>NC_063062.1:35550227-35912727 GCF_018812025.1 Megalobrama amblycephala | reverse complement strand
TGTATTTCATGATTGCTTTGGAATATAGACCTAAGTTTGGTCTTGTTTTAAAGAAGACACTCAGCAGATTGTTCAAAACACAAAAAATGAAAGTATGAAAAAGTTATAGAAGTTTAAAATGACTGTAAATCAAATGTACTATACTATTTTTTATCTTATATATACGATCCCGGACGAGCCCCCAAATGTTACGACCCCTGAAAAGGTGTAGGGGGGTACAGGGGCATAACATATAAAATTGACATTAAAAAGAAACACATATAAGCAATGTATGGGACAAAGAACCACGAAGCCAAAAGAACAATGCAACAATGCATATATATATATACAGTATTTACAGGAACAAATAACGTACAAGAGACAGGGAGGAAGGGAAGAAGGGAGCGCCAAAGAAAAGAAAATAACAAAACCAAACCAGTCTATCTTATGAATATCCCCCTAAGACTAACTAACAAAGAAAAATGTGAAAAGGAAAAGTCTTCAGCGTCGGAGACGCCCTAACTAATCTATGCTGCCTAGTCAAAAACCAAAAGTACATGGGGTGGCACTCGCCCCTAACCTAATGTACTATACAAAGACAAAGCGACAGGGAAAAGCGGAGAGAGGGAAAAACAAATACACACAGAGCAAAAGGACGTAACTATATATATACAGTACAGTCCAAAAGTTTGGAACCACTAAGATTTTTAATGTTTTTAAAAGAAGTTTCGTCTGCTCACCAAGGCTACATTTATTTAATTAAAAATACAGTAAAAAACAGTAATATTGTGAAATATTATTACAATCTAAAATAACTGTTTTCTATTTGAATATATTTCAAAAAGTAATTTATTCCTGTGATCAAAGCTGAATTTTCAGCATCGTTACTCCAGTCTTCAGTGTCACATGATCCTTCAGAAATCATTCTAATATGCTGATCTGCTGCTCAAGAAACATTTAATGTGTACAATTGTACAAAATATTTGTGTACAATATTTTTTTTCAGGATTATTTGATGAATAGAAAGTTCAAAAGAACAGTGTTTATCTGAAATCTAATCTTTTGTAACATTATAAATGTCTTTACTGCCACTTTTGATTGATTTAATGCATCTTTGCTCAATAAAAGTATTCATTTCTTTAATTTCTTTTCAAAAAAATAAAAATAAAAATTCTTACTGACCCCAAACTTTTGAACGGTAGTGTATAATGCTACAGAAGCTTTGTATTTCAGATAAATGCTGTTCTTTTGAACTTTCTATTCATCAAGGAATCCTGAAAAAAAAGTACACAACTGTTTTCAACATTGAAAATAATCATAAATGTTTATTGAGCAGCAAATCAGTATATTAGAATGATTTCTGAAGGATCATGTGACACTGAAGACTGGAGTAACGATGCTGAAAATTCAGCTTTGCATCACAGGAATAAATTACTTTGTCAAATATATTCAAATAGAAAACAGTTATTTTAAATTGTAATAATATTTCACAATATTACTGTTTTTACTGTATTTTTAATTAAATAAATGTAGCCTTGGTGAGCAGACAAAACGTCTTTTAAAAACATTTAAAATCTTAGTGGTTCCAAACTTTTGGACTGTACTGTATATATATATATATTTATATAGGTATATAAATAAGTTTTTCTTGAAAATTTATATAAAATCAAAGCTACATGTCTAACCAAGTTGTGTTCCATATTTGATGTTGATATCACAAAAATTAAAGTTCAGATATTCAGACCTTTGAGATTCAAACCTTTCCAACAATATGTGTTTTGCCAAGATTAGAAAAGTTTTGACTGTCAAAGTTTTGATTATAAAGTAGTTAAAATAAATTTTGTAATATGAAACATGACTATGACAACTAGGGGGAGGAGCTTGCTAAAAGTATTTAAAGTACCATTTCCATTGTAAGGCAATGTCCAATTTCAAAACAGTTTTCACAGGATGATCTCAGTTTTTAAGCTTTCAAATGATACCTAATTTATGATGATTACTAAAATATGTGATGCAAAAAAAAAAAAAAAAAAGGCAATAAATAAAAACAGCACCAAGCGTTGACAGTCCATTGTAATTCTTGATGAATGCAAATACACATTTCAGCTAATTATTGTGGTGCACTGATTATTTTTACTGTAAAAATGTCAGATTATCGATCTTCCTGGGTGGTTTTCTGGGAAAAAAAAAATTAATTGAAAGCTGTAGTTGCAGCATTTGAGTCTAATTTTTCCTCATCATCTTCCTCCATCTGTCTTCATCCTGTCCTCTACTGACCCCTGGGTTATATAACACTGACCTCTGACCTCTAATTACATCCCAAGTGCTCATTAGAAATGTGTGCAGGTAAGTGCAAAGTGGCAATACTACCACAATTGCCCATTATAACATTTCAGACCCACCGGACGCCTCGCTCCTTCTCTCCCCGGCTCTCTGAGGCCTTGTGTAATTAGTCCTGTGTCAGGCTTTATCAGTCTGGTCTACAGGGCTTAAACTTTCTGCACTGAAACAAGAATTCAATTCACCTTCAAAAGATGGTCTGAGAGAGCATATGGAGTTCAGACGAGTCTTGTTTAGTCCTCTTTGGCGCAGAAAACACTCTGTGAAAATGAAGTGTGCTTAATTGTACTGTACACTTGTAGTGTACTTAAAATCTTAACAGTATATTTAAACAAAAACTGTACTTGCAGATAATATAATATTAATACAATAAAAAGCCCCTTAAGTGCACTTAAAGAGAGTACACTATGTTTATGAGCACACGTAAGTACACTATTTAATCTGTAATGTAAAATTAAACCATTTAAAGTAGATTTTAAATCATTCTGATTTAATAATCTTTTGTCATGCCTCAAAGAAGTGTTTGTTTTTGATGTGTTTACTGACTTACTGTACTAAAGTACTTGATTATAATTGCACTGTGTATTTGAAATTACACTTAAAGTTAATACATTTCAAATGTACTAAATTGCAACTTCATTACTGATAATGTAATTACATGACATATGCATTTAAATAGAAATAACATTAAAGTATATACTTAGTTTACCATAAATACATAAATAACCATATATTAAAGACAACAGAAGTAATTATAAAATTACATATAAAGATGTACTGAAGTCCTACTTAAGTGAGTCAAAAAAAAAAATGCAAAACACTTTTTATTTATCAAAATATCTTAATTTCAAAATAAAAAATATCTTTTATAATATATAAGTAATTCTAAGTATATTGTTTTAAAGTAAAATATCCCGTAAATAAGTTATTTTAAGTACACTTTTAAGTCCTACTTAAGTGGGTCAAAAAACACTAACTGCTTTTAATATAAATGCAAACTATTTTACTTTAATTCTAAATAACATGCAATTAAGTGTCTGAAAACATTGCACTTTAAAGTATATTAAAAATATACTTTTTTTCACAAGGAAAGTCTTTTATCTGACATTGTCATCATAAGCTCTTGAGGACAAATTATTTCTGTTTGAAATGACAAGAACACTATCAAACTCTTCCATCATAATCCTTCTTTCTTTAATGAAGATAAATGACCTTCTACCACAATCAATCTCCATGTCTCTATTGAGTAAGGAAAGCCCTTTGAAACCATGGGCCATTCTGGTCTCCATAGGTTTCTGTTGAAGCTCTCAGCAGTCAGAGGCTGAAGTCCATCAGAGCTCAGACAGAATGTGTTGGTGATGTCGGCAGGAGGCTTTCCATTCTTCATCTGAACCCCAGTCTAAAACCAGCACAAAGACCCGACGATGAATGTGACACCCTTCCATATTTGAAGAGGGACACTGAGTGAGGACTTTGGAAACCTGAGACATGGAGGAGGCATACATTCATGTGCTGCAGTCACTGAAGAGCGGAAAAGACGTGAAAGCTGTGTGTGTAACAAACAGGAGAACTATGGGTCAGGAGGACATGATTCAGGTAAATAACTCAGGTGTGTGTGTGATCAGACCGACACAGTTGCTTTTCATGAAGAATACAAATAACTGATCTCATCAGGAGCCATAACTATTTTATAACTATATTTTAACAAAGATGAAATCACCACCAGTTCATCAAAATGTAAATAGTTATGAATTGCCATGAACCTGTCATATGACTTACAGTGGGTACGGAAAGTATTCAGACCCCCTTAAATTTTTCACTCTTTGTTATATTGCAGCCATTTGCTAAAATCATTTAAGTTAAAATCATTTAAGTTCTTTTTTAATAAATCTGCATAAAAATGTCAACAATTCTGTGTTTTTCTGTCAATATGGGGTGCTGTGTGTACATTAATGAGGAACAAAAATGAACTTAAATGATTTTAGCAAATGGCTGCAATATAACAAAGAGTGAAAAATTTAAGGGGGTCTGAATACTTTCCGTACCCACTGTAAATCTTTAGGTAATTTGATTAATGAAATATCAGTACCTACTGTAGATTTATGTCATGTGACAACAATAAAGGATGAGTTTATTTCATTTTATTATTCAGGTTCTTTCTTTCTTTCTTTCTTAAGAATGTGCTTCTATGTGTCTTTGCTTTAACTGAATTGTTCAAGCTGATCAATCACAGTCCTGTTCTGTTTAGTGAAACATTTACTTTGATTGTTAGTGCCATCTAGTGGATATGATGCACAACAGAACAAATATAAAAGGGGTTTCTTGTAAATGGAAGAACAGAAATACGTATTAAATTTTTATGCACTAAACACAAATATCTAAGTGTTTGCCATATTAAATATTGTAATAAATTACTAAATCAAAGTATTAATTTATTAATTTGAACAAAATTATTTATATTTATATTATATCTATCTATCTATATATATATATATATATATATATATATACACTGTTACTCAAAATCACATAACTTGAGTTTTCAGAGCAGTCAATTCAAAAACTGAATAGAACATTAAATAGATGGATAATTTTATGCTATACTGCTTGATATAGAATCTCAAAGAAAAAAAAAAGGTTATTTGTTGAAATAGGTTGGCATTGAAAGTTCCATAAAGAACCTTTAAAGTCCATGGAACCTCTAAAGGTTCTTTGTAGTGGAAAAAGGTTCATTAGATTAATAAAATGTTCTTAAAAAAAAGGTTCTTTTAAATGTGATCTATTATGCCCCTTTTTACAAGATGTAATATAGGTCTCAGGTGTCCCCAGAAAGTTTCAGTTCAAAATACCCATGGATTTATATTATACCATGTTTTAGCTGCTTATTTTTAGGTGGGAGAAAAAATGCGCTGATTTGGTGTGTGTACCTTTAAATGCAAATAAGCTCATGTTCCCTGTTACCAAGCTGGAGACTGAGGCATAAACAATACAGGTGAAGCTCACACAGCAAATATAACTCTCAAATTGGATTATTACAAACTGTTCGTGATGCAGCATATCAGATCACATGGTATGGGATGTGTTTTGTGGATGTTTGCTAACATTCTGTACGGCTAACGTGGCTAAAGCTACACACTGTTGGAGAGACTCAATAAGAATGAAGTTGTTTTTATGAATTATAGATTGCAAGTGTTTTTGGGTTAAAAATGAAAATAACAACATGGCTCTGGTCTCTGTGAATACAGTAAGAACACTTTAGACACATTTAACAGTACATTAGCAATGTGCTAACAAAACATTCAGAAAGACAATTTGCAAACATCACAAAATATATATGAAATTGGATCATGGACATTTGGTATCGATCCATCTTTGAGAATCAACTTCTGTGCAAATCCTGTTTTACTGACCCTCATGTGTAAAGCAGTCTGGTGTAAAATGACTTGCACATAATGGTATATGAATTCATCTGCACACATTCCCTTCATAAATAAAATGACACCACTGCGTCCTCAGTGGCTCATATGCCAGGAGTTTATGGAGACTCGTATGTTTACTATTATAGCTGTTAACAGATCAGTGATCAGTTCAGGCAGGGCCGTGGGTGGAAACATACAGATTCAAGGGAGCAGTAATATTATAAAAGGATCCCGTTCCTACATCACAAGGAGAGAAGGTTTTTTCACATGCTTGCAGAGAAAGACTTACCAAAACAAAGTTACTAGGTTGTCCTTTTTCACCCTTTCTGGGTTGCTAGATGCACCAGGGACCCGATTATAGCACTTAAAGGGTTAGTTCGCCCAAAAATGAAAATTCTGTCATTTATTACTCACCCTCATGTCGTTCCACACCCATAAGACCTTCATTCATCTTCAGAATGCAAATTGAGATATTTCTGATGAAATCCGATGGCTCAGTGAGGCCTGCATAGCCAGCAATGACATTTCCTCTCTCAAGATCCATTAATGTACTAAAAACATATTTAAATCAGTTCATGTGAGTACAGTGGTTCAATATTTATATTATAAAGTCACGAGAATATTTTTGGTGCACCAAAAAAACAAAATAACGACTTATATAATGATGGCCGATTTCAAAACACTGCTTCAGGAAGCTTCAGAGCGTTATGAATCAACTGATTTAAATATGTTTTTAGTACATTAATGGATCTTGAGAGAGGAAATGTCATTGAGCCATCGGATTTCATCAAAAATATCTTAATTTGTGTGCTTAAGATGAACGAAGGTCTTACGGGTGTGGAACGGCATGAGGGTGAGTCATTAATGACAGAATTTTCATTTTTGGGTGAACTAACCCTTAAATCGCGGAAAAAGTCAGATTTTCATGAACCCTATAAGTTCTTTGGGAACCAAAAGTGGTTCTTCTGCAGCATCACTGCAAAAAAAAAAAAAAAAAAAAAACATTTTGGAATCTGATGCATGGTTAATCCATCCATATGTGAACAGGGGAATATTTGCTCTGTCGCAGGAACAACCGACAGAGGCAGCGACACCAGCAGCCGCTCATGAGGGTCCGGAGGCCACGGACGGCAGCAAGGAGACCACAGAGAGAATATTCTGCCTTATTGGGGTCACTGCTACCATCCTCAACCTTCTAGTAGTGGTGTTAGTGTACATTTACACCCCTGTGTGAAGAGAAGTTCATTACTTTCAACTGGACACCCAACCACTAACCTTCAGACATCTGGACGCCCTTACTGCTTTGGTGATGATCATCCTGGGAATATATTTCCCATGACAATGCTTTATGTTTTATTTATCTTTTGTTAAAGTGTTTGGATGCATAGCTGTGACTGACAAAGTAAATGAAGTTTAGGCTAAGCATGGTGTTGGTATTTTTTTCTTAGATTGAAATCATATCAGTTAGGTTCCTTTCATGCAAACATACACTTTAAAAAAATGCTGGGTTGAAAACAACCAAAGTTGGGTTGAAAATGCACAAACCCAGCAATTGGGTTGTTTTAACCCAGTGGTTAGGTTAAATGTTTGGCCAACCTGCTGGGTAGTTTTAATTAGCTCAACTATTGTTTAAAAATTACTGTATTGCTTGCTTAAAATGAACCCAAAATTTGTTGGAAATTAACATTTATTAATAAGTTTAATAATTCTGATATCTCCAATCTCCTCCTAAAAATGTCACTAAGCAAATGCAACCCAAATGTGTGTCTATCTGCCACACTCCTCACGCGCCGCTCCATCAGTCTGAGCTCTGATTGGCTGTCTCTTGGCTACAAGACAGACATCACTCTGATTGGCCCAAAGTTTTCACGCATCTCTTTCATTCATGTGAGTCAGTGTGCGCTCGTCCGGACTCGCAGCAGCGCGTCTAGATGGAGAGAATCAATTCACCGTTACAACGAATGAGGGCCATCAGCGGTGACGCACCATATTCACTAGCTTTCAGAGCAAAAACGACTTTGGATAACGCATCAGTTGCAGCTCACTAGGTCGGAATAACGATGTCAGAACTATGGAGGCTTTCATTTTGCATGTCATTTCTTTCCCTGGCGATCGCAAACTCCTCATCAGTCAGTCATCAGATGCCTCCTGATCTCATCCATCCTCCACAAAGCAGGAGCAAACCACAGAGACACCGACATCACTCCAACTCAACCACAATACAGATAGATTTAAAAGGGTAAGTGTCTTCATTGAAGTGATCTCAAAAGTCTTTACATGAAGGTGACATGTTTGTGGTGAATATATGTGGAAACTAAATAGACTTTTATTATAGCCTATTATTGCTTTTAAATGTAGTGAACATAAATGCACACTCTTAAAAATAAAGGTTCTTTATTGGCGTCTGGTTCCTTTAAGAACCTTTAACATCCATAGAACGTTTTCATTCCACAAATAGGTTCTTTATAGTGAAAAAGGTTCTTTAAAAATGTTCTTTACTCTAAGAAAAAAAAAAAAAAAGAGATTTTTTTAAGAACTGTTCAACTGTTCACTGTTTATTTTTAAGAGAGAACGGGTTCAATGATGGAGGGTTTGCAGAACTTTCATGAGGAGCAAATAAAAATGAGCTAAATTCATATTTTTCTGTAATTGCTAGAATCTGATTCCAAAGGGATTTTTTTTCCTATCCCATTAGGATCCTTTTGGATTGGTTGCAAGTAATGATTGGAATTCCATTAGTAATCCCATTGACATTTTTTAATATATATATATATATATATATATATATATATATATATATATATATATATATTTTTTTTTTTTTTTTTTTTTTTTTTTTGACCTTGTAAAGGTGGACCATAAATGCAAATCCCACCAAATAATATAAATAATACTTCCAAATAATGAAATAATGGAATTCTATTGCAATTTTTTATTTTTTTTTTCTGATACTATTGACAAAATGCTGTGTTAAAAACAACACAAGTTGGATTGAAAATGGCAAAACCCAGTGGTTGGGTTAAATGTTTGACCCAACCTGCTGGGTAGTTTCATTTAACTCAACTATTGTTTAAAAATTACTGTATTGCTTGCTTAAAATGAACCCAAATGAACATTTATTAATATGTTTAATGAAAAATAAGTAAACAATAAACATTTATTAAATTGCTTATTAATTAATGTTCAGCTTTTGATTATTATTATTGCCTCTAGTAGTAATTATGTGTCTGATTTTTAATTTCCAACCTTTTTTGGGTTCATTTTACGCCAGCCCTTTAGTAATTTTTAAACAATAATTGGTTTAAATAAACATAAACAAACATTTAACCCAACCGCTGGGTCAAAACAACCCAATCACTGGGTTTGTCCATTTTCAACCCAATTGAGTGTAAAGGAAGAACGTCTTGTTTACTACACATCTCGTCCTCATCTTGACCGGCCATCTAAACCGTTTTTCTCTTCACTGCTTCTCTAACTTTCATTTACAAGCAGTTTATAGGCCCAGAGAGACATAGCGGAGCACTTTACTTCAATCAAAGTCCTTTATAGAACCAGAATGACATTAAAACATTGGCCCGTCTTTGTTCACAGTGGTAACATTCAGTCAGATGTTTCTCTAGACTCACTCCGGAAGTGTTGATCCTTCAAGCAATGAGAGGAATTCATGATTATCCTGAAAAGTTGGAGACTTAGTGACTGGTCTTTGTAAGCCATAACAGAGCAGGAAATTACTTACCCTTCTATTCATATTCATTTCGACGGAGCCAAAATGCCACTGAACCTTTGTAAGAGTTCATCAAGGATGCACCACTGCTCTTCTGTAACAATCCCACCTCCTCTGGACGTCATTGTGCTTTCAGGTCAACCGAGGACGTTGACCGTGGAAACACGTCCATCCCGGGGCAATGGGGTTTGGAGGCAGCGGGAATATGGTAGCGTTTTCACAGCCCTAGATGGAGAAGGAGGGCGTTGTTGTGGAGTTTAGTAAAGCTGACAGGCCGAATGCAGGTTCAACAGTTCAGGAGGCCAAGCGCAGCAAATGGCTTCATTTCAGAGCGCATCAACGGAGCCTTTCACACCTCTGAGATCTCAAAGAGAGACAAAAACATGATTATTTCCTCCTTTTTGATGGAGGTGCCAAGCAAAGTGGGAGCTTTGTGACAATCCGGCAGTTAACCCACATGTTTGACCTTGAGGACCGCGGTTGAGGTTTTATTGAAGCTTCTCCACGGCTCTCTGTTACGAGGTGCTGGAAAAAACAGCCGGGGCCAAGAAGAAAACTATAAACCCTTTTTGTTTTGTGTTGCACAAATGTAAATAACATTTTTAAAATATAAAAGGTTCATTTACAATCTTTATTTTACGGCCTCTGCTCCCAGTAATGTGTTGGAGGTGTGGAGGTTTGCTCGTTTGGAAGATGTAAAGTTTCGCTTCACTGCCTTGTTTCTTTGCATTCTGCTCACACAGAGAAAACAGAGAGCTGTAGGCCGAGGGAATGAGATACATGTGGGTGCAAAAGCAGCTGGTAAAGAACAGATGTTTTATTTTTTACATGATACCCAAAAGCCAACATAATCATCCTTAAAGGTCCCGTTCTTCGTGATCCCATGTTTCAAACTTTAGTTAGTGTGTAATGTTGTTGTTAGAGTATAAATAAAATCTGTAAAATTTTAAAGCTCAAAGTTCAGTGCCAAGCGAGATATTTTATTTAACAGAAGTCACCTACATCGAACGGCCAGTTTGGACTACATCCCTCTACTTCCTTCTTTAATGACGTCACTAAAACAGTTTTTTGACTAACCTCCGCCCACAGGAATACACAAGAGTTGCGTTTGTAGACTGTGTTTGTCGCCATGTCGTCGAAACGCTGTTATTTTCATCCCGCAGTCCAATCACCGGGTCTGATTCCGGCTCAAATTGATAGGGTAAAATTAAAGACATGTTTACAATAACACTGAGCGCGTGCATCTCCACGTTATGGTAAGAGGCGTGACCTTTCCGGGCAAGGTTCGCTAAGCTGCTGTCGAATCACAACACAGGAACCGCTGACACAATCAGAACTCGTTACGTATTTCTGAAGGAGGGACTTCATAGAACAAGGAAGTCATCAGCCCGTTTTTATGACAGTGGAAACAGCGGTATACAGATAAGTAAAGTATGTGAAAAATACTGTGTTTTTTTACACGCGAAACATGAACACATGTTATATTGCACACTATAAACACAATCAAAGCTTCAAAAAACCACGAAAAACGGGACCTTTAAATAGTATTAGTTTATTATAGGTTTTTTATAGGTAATTTGGCAGGGGGTCGAAATTCGACACAACAGTGGCGTTCATCTGTGTGGACTGTGCACGAGTGATAACACTGCCAGATCACCGAATGAAATGAATGCTCTGCTAGTCAACTGGAGATGTTTCATGTGTATTAGGTACATCCGTGCCGCGAGATGTTTCAAAAAGTGGTAGGGACAATATCGACCCATGCGAAATTACGCAAAATTACGCCTATGCTTTTATGTATAATGCTTTATAAAGGTATTTATAATGTATGTTATAATGCATTATGTCTTTTCGTAAATAATTGTGAGTTAATCTGTAAATAAAAGTTAATTATAAGTTAAAATGCATTATAATATTTGCAGATTCCCTGTTACATCTGCAACTGGTGGTTTGGCATGTGTTTTAATACACTATACTTTCTAAAGGTGCACTCTAAAAATGCTGGGTTAACAATAACCCAAGCTGGGTTGAAAATGGACAAACCCAGCGATTGGGTTAAATGTTTGACCAATGTGCTGGGCAGTTTTATTTAACTCAACTATTGTTTAAAAATTACTTTATGGCTGACTTAAAATGAACCCAAAATAGGTTGGAAATTTAAAATCAGACATAATTGCTAGAGGCAATAATAATAATAATAATCAAAAGCTGAACATTCATTAATAAGCAATTTAATAAATGTTATTGTTTAATTATTATTCATTAAACTTATTAATAAATGTTCATTTATTAAACATGTTAATAAATGTTAATTTCCAACATATTTTGGGTTCATTTTAAGTGAGCAATACAGTAATTTTTGAGTTAAATAAAACTACCCAGCAGGTTGGGCAAACATTTAACCCAACTTCTGGCTTAAAACAACCCAATCATTGGGTTTGTCCATTTTCAACCCATCAATTTTTGTTACTGTGGAGCACAAACAGATATTTAGCAGAATGTCCAAGCTGCTCTCAAAGTCAGTGTTAATCAATGCCTTTTCTAGTTACGATCTACTTTCATTGTATGGAAAAAAGCAGCTTTGAACATTATTTTTTTTGGTGAACTATCCCTTTAACATGCCCCCAATACTTTTTGACTATATGAAAAAAGTTGTCCGCTGTAGCCATGTGAACAGAATAAACACAGACGTCTTCGATCACTATCAAGTCTTGCTCTAATGGGATCCTCTCTCAGCTCTGTAAACATCACTCACGTCTCAATGGGAATGTATCGTTTAGGTGTCGACTCCATATTAAAACCAAAACTGGGTACAAAAGTTGATGGCGACTTTCCATTCTGTCAGTGCAGAAACTTCCCTGCTTGGGTCCAGTGAAGGGTCAAGGATTTATTTAGAGAACAGACAGACAGACTGGTGGTAAAAGGTCTCAGTGTTATGAGACATCTTAGCACAGCTTCAGTTTAAAGAGACAGTTCAGCCAAAAATGAAAACAATGTCATCATTTACTCACGTCATGTTGTTTCAAACAAGTTTGGCTTTCTCTTTTACAAAGAAGATTGTACTTTTCGCTCTTTTTATATGCAAAAATGAGCACTGAAGCCTTCAAAAACTCAAAATAAAAGTTTCATGTGGTTCATTCAACTCATACTCCTGAGCTGTAAAAGGATTAGTTCACTTCAGAATTCAAGTTTCCTGATAATTTACTCACACCCATGTCATCCAAGATGTCTGTCTTCCTTTCTTCAGTTGAAAAGAAATAAAGGTTTTTGAGGAAAACATTCCATTTTCTCCATATATTGGACACTGAGGTTCAACGGGTTGAAGGTCCAAAATGCAGTTTCAGTGCAGCTTCAAAGAGCTCTACATGATCCCAGCCATCATTTTCTAAAAAAAAATAAAACTTACATACTCGCAATTGTGAGTTTATATCTCGCAATTCTGAGAATTGCAAGTTAAAGTCAGAATTGTGTGATAAAAACTCATAATTGTGAGAAAAAAAGACTTTATGTCTCGCAATTCTGACTTTATAACTCAGAATTGTGAGATGCAAATTTGTGAGAAAAAAGTCCGAATTTTAATTTTTTTATTTAGTGGCAGAAGCAAGCTTCCATAGAAAAGAGAGAAGAACGAGTTCGAACTCGGGTCGATTACGTCAAAAGCCTTTCTCCCTACGACCAACACCACTGCAGACGTTGAGTGGCGAGCATCGATTTTAATCTTGTTTGGCCCAACTAGACATTGGTGGGTGGAGTTAGTGTAAATAGACTTTGTCAACAAGACAGGCTATTTACACTTAGTGTAAATATACACTCCAAAATTGGCAAAAATTTGCCATTTTGTATTGTTTCACAAATGCATTTTGGTATCTCATTGACAAGCTGTTTAAAAAAAAAAAAAAAAGTAGCATAAAATCAACAGAAAAGTTTAAAGCTCAAATAATGATCATGCGGTTTTAATTAGTGATTTTAGTTAAATCTCAAAGTCTGTGTGTGCTGAATTACACTCTAAAAAATAAAACATTGGTTCAACAAAAAAAAAAATATGTTAACATTTTCCACTAGAATTTTTAAATTAAGCCAATTGGGAGAATTACATTAATTCAAAGCAATACTTTGAGTTGATCCAACATAATGTTTTAAGTAAGGTGAAGACGTTTTTTTGCCACAATAAAAACACATTTCTAAGTAATATGAACGTAATAATTGTCAACATGAATGCAACTATTTAAGTTGATCCAACATAATGTTTTAAGTAAGGTGAAGATGCTTTTTGGACACAATAAAACATTTCTAAGTAACATGAACTTACCAAGCACCGCTTGTCACCATGATGGTAAATCTCCAAAAACCCACATTAACAGAAACTCTTCTAAATTAGCATAACAAAACACTAATTACTGCTAAATCTCCCTTACCATTAATCTTGTGCAAAAAACATTTTATTTTATAACACTTAATTTTAGCATTTACTCTCCCTTTCAAGTGCCATGGGCAAAGCATGATGGGAAATATAAATCCCAGCCCAGTTTCAGTTAAATTAAAAGAAGTGTTGAACGATGAAACGCGTTTACACATCATCAGATTGTATTTTACATTAACAGAACTTAAAATTAAATACATTTTTGATTAATTGAAAATGTTAAACTATGACAAGTCATGATAGTATATATCGAATCAATAGGCATAATTTGTGTGTCATCCAAGCTCAATAAAATAACAATTACAAGTAAAAAGTCTAACAGCATTTCAGAACTTGATTTTTTATTTCACAACAATATATATATTTAAGTAATGACTAAAGGTCCCCTGAATTAGTTTTTAGAGTGTAGCTTTGATCCCTCTTGGAAGGTTATAGGTCATTCTGACCTCCACGTAGCCTGGATCGTCCAATGCTGGCTCTGTCTCAATCGGCTTACGCTGCACATCATCCCTCGGACTGGCAAGTTCCAACAGTGTCCCTTCAGAAGCCATACAATAAAGGCACATACTGTAACTAATTAGCAAATCCCACCCGACGCTGCAGAAGGGTCAGGTTTATGCGCGCTGGCCGCTGCTTTTCAAGCAAGCGTTCAGGACCGGCTCGGCTTGTGTTAGTGTGCTAATTGCCTTTTCTCCCAAAAGCAGCTAGATAAACAGATGCGGGCCAGGAGTCTGAAAGAAGACTCTTAATCCAGCAAAGTTTACCCACCAGACGGGACAGCCAACGCCACTGTGGGAAAAACAATATTTCTCATGTGCGTAGGCACAGGGAGGACGGAGGCCCAACGAGGGGGGCGTCTATAACAAACTCGCTCCCCCCTTCATTTTTATTCATCGCCGCTATTTGTCCAAGCTGAATACAACACGGGGTGAAGGGTCAGCTTAAACCCAAGGCTATTCACTCAGTCCAATGCATCTTAAGGGGCCCAGGGCCACGGATTGTAAGTCTTTTAAAGATGTCCTTTCAGAAGTGGTTAAATTGTGATTATGCTGGACAGATTGATTTGGCGTGGAGCCTGGAAAAGGGTGAAATGAAAGTGAATTTTTGATGCAAATGAAGTTTATTCCACAATTTTAAGCAAATGCAGACTCCATGTTTGTGCAGTGTGGCATGTGATGACCTCTACTTTTTTATATTTTTGTTCTTGTCACTCCTAGAGCTTCACCCTTGATCTCTCACTCTGACACTCCTGATCTTTGTCCGTCTTTCTCCAGGCCCAACGTTTGTGGCACCAGGTGCTGTTATTCATGGCTAGTCAACCCCAAGACCAAGCAGTGCACAAAACGTGAGTATCTTTTCAGGGCCATTCAGATGGTTTTATGTTCATAGAAAGACAGACAGACAGATATATACGGCTGCCAGTATTTCATCTGGCTCAAATCCTCTTCATTTGTCTGATTTTTCAAATGAGGCAATGAGCTGAAGTGTCAGCACGGCTGCGAGCTGTAACAACTTCACAGAAGGGGAAACATGTACTAAACCACTGATTCACAACCTTTATTTATTAAAGGCCCCCACTGCCCAACACAATATTCATAATATAATAGTATATATATATATATATATATATATATATATATATATATATATATATATATACAGTACAGTCCAAAAGTTTGGAACCACTAATATTTTTAATGTTTTTAAAAGAAGATTCTTCTGCTCACCAAGGCTACATTTATTTCGTTAAAAATACAGTAAAAAACAGTAATATTGTGAAATATTATTACAATTTAAAATAACTGTGTACTATTTAAATATATTTGACAAAGTAATTTATTCCTGTGATGCAAAGCTGAATTTTCAGCATCGTTACTCCAGTCTTCAGTGTCACATGATCCTTCAGAAATCATTCTAATATGCTGATCTGCTGCTCAAGAAACATTTATGATTATTTTCAATGTTGAAAACAGTTGTGTACTTTTTTTTTCAGGATTCCTTGATGAATAGAAAGTTCAAAAGAACAGCATTTATCTGAAATACAAAGCTTCTGTAGCATTATACACTACCGTTCAAAAGTTTGGGGTCAGTAAGAATTTTTATTTTTATTTTTTTGAAAAGAAATTAAAGAAATGAATACTTTTATTCAGCAAGGATGCATTAAATCAATCAAAAGTGGCAGTAAAGACATTTATAATGTTACAAAAGATTAGATTTCAGATAAACACTGTTCTTTTGAACTTTCTATTCATCAAATAATCCTGAAAAAAATATTGTACACAAATATTTTGTACAATTGTACACATTAAATGTTTCTTGAGCAGCAGATCATCATATTAGAATGATTTCTGAAGGATCATGTGACACTGAAGACTGGAGTAACGATGCTGAAAATTCAGCTTTGATCACAGGAATAAATTACTTCGTGAAATATATTCAAATAGTAAACAGTTATTTTAAATTGTAATAATATTTCACAATATTACTGTTTTTTACTGTATTTTTAATTAAATAAATGTAGCCTTGGTGAGCAGACGAAACTTCTTTTAAAAACATTAAAAATCTTAGTGGTTCCAAACTTTTGGACTGTACTGTATATATGTATATATATATATATATATATATATATATATATATATATATATATATATATATATATATATATATATATATATATATATATGATAAATAGGATTTTTAAAATAGGATTTTAATTATTTTAATTATGTTTATAAATTAATAATAACAATAGAGTCATCCTGCGTCCCCTTTGGGAGTTTGCTGAGCCCCCCTGGTTGAGAACCGCTGCTCTAAACCACTGAGCTTTCAGTTCAACAGAACCAATGAAGTTACAAAACAAACCTTGCAATTGTTTTAAAGGGTTAGTTCACCCAAAAAATGAAAATTCTGTCATTAATTATCATGTTGTTCCAAAGACTTTTGTTCATCTCTTTAAGTCCTCCAAGTCGTTTTTGTAACGTTCAGTCTACTAAGATAACTAATCTTGGGTGCGTTTCCCAAAAGCATCGTTAGCCAACTAACATACTAACACGATTTGGTGTTTCCAGAAACCATCGTTCAAATGAACATTCGCAAACTGCATCGCAGACTTGTGTGGTTGGATCGACAGCTCTCAAGCTGTGGTTAGAAGAACAGTTTCTTGTTTTTATGACATGTAGACTTAACAAATCATTATCTTGAGCAAAATAAGCAAGCTGACATTTAGTACAGTGTATATCTTTTATTTCAAATATATACAAATGTCATTTACATATTTTAGTTTGTGAAGAGATTTTAAGCACCATTTTTGCATGTGCGTACGCGATACGAAAACGAGCCTATGATTGAATCTGGAAATTAAGCAAAATAACTGAGAAAAATAAGAATTAGTCCTCAGATGCAATGTCTGTAATTTATAGCAAAAAATCTAGAAAAAGAACCACTGACTCACAACCTTTATTTACACAATATTCATAATATATATATATATATATGCAGGATATTTATGTAAGTGAGGATAGCAAAATAAAGTAAACTGTGACATATTATACCCAAAAATTATTCATACAGTGGACTACCAGTAAGACTGATAAAAATTTGGAACCAAAAATTATTCAGACACTTTGACCTGACCATGTTTTGCTTAAGTGTTATCTGACATAATTAAGATTATTTTTTCTGACACAGTTTAGATCTTGTCATATTTTATTTTATTAGTCCTCAGATGCAATGTCTGTAATTTATAGCAAAAAATCTAGAATTATTTCAAAGTTATTACTCCACCTCCTGCATGACATCATTAACCAGAATGGCTGAACGACAGGTTTGCGACAATATGGTTTCGGGAAACAGTCGTGACTAGCTAGTTGAACTACACAGCAAAATCCCCAGAGTTAAATTAACTCTGCGCAGAGTACATATGGTCCCTCTCTAAATAGTGTTAAAATAACGCTAAAGAAGAGTTAAAGTTAATGAGATAATTAAGCAATTAATTAAGTGATGATTGTGCATTAGTGATGAACACCTGCTGTTAACAATCACTGAAGAAAAGAGTAACACAAGAACTACAACTGACTTCAGTCACAGCCATATTAATTGCTTAATTATCTCATTAACTTTAACTCTGCTTCAGTGTTACTTTAACACTATTTAGAGAGGGACCATATGTACTCTGAGCAGAGTTGATTTAACTCTGGGGATTTTACTGTGTATGGTAGTGAAGCAGCAAATTACGTTGTTGTACGGGAAACGCACCCCTGCTCGCTTTTTATCTATCGTTTGCTCCATATGGCCGCATTTACAGTCAACCAATTCTGATTCTGTATTGCATTAATGAAATATCCTGTTATTACCATTATTAAGTGTTTTATGTAAGTCAAGCAGATGATTATTGATGAAACCCCTCAGCCTGTGTGTTCCCATTTGACAGGCATTTAATGAAAACATTTTGTGTTACTTAATTGAGTCCATATTCAGTTTTCAATTAATGCACATAAGTTCACGTTGGAGATTAAAATCTGTTCTTAATTTGTTTCCACTGTTCATTGTTCCCTTTGCATCTTTATTTGTTTTATGGAATGATTTTATTAGGCTCATGTGGGCTAGATAATATGTTAAAGATTTTTATGTATATTATGTTCACGCATCTTACTTTCAGCAGTAAAATGTATTTATGGATGCCTGAACATTATAACAATCCTTTACTGTAAGTAGGCCAAACCTTTGAATGCCATGTTGAGGCAGCGCCTGAGCTCAGTTGCACAATTAATCCAGCCCCTCAGCTTTCTCATTATAATCCACACCTTCCTAATCCTTATGTAGCTAGATTTACCAGCTAATAACTAACCCCTTGACCCATGTGTCATTAAAGGGCCAGTGCAACTCAAAATACTTCCAGTTTTCAACTGAAATGTGTTGTGTCCAATAAAATCACACTCTAAAAAAGATGTCATGGGATTTGATTGGGAAAATAATATAGCTTGACATGCCATTCTCTGTTGTTCTCACACTAGCAAGATGTCACCCGCGCTGCCATAATAAAGCAGTCTGTCGCCGGCCGAACATCTGTCAGTGTCGTCCAGGCTTCCACGGCCATCGCTGTGAACATGTTAATATCAACCCAACCCTGAGCACCTGGTTTGAGACACAGCCTGGTCCCATCTTACACTCAACCGCTGCCGTGGCAACAGTTACCACGGCAACACGTGTATCCACCACCATCCAACCCAACATCTCCACATCTGCCTCCAACCCAGATGCAAGAATGACATACTCATTACGCTGGCAACCGCCCAGGTGAGTGAACTCTTCACAAGTGAGACAGTGGCTTGGAAAGCACATCAATAGCTATTTTAGGAAAGGAATAATTGCAGTGTACAGAAATATCTTAAAGGGGTTCTCGATTATGATTTCACTTTTTTAACTTTAATTAGTGTGTAATGTTGCTGTTTGATCATAAACAACATCTGCAAAGTTACGACACTCAAAGTTCAATGCAAAGGGAGATATTTTCTTAACAGAAATCACTTTTTAAGGACTACAACAAACAGCTGGTAGGAACTACAACGAGCTTCTTCCTGGGTTACTGACATCACTAACCCTAAGATTTACATAAACCCCGCCCCCGAGAACACACAACAAAGGGGGCGGGGCCATGTTGGGCTGCTTTAGAGAAGAGGAAGAGTTGTTGTAGTAGAGTGTTGTTGACATGCCATCATTTTACGCCGGACTGCTTCACAAACGAGGGTCAATTCAACACAAAAGATGAACATGACGGCACATGCTAGTGGATGAGTTGAATCAACTCCACAGCAACTACATCAATTTATCCACTAACCATTCAGAAACGTCTAAAAGTTGTAACTTCTTCCTGAGTCTCTCCATCAGTGTCGACTCCGGTTTGAACAATGTAAGGCTGAACACCGTTACTGACAATCCTCATTTTGGCTGCGTGAGATTCTCCAGCTTTGTTGTTGTTGAGCTGTTAAAGCTCCACCCTCTTCTGGAAAGGGGGCGGGAGCAGCAGCTCATTTGCATTTAAAGGGACACACACAAAAAAAGGTGTGATTTTGCTCACACCCAAATAGGGGCAAATTTGACAAGCTATAATAAATGATCTGCAGGGTATTTTGAGCTGAAACTTCACAGACACACAGTATTATATATCATCTTGTGAAAGGGGCATTATAGATCCCCTTTAACTTTCAAATTCAAAAAGTGCTTCTAGCTTACACTGGTAATTATTGAAGTTATTTTTAATGTTTATGTATCACTGCCTCATTTTTGTCTTCCTAAACATCCAGTATAACAGTGGAATTGGACTTTTTGAAGTTTTTGTTCAACTCAGCAAATCATTTATGTTTGGAGTTTTTAATTTTAAACTTATTTAAATTACTAATCATTTCTTTAGGTTATACAGTTTTGTTATATGGAAAAAATGACATGGTGCGACTTTAAGTGTTTATAAAACAATTGTTCACGATTTGCTGCCACAAAGTGGAAAAATTACAGTTAACAGTGCGTGTTTTGACTAAACATACAGATAAAGGCACTGTCACTTTTTCCCCATATCTTACCCAGTGTTAAAAATATACTTAAAACAGCAATTTTCCAGAGGAAATTAAGTTTTCCAATTAAAATATAAAGCACACAAATAAACAAACAGAAGGAAAGTAATATAGATCTAAACAATATTTACAATGTACTTTTAATTTGCTGAATGTTGTGAGGGAACAATTATCACTTTTAACTATTCTGTAAAAAATATATTTATCATTTCATGATAATTTATTTTGTCAAACTTTTGTCGAACTTAGATAATTAATGTAGTTCAGACAACATAATATTTTGAGTTTCTGTTGATTAAACCAATCGCCTTCATTGTATTAACTTAAATTTTTAATGTCAATGAACTCAAAATTAACCAGGTAACTTACTTTATTAAGTTAAACCAACAATTCTTTTTTTACAGTTGCTTATTAGCTTGCATATTGGCTGTTTATTAAAGCACATATTAATGCCTTATTCTGCATATTCTTCAGCCCTTAATCCTACCCAATACCTAAACTTAACACCTACTTTACTAACTATTAATAAGTAGTAAATTAAGAGTTTACTGATGCAAAAGTTTTAGTTAATAGTAAATATGTTCCCCATACCAAAGATTTTTTAATCCAGTATGTAGACATTCCTTTCACAAAAGAAACAAATTATGTGTGTTACTAGGATTTGCCTACAGGCGGCGCTCTCATACTCCAAATTCATATCTACTGTAAATACCCATCTGACTCTACTTCACTGCACTGCAGCACAAGATTGTAAAACTTGCACATTCGAGAATGTCGTTGTTTGAATGCTCTTCTTTCCCATCTGATGTAGTAGGAAGATTACTTTTGAACTCAAAGCTTCTTGAGGGATTCTAAAGGATTATAATTCCATCCAAATGGTAAACAACTGCAACATTTGTATACACTGATGTTAGGTATATTTGTTCTTTCTTTATACAGAGACCTTAAGTAACCCTTATCTTCTCACCGCTCACTCTCCACCCTGAAATGAAAAATAACACTATCTCTAATCTCACCTAATGTTTTGCCAAGGTGGATAATGTGGAGTAGAAGATGTACTGCTCAACCTCAAACTGACATATTTGTTTTGACTGGCTGCCCCATAGGCAGATGCTTCTTTTATACTGTATTCAGATGACAGAGGATGCAAAAGAACAAAAGGTACTGAAGAAAAGTGTTATGATTGGAGAGCCACACCTCATCTGATCTCAGATTGATGGGGCAACGAATACCATAAAGTTAAGAAGTCTTGTCCCTTGGAGGTCTCTGATCAGAGCTTTGATATTCAAGATGGAATATATTTACTCGAGAAAGCGTATATGCGGTCATGGTTAAGAAGTAGTTTATGTCACACCAAGGAATCATCTTGCAACATCTTGATTTAGAGGACAGGTTTTAACATTTATAAAAGACAAGAAAAGTGTTTAGCCTGTTGTATAATGCCAGGGTTTTCACTCAGGGGTCCCTGAAGGAGATCCACAAAACATAACAGGTCAGTTTAGTGATGTTAGTTAATGATCTTAATGCGAGTTTGTTGGCGAAATAGCCGGAATAATAATAAACAAAACTTGTGGAAATATCTTGTGGAGTTTTCAGTTTGCATGATAATATTGCCTGAGAAGAATCAACACAATTTCAAATTTTAAAATGCTAGTTTTCATGCAATAAAGTTAAAGTAGAACTTATTTGAAATATCATTACTAGTGTTGTCCCGAATCCTGGAATTTATAACTTTGATAAAATCCCTTGAAAATTATCAGTATACAATACCATTTTCAAGGAAAAATTGCCAAGGCATTAAGGGCAAAAAAAAACAAAACAAAAAATTTGACCATAATGTAAGTATTTTTTTAAACCCTCAAGTTTTTATTTATCAAAAAAAAAAAAAAGTATATTTTGGCAACATTAAACCTTACTCTAAACCAATAGATTTTGGTTTTGTGTCCTAGTTTGAGAGATTTACAGCCTTTTTTGAGGCCAATCAGACCCACTCAGACTCTGCAATGATCTCAGACTGTTGAGCAAGTCCACTGCTGAATCTAAGCTTGGGAAGGAAGGGCCTGCCCTGTGGAAACAGTTCTCTAACAATAGACTATTGAAAGACTCCATTTATGGGTCAGTTTCAATGATCTACCTGACGGGCCAATGTTGCATACACACTCTGTGCTGACAGCCTGCAATTTCCTCATCTTTCAACAGTTTTTATATCACATTCAGTGTGTGAACTAGATTTGTCAGATAAGTCCTCTGTTTTTGAAAGTCCCGAGCCTGGCAACTAAACCCAGAATCGATAAAGCAAGCAAGTTGTGCTTTTATTTCCATGGCTTTTCAAGTAAGATATGAATGCTTACATATGTCTGCTATGAAAGGTATTTGATCTACGTATATATTTTAGAAACCTCTTTGTCTGAAATGTTCTCTAAAAGGTAGTAAATCATCACAGTGAGGTTTTTAGGAAATGTCCCATGCTTGTTAGCTGTTTAAGAGGATTGTTCCAAAGCATGAAATAAATAATCGAAATATTAGTGCACCCCAAAGACAGAAATTTGACATGGTCAAAAAAATATATTGCACTTGGAAGATTTTTTTTTTTTTTTGATTCAGAGATGTGTTCTATATTTTAAAAAATACAGTATAAGACTTATTATCATTATGGTTCATTTGCTGGAGTTCAGTGCAAATCTAGGAGTCCCTCAGGGCTCTGTATTAGGACCTATCCAGTTGTCCTTTATCATGGGTTTCTGTGAATGAGTCCCCTCTCAAATCATCTCCTGCTGTGTCTCCGAGGGTGTTTATGCAGAGTGAGTGTGTGTATGACACATGCAGAGTTGGGAAGGTTGCATGTAAAATGGAAATGGCCATATGCATGTTTTATAGGCTGTTTGCTGTTGACCCAAGCTCACGTCAGCTTGTTTTCACTGTAAATTATCTCTGTTTGGGAAAATGAGCTCATGCTCATGCTCATGCATGCTTTCTAAGTCCATGCTGTGGATTTGAAAAAGGTTTGCCACATTAGCATCAACTCGGGCATACAGTTGTACAGGAAACCACTGCAAGAAAGTTGGTAACGTCTCTCTGTTTGCAGTGGAGTTCTTTTCATTATTTTAATGGGCCATTAAGTACAATTTGAATTAAAAGCAGAAATTTCCGGCCACTTGAATGGCTTTTAGTTTAAAACGTCTTGAAGGAGATTGCACAATAGTAATAAATGTACAATTACAATAGTTGACACATAGTACGAGACACCATAGTTTGTGAAGTTTGATTATATTTGCATTTACATAACCTCAAAAATACATACATATTATGTATTTATTTATTTATTTTGCTTTGTGTTGCAGTTTAAAAGAGGCCCAGTCAGTCCTGTTGAAGAGAGTGCTATCCAATGGAACAGGTGGAGAGAAGATCACAAGCGTTATACTGAAATACATTGAGTCCGAGCGCAACAGACTGGAGTCTTCATCCTCTACTGGAGCAACCAAACTCTCCAGCACCAAAACCTTTCACACTCAACGCGGCCAGTACACACTCGTTTACACAGCAGGTCAGTCCAAGCTAGCTGGGAAAATTGTTAAAAATTAAATGTTTTAGGGAAAACATTCACCTCATATCCTTCCCTGTAGGAAAGAAAGTTTCAAATGAGATCATGTTAATACCTAAATGATTTCTTTCTAGACGGCAATGAGATTCAATGAAGAGCAAACTGACTTTGCCTCTTCTGAAATAGCAAATTAAATCTCAAAAAATGTATCAAGGCTGCAATCAAAAGTCAAGAGATATCATTATTATAACCAAATCATAGCCCAAACAATCTGACTGTTTGTTTCACAGAATATTTATAGCTATGTAGTAGGGGTGTAACGTTGTGCGTATTCGTACCGAATGGTTCGAACAGTTATATTAATAAAACTTACTGAAAACAATTCCCATTGTACATTTTAAGACACTGGTTCTCAACCAGGGGTCTGGGCGCCAATAGGGGCCTCAGCACACTTCTAAGGGGGCTTCAAGATGATATATTTCTTATTTCAATTTTCTTATTTCTTATTTAAATTCAGTCCCTCAACAACAGCTTGTGTTCTTCAAAGAACCAGGGTCTGGAAAAATCTGGATATGTGAGGAAGCTTCATTTTAAAAGTGTGATTTCTAGACCTGTAAAAGTCATGTAAATTAATGGAACGTTCTTGAGCTTTTTTATTATGAATATACAATTTTCTAGTTATGCCAAGCTCTACAAAATAGGGTAACACTTTATTATAAGGTCTCATTAGTTGGCATTAGTTAACTATCATTAAAGGGGAGGTTGATTATGATTTCACTTTTCTAACTTTAGTTAGTGTGTAATGTTGCTATTGGATCATAAACAAAATCTGCAAAGTTACGACGCTCAAAGTTCAATGCAAAGGGAGATATTTTCTTTTACAGAAATCACTTTAAGGACTACAACAAACGGCTGGTAGGGACTACAACGAGCTTCTTCCTGGGTTAGTGACATCACAAACCCTAACATTTACATAAACCCCGCCCCCGAGAACATGCAACAAAGGGGGCGGGGCCATGTTGGGCTGCTTTAGAGAAGAGGAAGAGTTGTTGTAGTAGAGTGTTGTTACCGTCATTTTACACCGGACTTCTTCACAAACGAGGGTCAATTCAACACAAAAGATGAACATGACGGCACATGCTAGTGGATGAGTTGAATCAACTCCGCAGCAACTACATCAATTTATCCACTAACCATTCAGAAACGTCTAAAAGTTGTAACCTCTTCCTGAGTCTCTCCATCAGTGTCGACTCCGGTTTGAACAATGTAAGGCTGAACACCGTTACTGACAATCCTCATTTTGGCTGCGTGAGATTCTCCAGCTTTGTTGTTGTTGAGCTGTTAAAGCTCCGCCCTCTTCTGGAAAGGGGGGCGGGAGCAGCAGCTCATTTGCATTTAAAGGGACACACACAAAAACGGCTGTATTTTTAAAAGATCTTTTTCAAAATCCTTATCCATAATCTTTGTCCAGTAAATCACGAACAATTGGAAAAGGGGTTTCAGAATATTATTTACATGGAGTCCAAAAGGTTTTGCGGACCACTGTTTTTAAGCTTTATACAGGTTTCTATGTCAACATGTTTACCTTTTCTTTGCAAGAAGCAGCACTGGCTTCAAAACAGCATGCCTGAGTATAGAAAATATCTTGTTTTAATAATTTGGCCTGTTTCCTAGTTTTAAAACTTTTGTGCCACGATAAGGTTTATCTGCTTGTAGATTCAGGCTAGTTTGCATCGAGACAGTCCTCGATACGCCATTGTAGCATATTCCTGTCGTTGTTTGGTTTGGCTCAGAGGTGATGGTGCAGTAATTACTCAGGAGATGGATGTGGTGTTTTGCTAATGGGAACCCCTGTGTCTCCATGACCTCAGAACATGCTGGAATGGTGCTCTGTGGCAGCGGATGGGAAGTGTGGGGAGGCTGACCTCTTTCTCACTCACACACACACACACACACACACAGACACACAGACGTCTAATGTTGCTTATCTCTAGATTTATAGTCTTTAAGCCCTTGAATATGAAGCTGTGGCTGATAAGTAAAGCTCTAGGGAGATGAAACTTTTGAATGGCATGTTACAGCAATTCCTCAGTCTGGGCCAGCATATTTTTGTTTCAGGTAATTCATGGAATTCACTACAAATCAATCATAATTTTTTTTTGTGAAAAATTCAAAATATTAACAAAAACCATAATGATACTAAAATACCACCATTATGAAGAAGTTGCAGCTGGAGACTATCTGAGCTGTGGATATTTTGGGATTCTTGAGCTTGTCTATACAGTTTCTCTCTAGCTGAGTGTGGTTTTATGTAATGAAGTGTGCTCCGTAGCCCACAAATATTCCCAGAAGGCCTTTCCTAACACCAGTCCGGGCCTTTAAATCCAGAGCCAACACGTAAACAACCCTGGACGCCCCACATAACCTCAGGGCTTCCCTGTTCTCCCTCCTTCCAACAGCACGTTAACTCCAAACACTAATACACCTTCCCCAGCTGCAATATTGTCAATGCTTATTGCCTGCTGAAGTGGAAAATACTAGAATGAGGGATGTCGTCTCACGTGGAAAAGACAAGAGTCGCTTCCAAATGCCAGATCTCTCGAAATCCAACACTTAATGCTGCTGTAAAGGCCGAATCCAAGTTTCCACGCTGAGAGAGTTTGTAATGCAGAGAGGGAGTGACAGAAGCTCAGCATTCCAGCGCATGAGGAAACTGCTTTTTCATTAATGACCTTTTTTTGTGATTATGAGGGAAATGGCACACTTTATAAATATTTATAGCTGAATTCCCCTAGTGTCACGAGTCAATAAGACGAGAGCAGAATGGAGTTGAGCGCTGCGATATACCAGAATAGTTTGACCCTAAAGCTCTTCATCAAGATTTTATTGTCCAGTTTGTTTTGCCAAATATGAATGCTTGTGTGAGAGATTGTTGATAGTGGATTTTGGTGAGCTTATGATTAATGCTGTATTTTCTCTAGTGTCTGTGCACTAATGTGACCTGTTTCTGAACTCCATTGTAGTCTTGAGTTTTCTTCCGGGAACGATATTCACAATATTCCTCTTTTAAATAGTTCATACGCAGAATAAATGGGCGGGGCCTGGTTGAGTTAATTAGTAGCCTGTTGAA
Organism: Megalobrama amblycephala; assembly: GCF_018812025.1. NCBI lineage: Eukaryota > Metazoa > Chordata > Actinopteri > Cypriniformes > Xenocyprididae > Megalobrama > Megalobrama amblycephala. The sequence goes on along the minus strand of NC_063062.1, from coordinate 35,885,608 downwards.
ACTGGCGGTTATGGTAAGGGGCGGGACATTTCCCAAACACCAATCACGACACACTGCTCCAGCCGACCAATCAGAGCACATTGTGCTTTTCAGAAGGAGGGGCTTCATAGAGACAGGAACTAAACAGAGCATGCGTCCCAATGTCCATACTATCCATCCTAAATAGTATGTGAGATTAAAATAAGTGTGTCCCAAAGCTTAGTATGTTGAAAAGAGTATGCCAAAAGTCACCGAATGGTCTACTATTTCCGATAGACTTTCAAAGTGTGCACACTATAAAGGCTAATATTGCCCACAACCCATTGCGCTTTGGATGAGGATTCAGTTCAGAACTACAAACACGAGTAAAAAGTGTTAAAAAAACTACAAAGCATGGCGGATATGTGCGACGGTGAGAGGTTTGAGTGACTAATAATCAGTTCAACCTGATAGAAAATATTTAATGTTATCTGTGTTATATTTCATCTGCAATTGGCCATTAACTTCTAAATGCATCATTATACATTAATATGAGAAGAGTTTTCCACATGAAAGACCCACGACTGCAGATCAACGTGTTACTGCATTTCTCTCCGATACGGTAGGAAATTAACTGAATGAAATGTGGAGGATGTAAGATGATTGACAGGCCAGTTTACGCAAAGAAAAGACGCAATTGTATGACGCAATAGTATGTCCCAAAGCTTGTCTACTCTTTTGCTACACACTTAAAAGTATGTACTTTTTGTTCACAGAAAGAGTACATACTTTTTGGGCGTAGTATAAGTAGGCGAATTGGGAAGCAGCAAGAGCGCTGGGAAGAGAGGAGTTGCAACAATAGAGAATATGAGGAAAATAATCAACATTCAAGCAGGAAAACCTGTTCTAGTAGAGCACAAAAACAACATCAAGACTTTGTAAAAGGATAATTGATCCCTCTTAATACCAGTCATGGGTCTTTAAATACATAGCAGGATTACATGAATATTGTACACTTGACTGTCCTGTGAATTTTTTAAACAAGCATTGTTTTGTTCGTTATGAGAATTGTTTGATAGGACAGATAAACTATCATGACCAATCAGTATCCAATAGTATTCACGACAGATTTATTTAAACATTAAACATATACATATACCGTAACTGAGGCGCCTATACAGCGATCTGTCAGGCCATATCAAAGAGCGACAAAACTGCATTTATTATGTGAATTTCATGATAAAATGGAGAGAATTTGAGGAATGAGACTTGTTTCTTATTGAAAGTAACAAAATACAGAGCTTATTGCGATTATTGGTGGTTAAAAGTGGTTAAAGGGCTGTATTCGTCGGTACACACGTGTACCGAACCGAAAGATGCATACGAACATTTTCAGTACGAGTACATGTACCATTACACCCCTAGTAAATCATGCGCACGATTTAGTAAATCGAAAGAACAAAACAGTAAATTGTGTGCATGATTTACCTTTCTTTTGTTTTTGTTTGGATGTCATATGCGGTGCTCCGTAGATAAATGGACATATTAAAATGACATGCTGTTGTATCTAAAAATACAAGACTAAAAACTAAAATTTACCACATAAAAAAAAAAAAAAACCATTTATTTATTGTAAAGATAATGTTTATTAAATTTTTTTATGTTTATTTAATTTAATTTTAGAAAAACTGCATTTTAAAGTTTTAAACTATATTTAGACATAAATTTTGGTAACGGTTGCAAACATTGAAAAAAATATAAATAAATAAACAAACAAATAAAGTCTGTCTATATAGTTTATGTTTATTCAATATTTAGTTGTTTAGACATGTCTTAGATTTTGGTAACAGGGTTGCAAATATTGAAATGTAAGTAAAATAAATTCATTGTAGATAATTGCAAAATCACACACACACACACACACACACACACACAAAATATCTTATATTTTGGTAACATGGTTGCAAATATTGAAATAAAGAATAAATAGCTCAATATGGTCATTTTGGCATCCTGAAGTTGACGTTTAACATATGATGAAGGTTTAGCTCCTTCTGTAACTCACTATATATATATTATATATATATATATATATATATATATATATATATATATATATATATATATATATAATACATTTTTTTTTAAATCATTTTGTACCCTATATTTATGGAAAGTGGCAGTACATGTTTCTGAAGTTTGACTGATATTCAGTGTTGGGTGTAATTCATTACTAAGTGATTAATTACTGTAATTTAATTGCTTTCCCTTGAAAAGTAAAGTAAGAGATTACTTTTACTTTTTCTGTGATTTAATTACAGTTACTTCTGATGTAATTGCATTAAATTTTATATATATAAAAAATAGTGGATTTACATAAAAATTTAACATCTAATGTTAAAATGTATGTTTAAAATGTAACCTTCTCCTTTTAATTACTGTGATCAGTTCAAGAATCATTTATACAATTTTATATTATTTATCTGAAAGAATTAAAAGAGCAGTTTTAAGTCTGTCCTTGTATTGTTCAACTGGATTTAGAAAGTAATTAGTTATAAGTGATGCAATACTTTTTAGTAATCGAATACACTGTTGAAGATGTAATTAGTAGTAATTAATTACTTTTTACATTTTAGAGTAACTTATCCAACACTGTATTGTACATGGCACAAAGTCATCAGTTTTATTCCCAGAAAATCCCACATATTTTAGTAAAGAGCAGATGGCAGGAGAAAATTAATAATATATAGAGATTCATGATATTTTGTGTGTCTATTTATGATCTAGTGCCACATGATGAAATCATTTACAACAATAAGGTTACAAATTTATTTTCCAAACAACATGAGAAACAGGACTGGTTGCCATGACAAAACATGTTTTACTGCCTCATTAATATGTAAAACACTGACATCATGACACAGTTGAACAGCTCCTCCCAAATGATTGATGGAGTCATTTTAAAGTGGATCAAGAAGGAAAAAATGACAGTAGCTGTTTCTTCCTTTACAAGATAAATGCATATCGATGACTGTATAAAACCCCTGAAACTGTCATTGCAGAGCCACAGCAGGCGGTCAGTTTGGGTGAAATGATCCATAGATCATCCGTGCTGAGGAGTGCGGGGTTAGATCCTCCCTACGGTAGCTTTACTAATTTACTGTCCCAGCAGGCCTTATTCCAGCAGCTGCGGATGTGTCAGTGCAGTGAGCGTACAGGTGTGGGGGAGAAATGTGTCCTCCAAATCGCGTCTCCCCCTGAGGCTCCCACACAGAAAACAGGCCCATTTGTTCTAGATTCTGAAAGTGTGTCAAGTCAGGCTGAGTTACAGTCAGTTTCACCTCATTTCTGCCCATTTAACCCACTTTTGCTTCTTTCTAGAGGAAAATCTTACTGCTCTGATGTTGCTCTTTCATAGTTGTGTGATGTTTCATTTAAAGAGGCCATATTATGCCTAGGTTTTCCTGCTTGAATGTTGATTATTTTCCTCATATTCTCCATTGTTGCAGCTCCTCTCTTCCCAGTCTGTCAGTAACACTCTGTTTAGCTCCTGTCTCTATGAAGCCCCGCCTTCTGAAAAGCACAATGTGCTCTGATTGGTCAGCTGGAGCGGTGTGTTGTGATTGGTGTTTGGGAAATGTCCCGCCCCTTACCATAACCACCAGGAACCGCAACTCAACCAGGCCCCGCCCCTTTATTCTGCATATGAATTATTTAAATGAGTAATATTGTGAAGAAAACTCAAGATGGAGGCATTTCAGGGAGTTCAGAACATGATAACAAATGTCCTCTTTAAGCACTTAAAGATAGATGCTTCTCCTAAACTTTCTCAGAAAAAAAAAAAAAAAAATGGAAGCAAATTAGTCAATAAATGAATTTGGACAGCAGATAGTTTCATCCTGGATGAATGTGATGAGGAATGAGTTCATATTGAGATCTCATATGTTTGATTGTAGAGTCTAAATCTGAGAATACTTGGGCCTAAATAAAGAACTTTGAAATGAGAACATTTTCCTTTGCCCTCTCATTGTTGTCTAGGAGAAACAAATAAGATTTAATTTCCTACAGGTTTAGTCATTTTCCCCCTCGTTTAAACACCAGATAATAGATAGCATCATCTTTTATGAGAGTTGTTTGTTCTTTGCCTTGTAGAGTTGCGGTCAAAAGCCTGTTTTAGATTAGGTTTATCCTCCGTTTTAAATTAAAAGTTCACACAAAAATGAAAATTACCATCATTTGTTCACCTTCATGTCATTTCAAACCTGAATAACATGCTTGGAATTTTTATATGAAATCTTTAATTATTTTTAAATAATATCTCAGCAGCTCTTTTCCATATAATGAATTAATAGACTGTAATCTAATATGAACAAACAATAAACCATTGTGTTTTTAACTAACATTCGCAAAGCTTGTATTGCAGTTAGTTCATGTTAACCAATGCCTTAACTAATGTTAAAGGGTTAGTTCACCCAGAAATTCTGTCATTAATTACTCACCCTCATGTTGTTTCAAACCCATAAGACATTCGTTCATCTTCAGAACACAAATTAAGATATTTTGATGAAATCTGAGACCTCTCTGACCCCTCCATAGACAGCTACACAACTACCACTTTCAAGCCTCAGAAAGGTAGTAAAGACGTCATTAAAGTACTCCAGTGGTTTAACCTCAATTTTATGAAGTGATGCGAGTGGAAGTTTCAGCTCAAAATACCCCACAGATCATTTATTATAGCTTGTCAAATTTGCCCCTATTTGGGTGTGAGCAAAAACACGCCGTTTTTGTGTGTGTCCCTTTAAATGCAAATGAGCTGCTGCTCCCCGCCCCCTTTCCAGAAGAGGGCGGAGCTTTAACAGCTCAACAACAACAAAGCTGGAGAATCTCACGCAGCCAAAATGAGGATTGTCAGTAACGGTGTTCAGCCTTACATTGTTCAAACCGGAGTCGACACTGATGGAGAGACTCAGGAAGAAGTTACAACTTTTAGAATGAAACTGGACGTTTCTGAATGGTTAGTGGATAAATTTATGTAGTTGCTGTGGAGTTGATTCTAGCATGTGCCGTCATGTTCATCTTTTGTGTTGAATTGACCCTCGTTTGTGAAGCAGTTCGGCGTAAAATGACGGCATGACAACAACACTCTACTACAACAACTCTTCCTCTTCTCTAAAGCAGCCCAACATGGCCCCGCCCCCTTTGTTGTGTGTTCTCGGGGGCGGGGTTTATGTAAATTCTAGGGTTAGTGATGTCACTAACCCAGGAAGAAGCTCGTTGTAGTCCCTACCAGCCGTTTGTTGTAGTCCTTAAAAAGTCCTTTTTCTGTAAAAGAAAATTGTACTTTGAGCGTCGTAACTTTGCAGATGTTGTTTAAGATCAAACAGCAACATTACACACTAACTAAAGTTAAAAAAGTCAAATCATAATCAACCACCCCTTTAAAATTAGGCTTCCTCATATTTACTATAATGACATATGGATGATACTAAAATAACGCATTCGATTTCTGGAAAAGAGCAGCGTGATCATTCTTCAAAATGACTCCTTTTGTGTTCCGCAGAAAAAGAAAAGTCATTAAGGTGACTAAATGATTCATTTTCTCTGAGCTGTTCCTCAATGTCCAGAGCACACTGCAGGGGAACAGTGAAATCTTGCCAAATGACAGTGTTGAAAATGCAGAGTGAAAGAAAAATACACCCCTCCCTTCATCTACAAGCCCCCGGTACACACACACACACACATTAAACGGCGCTGACCTCACCCCCGTGTGCGATGCCAGAGACGCAAAGTCTCTCTCTCCCCCACTAGTTTTCTCTCTTTCACCGCCCACTCCGGTCTCTCCTGCTCATATGACAGAGAAAGTTCTGCTCATGTAGCGAGTGCATTGGGAAGCCTGTCAGTTTGTTTGTGAGCGCAGGGCAGAACAAGAGCTAGATGGATCCGAGAGTTTGCTTGCAACAGCACCTTCAGACACCAGGACACCAGCTCTCGTCTCCTCAACAAACGGCTTTCTGAACACATACACAGCCACACATACACACACACACACACACACACACACACACACAGGTGTGTTTGGCTGATATCTGGGTGAAAAGAGGAACTGGGCATCTTTTTTGTGCACTAGCTGGGATATTTGCAGGGAAAATCCAAGAAACAGACTCATCCTGTGTCATGTGTGTGTGATGCGCGTGTAAACAGGACTCGACATGCGTCCTCACAGGCTGACTTTGCTGCTCTGCTTTGGCTTTGCCCTCTGCCTCTGTCTAGCTGTCGCTCAGCCTTCTTCATCTGACCAGCGCTCCACAGTCGTCCGCGGGGGTTCGGAGCGGATCAAAGTGCTCTTCACCCCCACCATCTGCAGGCTGCGCTGCACGCAGGGACGCTGCACCAACTACTGTGAGCGCGGAAATGTCACCACTATCTACAACAGTGAGCAGGGAGGACAGACGCCGCCTGGATCCGGCTTCAGAGTGTGTGAGTACATGCACAAACACAGACACCGGCACTAGTGGCATCCTGCAAGATAACAACAACAACAACAAAAAAAAAAAAACACACTTTTTAAAAATTTGTTAGCCTAGTGGTGTTAGGTTTCAAATCCTAATCTACTATATAATTTTCTTAAAATGTTTTTTTTTTTAAATAAATAGCTCAATTAAATTAAATATATTTTCTCATAAATGTCTTTAAATTATTTATTTATTTATTTATTTAAAAAGTTTTTTTTTTTTTTATTAAATAGTAGGAATATATATATATATATATATATATATATATATATATATATATATATATATATATATATATATATATATATATATATATATATATAATATATATATAGATATATATATTGCTAAATTAATGATGGTGATGATGATGATGGTGATGATGGTAATGACAATAATACATTATTATTATTATTATTATTATTATTATCATTATTATTACACATTATTGTTGTATTAATGTATTAATCTAAAATGAATTTATTTATTTAAAAAATTATATAGTAGTTTGAACCCATCCATTCTAAATTACTAATAAATAATAATAATAATAATAATAATTTTAGATGAATACAATTATAAATTTAATGTAATAATAATAATAATAATATATTATTATTATTATTATTATTATTACTACATTAAATTTATAAATGTATTCATCTAAAATTATTTATATATTAAAAATAAATTTTTAATTTATAATAAAAAATATTTTAAAAAAATATTTTTTTATAATAAAAAATTATATAACAGTTTGGGATTTGAACCCGTCCATGCTAAATTCATAATAATAATAATAATAATTTTAGATGAATATATTTTTCTACATTTAATACAATAATAATGCATTATTATTATTATTATTATTATTATTATTATTATTATTATTATTACATTAAATTTATAAATATATTCATCTAAAATTTATTGTTTATTAAAAAAAATAAAAAATGATATAGTTTGGGATTTGATCCTGTCCATGCTAAATTAATAATAATAATAATAATAATAATAACCTTTCTTAGTGTTTTACATTTTTCAAAATTCTTTTAATTTCTTTTTTTAAACCTTTTTTTTTATTATTTTAAAAAACCTAAACTTGAAACCTTTCCACTGTGAATGATGAATGAGCATGATGCTTCTGCACACACACACACACACACACACACACACACACACACACTCACACACACGCTACATGTACATGCACAGACCTGCAGATGTGTAAAAGATCCATCTGAAAGTATTTACAAGCGGTGTGTGTTTGTCTCGAGGCATCTGTTGTGTCTGGTGCTCTTCAGCAACGACAAACATGAGGGATGAGCTCCTCACTGGACATTTGCACCTCCTGTCAGATAGTTTCATCTGCACTGAGATGGAGAGCATGACCAGAGCGTTTGAGATGCTTGTCAAATAATGTCTCTTCATTAACTGTCTTTTTCTCTCAGTTTGTGGCTGTTTGTTTTTCTCTGTTCTCCCATATGTAGCTGTACAGTGGGGTCCAAATGTCTGAGATTACATTGTTCATAAAACTATTTAAGATTCTCCACTATTTCTAGGTCACTAATCAAATAAGATTTTTTTTTTTTTTTTCCGTTCGTTACATAAGAAAATTGTGTTGTGAATCCCAGCTTGTATTCTGAGTCACCGTACCATGGTGCGTTTATGTAAGGCTCGTACACTCCTCTTGACTTCAGTTTCCACTCGGGACCTGTTTCCTATTCGGCTCTTGCTTCTTGTCCAAGAGAAAATCAGCTCCAACAATCCAGTAACATTGTGACCTATTTATACAAGTGCTGCCTGTAATCTCCATCAAGAGAAACTCATTATGAACTTATCACACACCAAAGCTTCCTCTGATAAATTTTATACAGGGAAAGATCATTTGTGTTTTAGTCCGGTAAACACGCTCCTTACATAAAAGGAGGAGATGATTTATATGCGTTCTCCAGCATGCAAATGCATCCAGCTAAAGCTGTTTGGCGATAAACGGGCATAAACACAAATGCCGTGTTTTTGGCATCGAAGGAATGGCGTTGGCTTCCAGTTCTGATAAATATGCAACTAATTTATCGGTCCTCTAAACCTCCGCCAATGCTGTCAAAGTGTCTTTTTAGTTGAGCAAATGGATTGTGGAGGTTAGGTCTTTTTCAGTGACTTCACGGTCAGTCTGGCATCAGGCACGAGGCCAGAGCGCTGGTTGTAATTTTGCTTTTTGAGTCATTTGACAGCTGAATTACGACAACGAGAATGATTCTAATCGCTCACAGTAGTGATTGTAAAGGCATAGTGAAAGTTTGACCGCTGTGGGGGAGCTGAAAAAACCAGGGAGATGTTTCCAGCGCCAATGCGATCCAGAGCTCTTTATAGCTATTTATATAAATAACGCCTCTTTCCCCCCCTGCATTCATCTCAGTGGATTAGATGCTGATTAGACACATTTGTCTCCACTATTCTGTAGCTCCTAGTCAATTTCTGTGGATCCATGTGGGATTGTTAGTCATGTTTCTTCTGGATTGTGCTTCCTTTGGCCTGGAAGCGTTTTATCTTCACCAAATTGGTGTCATGTGGTAGCGATATCAGAGCTGTGACTAAAATGGTCACAAACACACTCGCACAAAAAATGTGACAATAATTGAAAATCCCAACAAAGGTTCATTGGAAAAACATGCCTCTACCTACAGTTTTCAAAACCCCAAAAGCATACAATGCAGCTGAAATGAACACTAGAGTAAAACACCAACAACTTCAATTCCTTTTCGCACAAATTGATGATTAAAGTGACAGATTATCCATTAATAAATACTTATTTTTGTTTCCTTGCACAATACTATGTTATGACCTTAAAACACTTTTACCGTAGAGTATGATTTGTAAACACATACATTTTGACGTTTGCATCGCATAACCAGCTCCATATGTTCGGCTTTTCCGATGTAGTAAACTTGCTCGGTTGCTCACCTGGTACATTTGTGATGTGAAGGTAGATAAAAGAGCTCAAAGACTTGTAGAAGCAAGATAAAATGGCATGGTTGCTTCAGCAAATGCAAAGTTCTGTCATGAAACTCTAGATGGCACAAGCTGATAGGTCTTTAACTCAATATGCTTGCAATCACATTATTCTCTATAGGGCACAGCTAATTGGTTCCTTCTGTATCAGTAGCCAATGAGCTTGCTGCTCAACCTTCTAATAGCATTTTCTGTAGCAGTGGCAGCACACTTTCAGAAACCCCCCACCTTCCCCAGCTCCACCTGTATAGATCTGCTACGGGTAATTAATGTATGCTATATTGTATAGCAGCAGCATGTCTTACTTGCTTACAGCAGGGTATTGTGTATGTATTGGCAGTAGCAAGTCCTTGCTCTACAGCTGCAGCAATAAACAACAACAGCAGCAATAAAAGCAGCAGCAATAACCAACAGCAACAGCAGCATTAACCAACAGCAGCAGCAGCAGCAGTGATAACAGCAGCAGCGATAGCAGCAACAGAAGCAATAACCAACTGCAAAAGCAACAGCAGCAATAACCAACAGCAATAACAGCAGCAGCATTAACAAATAGCAGCAGTAGCAGCAATAACAGCAGCAATGGCAGCAATATCAGAAATAGCAATAACAGCAGCAGCAATAGCAGCAGCAACAATAACAGCAGCAGCAACAATAACAACAGCAGCAGCAACAATAACAGCAGCAACAACAATAATAACCACGACAGCAATAACAGCAGCAGCAACAGCAGCAGCAACAATAACCGCAACAGCAGCAGCAACAGCAGCAGCAGCAGCAATAACTAACAGCAGCAGTAGCAGCAATAACAGCAGCAATATCAGAAATAGCAATAACAGCAGCAACAGCAGCATTAACCAACAGCAGCAGCAACAGCAACAATAACAGCAGCAGCAACAACAGCAGCTACAATGACCGCAACAGCAGCAGCAACAATAACCGCAGCAGCAATAACAGCAGCAATAACAGCAGCAGCAACAATAACCGCAGCAGTCATAACAGCAGCAGCAGCAATAACCGCAGCAGCAGCAACAGCAGCAACAGCAGCAATAACAGCAGCAGCAACAATAACCGCAGCAGTCATAACAGCAGCAGCAGCAATAACAGAAGCAACAGCAGCAATAACAGCAGCAGTAACAATAACCACAGCAGCAATAACAACAACAGCAGCAATAACAGCATCAGCAACAATAACCGCAGCAGCAATAACAGCAGCAACAGCAGCAATAACAGCAGCAGTAACAATAACCGCAGCAGCAATAACAGCAACAGCAGCAATAACAGCAGCAGCAACAATAACAACAGCAGCAATAACCGCAGCAGCAATAACAACAGCAGCAACAGCAGCAATAACAACAGCAGCAATAACCGCAGCAGCAATAACATTAGCAACAGCAACAATAACAACAGCAGCAATAACAGCAGCAGCAATAACCGCAGCAGCAATAACATTAGCAACAGCAACAATAACAGCAGCAGCAACAATAACCGCAGCAGCAACAGCAGCAATAACAGCAGCAGCAGCAGTGTAGCAGATCTATTCCGTCAAGACCAAATATATCAACATTGTCATACAAACTTACATGCCAAACACACTGAATGTTGTCTTGACAGAAATGCATTTTTATCTCACATTTGCTTTTAACACTATGGGTTTGGTTCAGTGTAGGTGGTATGGTATTTTCAAACGCGATAGAGCATTAACCTTTTAGCGCTACTCACCGAACATTCCATTTCCGAACTACCGCAATATGTAACATTGAATGTCATAAAATGTTGCCAGATTCAAATATCAAAATCATCAGTTGTCAGAACTCATGAGGTGCACAAACAACAAACGCCATGATTTACAAATAAATGACTGATTTTGGTGATGTCCAAATCGAAATGAACCAGGAACATTTGTGGTGTAGGTTTGTGAGACTCGCATCAGTCTAATTGCTGACTGGTTGTTCACATGACAATATGTAAATAATGATACAGATTATTAATAAATTATTTTCTAAAATAAATAAATAAATAAATGTTTTTAGCAAAAATATATTTTTGATTATGGTGTACCATAGTAAGGTCTAAAAGTTAGAAATATGGGGGTTTTATACAGTATGGCACATAGCCAGGATTATTGCAGGTACTGAATCAATTTAAAACAAATTTATTTTCTAAAGTGCCTCTATTATGTGTTTTCAGATATTACTTTTCAATCACAGCAGACTGGGTCATCTGACCAATCAGAGCAGATCAGGCTCTCTGAAAGGCGGGGTTTAGAGAGACCAAATCTTTGATTGAACCGTTTCAGACACTGTGAGAAAAGAGCTGATGCTGCACTGGATATTATGAGAAAATTAGTGTTTTTTGACCCTGGGTGCATGTAAATCTATTGTAGGAGACTCCAAAACAAAATGAGGAACCTTTAAAATAGCATAATAGGGAAAAAAATAATAGTCTCTATATTAAAATATACCTTCATCGCAGCACATGTGAACTGAAGCACTTCTGAACTACTGAGAAGTCATCTGAATCTTAAATATTTATTTTCTTTTTTTTTATTCTGGATACCTGGATTTTAGAATGAAGATGAGTTAATGTATGGATGAATACAGATGGACTGAGCATCTGTATCCGATCTGAGGCACGTGTATATAGGGCTGGTTATAAGTCTCCTCCAATAGCAGGCTGTGGGTTTTGGATGAACAGAGAGGCGAACACGTGGTGCCAAATAAAAGCTTGCAATCCTTTATCCGCTTTAGCTGAAATCAGTGGAGAAAGGGTGAAACGTGCTTCCTGTCGGAAGAAAAATCAAGCAGCCATTTCTTCTCACTCCGTACATATACAGTATGTGTGCCATATCTCTGAGGGTTAATTATTTTACCTGCAGTGGACCTCAGGGGCCCTGAAACATCTGGACGATGGCAGAGAGCCAGAAACTGTCAGGGGCGTTCACAACATGTGTGTGTAAGTGTGTGCATTTACTGTACATATGTGTGGATGTTTCTTAAAAGATTCAGCTTTTGGTTCATGTGTTGTCCTAGTTGTTACGATATGGAAAAATTCTTTCATGCAATCACGCTTTGACATTAGTGGAAGTATATTCATGTGTTAATGGATTACAGAGAGATTTGTAATACTGAAGAGCAAACTTTTGAACCTTGGTATATTAGCTTTATATGCTTTTGCCATGACTTTTGCAGGGCGCCACAAAGGCACGGAAACACTAAAGCAGGTTGTCAAAATAGGGGGTGCTGTGGGGTCAGTGGAAAATTTATGATCTTTAATATTTTCGTACTGCCTTTAATTTATGCCGTTTTTTAAGATCATTATTACATTAGTTTTTTACTATGATGCATAGTAATAATAATATGATATATTTGAGTAAAAATCATCACCGAAAATATTATTTTATATTTTATATATATATATATATATATATGTAATATGTAATATTACACATTCAGATGGTGACACATTATCCCCATAGAAATGAATTGATTTGCAGCTTTCTCTAGTCTAGCCCAGAGCACAGCACACTGAGAGGACGTTTTAACTTCATGTGTCTTTAATTTACCTCAAAATAGTTCTGCCTTTCCCCCCTTGACTCGAGTGTTAATGCAGTCAGCCTTGAAGTTCATATGCCCGAAATGTGTGTATATCTGTGTTGATACAAACCTCTTGACGCTCTTATTCCAAACTTGTTTTTTATAAAAGCATTTGTATGTCTAATTTGAGACGTTTTAGTTTTAAACACAACCTCAAACTGATCTATCCATGTCTGACAGGATCTCCTTTCTTCATTTAAGCTGAAGATGGCAGATTCTCTGAATGAAACTTTGAAGTGCAAATGAGAGCATAACCCACCTTAACTCAGCTTGGACCCTCTCCAATGAAAATGGCTTTTTCCTCCATTCATGTCCTGTCAAGAGTTGTATCATTTTGTTGTTTCAGTCAAGCAGCGTATTCCTGGCCTTTCTTCATTTCGAAAGAATTTTATTTACATATTTCCCCCCCTCACTGAAAGTGTAGATTTGGCTTCCTGTTATCTGGATGGAGCCAATATTTATCCGAACCTTCAATAGTTTCAAAACAACAGAATATCTGTGGTCCAGAAATGAAGGTGGAACGCTTATGAGAAGGTACAGGAGATTTCCAGCTTTAATTTAACGAAGTGCAAGGGTTCTGCCAGCTGTTTGTGTTTACATGGATGAGCTGAAGAACAAGCTTTCATCCTGGTTCAAAACGCTCCACAGCTCATTCATTTCCAAACCTAACCTCTGCCACATCATCTGTAAACAACGCCCAGTCTCACACAGCCCTCGCTTTCTCATTTACACCCATAGCAGCCTGTGTTAGAATACAGTTTAATATGTATAAAATACAGTGTAAAGCAGGGGTCGGCAATTAAGTTTGACATCGGGCCAAAAAAACATTTCACCACTAGATGGCAGGCCAGAGTATAGTCAAAGGATAATTTGAATAATTTAATGAAAAATGTAACTAGAATTGCCTGTGACGGACTGATCCAGTGTCTTTTGTAACTGATAGTGAGCTGTTACTCTGTGTTAAATCCTGTAGTAGGTCAGTCATTAACAAAAAGCCACATGTGTGTTCGTGTGTTTTACACGGGATAATTTAATAAAGCAGAGTAGTGACACATAACCTGGCAAGTATCTTCATTCACCAACTTGCAACACAGTCCGCCTTGCTAAAACACACATATGTGAGAGAAAAATAAAAATAAAAGAGGACTTGAATAAGCCCATTAATGGCATGTTTGAGTCATGCTCATAACGAACTATGTTTCATTTCCATATTGTGAATAATAAATGAGTATCATTTTAATTTGCTTGTTACACAACGGAGCCTAACTTCTTGTAATAATTATTTGACGTAGCCTACTTTTACACTCAGAATTATTTCTTGGCATCCTCACGTACTAACTCAGCGAAAACAGGGCATACAAAGAAGAATGGAAAGACAACTATGCGTTCATCCTACCTGGTTTTGTGAATGCAAAGCCAGTGTGTCTTATCTGCAACAAAGTTATTGCTGTTTGCAAAGAATATAATATTAGGGGCTGTTAACATGTCGCCTCTAAAAACGTGTGGAAAGTGCGGCCACGCCTCTTTCCTTTCCAAAGCACTTGCGCTCCCGTGGCGTCTGTCTTTGCTATGCAACCATGAACTCCTCTCTCCAGACAGATCTATTTCAGAACCAGTCGCTATCAAAATAATCTGGCTGCGGACGCGGGCCGCCTATTGCCGACCACTGATGTAAAGGTTAGCATACAGCTCATGAGATCATCTCCATATTTATATAAGACACAAATTAAAACTCCTATTAGCTAGTTTGTTACTGGTCATTTTTGCAGGTTGAACAGTTTAACCACTGTAGCCAAACCAGCTTATAGTGAATTTACCCTTGTTATGCCAGAGAGATTGGAGTAGTAATTCATAAAGCGTTTTACTTTGCTATAGTCAATGGCAGATGTTGACATATAAGCTCCACCTCCTATTCAGAGCTTGACATTAACTTTTTTGCTCAACAGCCACTTTGGTAGTGGTTTTCCAAAGTTAGCCACTTACCATTTCACTGGCTTGACATCAATACCATGGGGAAAAACTTCCATATATATATTTTTTTTTAATATTATAATTTGGCAGCAGGTATATTAGGCTGCTGTCACTTTACACATGCGTTTTCTTTCTCAACTGTTTACATTCACTTAAAACATAACTTACTTTGTTTACAGTAATACTCACCAAGACATTTGACATTTTGTGTGTATTTGACTGTTTAAAGCAGCAAAAAAGAGTTCAATTTAGCACTGAGAGGTGGCTTTATGTGTGCGCACTTTGGGTGTTCATGCCCTGTAACACCAACAATATTCACCCGGAGCAAATGATATGAGTGAGGGAAGAGGGTTTGTGTGTCGACTCGCTGTCAGAGAGATGAAAGAGAGAGAAAGAGCAGCTGGACTCCTGTGTCTATTCTGTGGAAAATGAAGATTGGAAGTGTTTCAGATATTTCAGTATTGATATGTCTCAAAAAATCTGTATTTTTGACAACACTACATTGCACGTAGTATGCCTTTTTGACAGACTTAAATACAAAAATTATATATATATATATCTCAGAGGGTAAGGGTTAAAGAGTTAGTTCACCCAAAAATGAAATTTCTGTCATTAATCACTCACCCTCATGTCGTTCCACACCTGTAAGACCTTCGTTCATCTTCAGAACTTTTAAGATATTTTTGATAAAATGCGATGGCTCAGTGAGGCCTGCATTGTCAGCAAGACAATTAATACTTTCAATGCCCAGTGGTTCAACCTTAATGTTATGAAGGGACGAGAATACTTTTTGTGCCCCAAAAAAACAATGATGACTTTATTCAACAATATCTAGTGATGGGCGATTTCAAAACACTGCTTCATGAAGCTTCGAAGCTGTACGAATCTTTTGTTTTCGAATCAGTGGTTCGGAGCGTGTATCAAACTGCCAAAGTCACGTGATTTCAGTAAACCAGGCTTCGTTATGTCATAAGTGTTTCGCAATTTCAATGTTTGATACACGCTCTGAACCGCTGATTCGAAACAAAAGATTTGTAAAGCTTCGAAGCTTCATGAAGCAGTGTTTTGAAATCACTATATATTGTTAAATAAAGTCGTTATTTTGTTTTTTGGCACACAAAAAGTATTCTCGCTGCTTCATAACATTAAGGTTGAACCACTGTACTCACATGAACTGTTTTAAATATGTCTTTAGTAGCTTTCTGGCAATCTGAAAGTGTTAATTGTCTTGCTGGCAATGCACTGAACCATCTGATTTTCTCAAAAATATCTTAATTTGTGTTCTGAAGATGAACAAAGGTCTTAAGGGTGTGGAACGACATGAGGGTGAGTATTTAATGACTGAATTTTTAGGTGAACTAACCCTTTAATGTCAAGCCCTGCTTCCATTTATGATTTGCAAACTTATTTGTATATGTATGTAAATCATATTTGATTTATCATTTGATTTTTATCTGTTTTCTGGCAATTATATAATACGACCACAAAAGGGTTTTAAAGTGATGTGCCTACGAATCAGTGCTGACCCGGCACAGAACCCTGCCGTAAAATTGATGGATACTTGTGGACTTTGGATGCTGTTCAGCTTCCGCTAAACCCTGGCTAATAGACGTGTGTGTGTGTGTGTGTGTGTGTGTGTGTGTGTGTGTGTGTGTGTGTGTGTGTGTGCGTCTAAGAAACGAAAGGTAAATCTCATCTAACTGAATATAATTGGCTGGGTGACCTCAGTGTCCCAAAAGTCCCAAAATTAAACTGCACAGATTTCTCACATCACACACACATAAACTCTTGTCACCGACAGCTGGGAGGAAATGGGTCAGCCAACGACGACAGATCTCAACCGTCTCCTTGCTGTTTGTGTGTGTTTACTCTAAAGATAATATATTGTTTTTCATCTTCGCTTCATTCCCCTTCATTACAAACAGTGTGTTGTTTTTCATGCATTATTTTAGTTAACTAAAGGAAAGTACTTTCTTTATAAACGTGTTTCATAATGGTGCCTGTACCGTGTGTCTGTATATTAGATAAGATTCTGCTCTTATTTAAGCTCATAATGAAATTATGTGGATTGCAAATTGTAAATAAGAACAGAATATTTACATACATTTGGATTCGAAAATCTGAGACTAGTTGTGAAAATGTTTTGTTTTTATAAGTAATTTTTATAATCATCATACAGCATATATTAGTGATAAATTGTATTTAAAATGAATATGCTATGTATTTACTATCCAGCATGATTTTAGCAAGCAAGAACATTTGACCTTTTATACAAAGAGTTAACATGGTCAGTGTCACAAATCTCCTCATTAGATCAGTGATCTAGAAATTCGTTTTACGCCATTTGTTTTACATTTTTCAAATTCCAAAAAAACTTTTCTTTTTTTTTCAGGATTAAATTTTATTTTGAATCCCAGATTTTCAATGTGGTCACAGGACACCAGTGTGTTTATAATAATAAAAATATGTAGTGCAGGCTTTGATTTTATCAGGAATTTGCTTGGATCATGAAAACTGTTCTTCATGACGTTATTGGAGTGGAAGGGTCGGAAAATAATAATAATGTGATTTGATATGATGTTGAATAACAGATAAGTTTGTTCTGTCTCATTCTGTCTGTCTTGGAAGTTTGTTTTCTTTCGTTCTCTTCCTCTCTCTGTTGCGTGGAGTTTGTTTTCTGTTGTTTTAAGGAGCTTTTCTGCATTCTGTTTGTTTGACAGATGTGTTTGGATCAGGAGTTTGCGCTAGAGCGATTGCAGATGAATACTGTAAAAACAAACTCTTTCTTTCTTTCTTTAAAACATTCTTTCTTTATTTTCATTTTTGTTTTGGCCCAAGCTTTCCAAATGTATTATATGATATGGAAGGCATGCTGAGGCCACTAATGAAATAAAAGGAATGCAACTAAAAAGAGTTGCTTTTTATAGAAACTCTCCATTTTGAAATGTTGTTAATAACATCCATTCAAAGACACACTATTTCCATGCTGACTATGTTATGTGTCTGTCACCAAAACATTATTGATCGGAATTTTTTTTTTTCTCAATTCTTTTTACTCACCCTCTCTCTGTTTTTCCTCATCAGTCGTGTGTCCGATGTTGTGTAAGAACGGAGGAGTGTGCATACAGAAGGATCAGTGTCTCTGCCCGCCCAACTTTACCGGGAAGTTCTGTCACATCCCCGTCCACGCTGCCGCCTCCAGCACCAATGACATTGAGAAACCACCGGCAAGTGCTGTGGATTCAGCCAATCAGCCGATGACGTCTGAGTACATACTGCCTCTGCAGACGCCTGAGCAGATCAACACCAATGGTGAGAGGAAATGTGGCCGCTGATTGTGTTTTTGTTTGCAGTGAATATTTCTCATGGTGAGTTTACTTTTGGAAGGCATGTTGACACACAATGTGGGCCTGGTGTTTATTAAAGGATTAGTTCACTTTCAAATGAAAATTACCCCAAGTTTTATTCACCCTCAAGCCATCCTAGGTGTATATGACTTTCTTCTTTCTGATGAACACAATCTGAGTTATATTAATAAATATCCTGATGCATCTAAGCTTTATAATGGCATTGAACGGGACCAACGAGTGTAAAGCTCAAGAAAGTGCATCCATGCATCATAAATGTACTCCACACGAAGCGAAGCGATGCGTTTGTGTAAGAAAAATATCCATATTTAACAAGTTATGAAAGTAAAATATCTAGCTTCCGCCTGACCGCCTTCCATATTCAACTTCAGTTACGTTGCATCAGTTACGTTTTTTCCATAAGTTGAATACGGAAGGCGTAGGATGTAGCGTAAGCTTTTTGAACTGCAAGAGGCGTTATGCTTTCTTCATAAATTGAATGCAATCTGGCGGAAGCTAAATGTTTTATTTTGCACAAAGCACAAAGACATTTTCTACAACATATTTGCATTTAAAATGTTTTGAAGCATTTTGTGCAATGGCTTTGCCTTTGTGAAAGAGAAGTGTGCTTAATTGTATTGTATTTGCAGTTGTAGTGTACTTTAGATCTTAAAAGTATATTTTTTAAAAAACTGTATTTGCAGATAATCATGTAATATTAATGAGATAAAAGGCCACTTAAAGACACACTTAAGTACAATTTTAAAAAGTGCACTTTGTAATAATGTCAAATTAAAAATGTTACTTTAAAGCACATTTTAATTTTGTGTTGACCAACATACTAAAGAAGCATTATTAAGTATTTGGTATTGCATTTAAAGTTAATATATTTTAAATGTATCAAATTGCAACTTCATCATGTGTAAATGCAAATATATTTACATACATGACATACAAGGTTCAATAGAAATGACATTAAAGTATATTTTAGTTTACCATAAATGCTTGTCAGTACATTCATTAGTAAACTTTAACCACATTTCAAAGACAATAGAAGTAATTATGAAATGACATATAAAAATGTACTTAAGCGTGTCAAAAAAAAATCACTTTTAAGTTTAACTAAATGCATTTAATATAAATTTAAACTATAATACATTTTGATTTAAGTGTAAATAACATGCAGTTAAGCATCTGAATTAAATTCAGTTCACACAAATATATTATTTTAAAGTATATTATTTCCATAATTTTAAAAGTATGCTACAGTGCTCTTGTTTTTCACAAGTGGAAACATTTTAGGAGCACATTTATGTATAAATGGATGCTATTTAAACAAGCACACCCTGTTTCATTAAAACTTTTACAATATAATTTGTTGAACTTTATTTAGACAATGAAATGCATTACTAAGTCAAGACTTCACAACATAAAATTAGCTTTTCAGATTTTCATCGAGGGTAATGTTCTTTGGCACTATCGTCTGTTATGTAACTCATGGCCACATACAGAGCCAGACTGTTGTGATGGTGAAAAATGACTGTGTCACAGACTGGCGACGCGTATTTTCTGTTTTCATTTGGCTGAGGTTCTCAGTTTGGATGTGATCCATAAATGGCAGCACCAGCCTTTTCATGTTTAGAGTCCTGTAATGAATTAAAGCAGAAACGCATCTGATGCATCATGCAGATGTCAGTTACACCTGGAATATCTCAGGTGTCATCTTGAATAGATGATGTGTCAGGACATCAAGACGGATTATGTGGGGGTTTGTTGTACTGGGAGGCCGAATGACATCAAGGAAACCACCATGTGCACAGAAAAACCTGAATGGTGCTCTGGGTATTTACTAAGACGTGATGGCATTTTAATATATGTGTTTTGGCATTTTGCCTCTTTATTAGACAGAGGTAATAGAGAGTAACAGGAGCCAGAAATGAACCTGCATCACTCATGTGTTCCTCAGTTCTTCAGTACTCACTTTCTCTCAGGTAGATCATCTAAACAAATATTTGAGGATGACAGACATATTTCAAAGTATCTTAGCTCTTACAGTAAGTAACTAAACACAACTAATAACACATAATAATTGTTTTGGGTTGAATTTAGCCTGTTTAGTGTTCAGCTGTGTTCACTATGAGAGTGTTGTGTTGTGTATCATCGACGTCTGCATGAAAATAACTGCATGTCGCATTATTTGACCCACGACCCACGTGTGCTTAATTGTACTGAATGTGCACTTGTAGTGTACTTCAAATCTTAAAAGTATATTTTTAAAAAGTTGTACTTGCAGATGATATAATATTAATGAAATAAAATGCCACTTAAGTGCACTTGAAGAAAGTAGACATTCATGACTGTTTCGTAAAGTACTCGATTATCATTTTAACTGTAGTGTGTTATTCAATATTAATATATCGAATATGAGTAATCATTAAAATATTTAAATTGAAACAACAAATAGAGTTAAATATGTGACAAGTTTTGATAGAAATGACTAAATTAAATGACAGGTGCTGGTCATATAATTAGAATATCATCAAAAAGTTTATTTCACTAATTCCATTCAAAAAGTGAAACTTGTATATTATATTCATTCATTACACACAGACTGGTTTATTTCAAATGTTTATTTCTTTTAATTTTGATGATTATAACTAAGGAAAATCCCAAATTCAGTATCTCAGAAAATTAGAATATTGTGAAAAGGTTCAATATTGAAGACACCTGGTGCCACACTCTAATCAGCTCATTAACTCTAAACACCTGCAAAGGCCTTTAAATGGTCTCTCAGTCTAGTTCTGTAGGCTACACAATCATGGGGAAGACTGCTGACTTGACAGTCGTCCAAAAGACGACCATTGACACCTTGCACAAGGAGGGCAAGACACAAAAGGTCATTGCAAAAGAGGCTGGCTGTTCACAGAGCTCTGTGTCCAAGCACATTAATAGAGAGGTGAAGGGAAGGAAAAGATGTGATTGAAAAAAAAAGTGTACAAGCAATAGGGATAACCGCACCCTGGAGAGGATTGTGAAACAAAACCCATTAAAAAATGTGGGGGAGATTCACAAAGAGTGGACTGCAGCTGGAGTCAGTGCTTCAAGAACCACTACGCACAGACGTATGCAAGACATGGGTTTCAGCTGTCGCATTCCTTGTGTCAAGCCACTCTTGAACAACAGACAGCGTCAGAAGCGTCTAAAGACAAAAAGGACTGGACTGCTGCTGAGTGGTCCAAAGTTATGTTCTCTGATGAAAGTAAATTTTGCATTTCCTTTGGAAATCAGGGCCCAGAGTCTGGAGGAAGAGAGGAGAGGCACACAATCCACGTTGCTTGAGGTCCAGTGTAAAGTTTCCACAGTCAGTGATGGTTTGGGGTGCCATGTCATCTGCTGGTGTTGGTCCACTGTGTTTTCTGAGGTCCAAGGTCAACACAGCCATATACCAGGAAGTTTTAGAGCACTTCATGCTTCCTGCTGCTGACCAGCTTTATGGAGATGCAGATTTCATTTTCCAACAGGACTTGGCACCTGCACACAGTGACAAAGCTACCAGTACCTGGTTTAAGGACCATGGTATCCCTGTTCTTAATTGTCCACCAAACACGCCTGACCTTAACCTCATAGAAAATCTATGGGGTATTGTGAAGAGGAAGATGCGATATGCCAGACCCAACAATGCAGAAGAGCTGAAGGCCACTATCAGAGCAACCTGGGCTCTCATAACACCTGAGCAGTGCCATAAACTGATCGACTCCATGCCACGCCACATTGCTGCAGTAATTCAGGCAAAAGGAGCCCCAACTAAGTATTGAGTGCTGTACATGCTCATACTTTTCATGTTCATACTTTTCAGTTGGCCAAGACTTCTAAAAATCCTTTCTTTGTATTGGTCTTAAGTAATATTCTAATTTTATGAGATACTGAATTTGGGATTTTCCTTAGTTGTCAGTTATAATCATCAAAATTAAAAGAAATAAACATTTGAAATATATCAGTCTGTGTGTAATGAATGAATATAATATACAAGTTTCACTTTTTTAATGGAATTAGTGAAATAAATCAACTTTTTGATGATATTCTAAATATATGACCAGCACCTGTATATTTTAGTTTACCATAAATGTTTTAACCATATTTCAAGACAATAGAAGCAATTATAAAATTACATATAAAGATCCTACTTAAGTGGGTCAAAAACTCTCTTAAGTTCGACTAATTTCATTTAATACAAATTAAAATTAAAATTTGTTTTTTATGTAATTGGAATTAACATGCATTTAAGTGTCTGAAAACATTACATTGAGTTTGCACTTTCTTTTAAAGTGAATTATTTCTCTAGTAACTACAGTTTTTTTTTTAAAGTACTTCTTTTACACCAGACAAAGTATGATCGAAAACACTCCCAGGAATTCATTTCAACTCTTAAATGAGAGCAAACACTAATCCCTTAATTGCTAAAGAGTTAGCATGTGATTAAATAGTTTAGTTAAATATCTTTTTTACTTCACTTTCTGTCATGCTTAAGACCCTGTGTGTATGTAGTGTTTATAGATACAGATGAACTGTGGCATTTCCCATTATAATCTCAATCTGACAGCCGTCACTCAGTGACACACCACAGACTCGGCTGATGTAACACTGTGTGTTTACTCTTTAATTTTGGTTTATTTAATCAGGCAGTAATGATAAATGAGTTTCCATCTGTCATTTCATGGGGGAGTGTCAAGTGAGGTCATTTTTTTGGCAAGGAGAAAAATGAACAAGCACCACCTCTGCTGCCCTCCAGAAGCTTCTGCACGCAATGCTGATAACACATGACGAACTACAAAACCTCACCAAGACTTGGGGCGTGTTCAGGAAAGACAGTGTAAAGTGTCCCTATTATGCTAATTTAAAGATTCCTAATTTTGTTTTGGAGTCTTCTACAATAAGTTTACATGCATCCAAGGTCAAAAACACTTTAATTCTCACTGAATAATAATTCAGTGTCTGAAACGGAAACCCCACCTTTCTGAGAGCCTGCTCTGCTCTGATTGGTCAGATGGCCCAGTCTGTTGTGATTGGTCAGAAACCAAATGCTCATTATCATATCATATCATATCCAAACTCTTCCAGTCTCAGATACAACTACAGTGTTTGAGGGCGGGGCAAAGAGACGCTGTTCAGCCATTAAAGACCATAGACTGGCATTATGCAAATTAGTTACAAAACTATAGGTTCAGCAGAAAATGAGACTGGAATTATTAATTTCAGGCAGTTCAGAATCGCTTCTTTCCTTTGAGAGACAAAAGCCATATATTTCTTGAACTAAAATAATGTTAATATACCAAATTACATTTTTTCACTTTAATTTATAAGATGACTTGTTCTTTTTCACTTCCAAAAACTGTACATGTAACAGTATTTTACTGTAAAATCACATGAAATGGCCTTTTTTTTTCTGTGGTATTTTCTTTTTTGTGGTATTTTCTCTGGAAACATTTCTTTTGGTATTACCAAGTATTGCAGTAAAAACTGTGTTTTGTAAACCTGCTGTAAATTACCAACATGATATTAAAATAATGTGTGTTTAATTCTGAATTGATTAACAGAAAATAACATGGCCAGAAACATCAATTACAATCACAACTACATAGGGTGCGGTGTGGAAAAAATGTGTTTTGAGTGATATAATGCTTATGCAACTCGAATGCAACACGTAAAAATTAAAAGTAAAATCTTACACCTTTTTAGGATGAATACTTTACTATTTTTATACGATACATGTGATTTTTGCAAGGTGCCAGTAAACCGTACAGCAGTGCCAGAGAGAACTAAAAACACTCTTATTGTGCAACTTGGATTGGGCTTATGAGTGCTAAAGACTGTCTGTACTGTTGTGTAACTTTCTGAATCCCAAATTGAACCTGATGTTCCCAGATGGGGTTGGGGTTGGAGAGATGTTCGTCCAAACAAATAAGGCCCATGTTGCTTTCTCTTTTCTGGCCCTTTTTATCACAGAGCCATTTTCGTATCGTCTTTAGACCTCAAATCATCTTTTATAAAACACAGAGCTCTGGAAAGCGACAGCATTGCATTTGCCGGCTGTTTGGTGAGGAAAATTGGACAAGCTTTTTGCCAAGTTTAATCTCCGAAAGGCAGGAGGTAATGGTGACTCAGAGCTAGAACATGTTTCAGGAGAATGAGTCTTCTGTTTTCAGAGATCGTAACTTGGATGCTCCCTATGCCTTTCTCTTTCTTCCTCTGTTATTTCTGGAGCATCGGTTTGTTTATGTGTGAAACAGTAAACGCATTAAATCCATAGAACTTTCTTTTGCTCTGTCCTGAGTGTGTGAGTGTGAGTCAGTGTCATTTCCAGGACTAAGACATGATCTGTGTCAGGATATTCATTAGTGTGTGTTAGGAAAGGCTCTTCACAATGTTTACAGGCATGTTGAATGGGATTGGAAATTTTTTTACCATGCCTTCATGGTTTATATTCACATAAATTTGCTTTTCAAATGCCCGCTGTTTAATAGGCCTCTCCAGAATAACTCA
The DNA here is from genome assembly GCF_018812025.1 of Megalobrama amblycephala. Classification (NCBI taxonomy): domain Eukaryota; kingdom Metazoa; phylum Chordata; class Actinopteri; order Cypriniformes; family Xenocyprididae; genus Megalobrama; species Megalobrama amblycephala. The sequence continues at coordinate 35,860,675 of NC_063062.1, read as the reverse complement.
CAAGTGTTTGTTAATAGGTGAAGAATCTCCTTTATGCCTAATTTCTCTGAAGCTTATTTTGATGGACTGTGATGGTTTTAACTCCTCGAGGATTCTTTACTTTTTGATTGATTCTTTTAAAATGATTTTTAATGAGGTGTGGCCAGATTTAGTTTTAGATTTTTTATCAAATGTAAACTATAAATTCAGCATGAATCAGAAGTTGCGCTAGTCTTTTCTTCCATATTGTGCCGTATATCAAAGATAAATACTTCTGGAACAAGAACAAATGTAGGGTGGGGCTTGATTTTTTTTTCACTGGGGAATTGATTGGATGGTTGGATGGTTGTAGTTTGCAATTGGTGGATCTCATGTGAGTGACAGGTTGCCCCGCCCTCATCATCAGAGAAGAGAAGCTGCAAGAGGGAGGGGAAGTTATTCTGATTCAAGATTACGAGGCTCATGAATTTAAAACATTAATGTATAGAGCGTATTGTTTTATTATTGCCCTAGACACAGACTTTCCTTTTAACCCTTTCATGCATAGAGGTCACTACAGTGGACAGCTATTCAAAAAGCATTTTCTAGCATATGCATGGGTTTTGATGACATAGTTGCACATCATCCTCTACAGTGGACCTTAGTGCATCTTCCTATACATTGCCACCAAGTGGCAAGCCGTTGTATGTAGATTTTTTTTCCTCCAAACTAAGATGGTTGATGGCCAGTCAGAAATGCCAAGTTGCTTCAGAATATCTATCCATTCCTTCTATCCTATGAGACTCTTGCAAAAAAAAAAAAAAAAAAAAAAGTTGTAGCATCAAGCAATATCTAATGAGTCATATCACAGTTACATTTTCCAAGTATTGATATTAGATTGGAAGAAAATTCTGATTAATCATCTGTCCGCTATTGTTGACATCATGCATCAATAGCTATATTTCAGCTATAATTCATACTATTACTGTGACTTGTTTTTGAAAATAACATGTTTTTGTTATTTTTTTTTTGTATGTATTTGTGTTATTAGAATGTAATTTTCATTAACAAAAAAGTAATGTGATTACATAATGCACATTACTTTTAATGCATTACTTTACTCATAACATCAAAAAGTAATTTGATTACATAATGCATGTTACTTGTAATGCAATACTTTACTCGTTACATCAAAAAATAATCTGATTACGTAATGCACATTGCTTGTAATGCATTATTTTACTTGTTAGATCAAAAGTAATCTGATTACATAATGCATGTTACTTGTAATGTGTTACTTTACTCCTTACATCAAAAAGTAATTTGATTACATAATGCACCTTACTTGTAATGCATTACTCGTAACATCAAAAAGTAATTTTATTACATAATGCACGTTACTTGTAATGCGTTACTCCTTACATCAAAAAGTAATCTGATTACATAATGCACGTTACTTGTAATGCATTACTCGTAACATCAAAAAGTAATTTGATTACATAATGCACCTTACTTGTAATGCATTACTCGTAACATCAAAAAGTAATTTTATTACATAATGCACGTTACTTGTAATGCGTTACTCCTTACATCAAAAAGTAATCTGATGACATAATGCATGTTACTTGTAATGCGTTACTCCTTACATCAAAAAGTAATCTGATTACATAATGCACGTTACTTGTAATGCATTACTTTATTCCTTACATCAAAAAGTAATCTGATTACATAATGCACGTTACTTGTAATGCATTACTTTATTCCTTACATCAAAAAGTAATTTGATTACATAATGCACCTTACTTGTAATGCATTACTCGTAACATCAAAAAGTAATTTTATTACATAATGCACGTTACTTGTAATGCGTTACTCCTTACATCAAAAAGTAATCTGATGACATAATGCATGTTACTTGTAATGCGTTACTCCTTACATCAAAAAGTAATCTGATTACATAATGCACGTTACTTGTAATGCATTACTTTACTCCTTACATTAAAAAGTAATCTGATTACATATTGCATGTTACTTGTAATGCATTACTCCTTACATCAAAAAGTAATCTGATTACATAATGCACGTTACTTGTAATGCATTACTCGTAACATCAAAAAGTAATCTGATTACATAATGCATGTTACTTGTAATGCGTTACTTCACTCCTTACATCAAAATGTAATCTGATTACATAATGCACGTTACTTGTAATGCAATACTTTACTTGTTACATCACAAAGTAATCTCAGATGAGATTGAAAACACCTGATCGCTAGGTTTTCTCAGAGGAGAGCTATGTTAGAAATATGTCCATCTTGAACATAATCAGAATTATTAGCTAATAAGGGTAAATTGACATACTCTGGAACACTGGAGAAGCATCTTAATTCAAAGTAAATCCTACCGTCTGTAAAATGCTGGATTGTTTCAACCCAAATTTGAGTCAAATATGGACAAACCCAACAATTGGGTTAAAAGTTAAATTTAACAATTTAACCCAACGGTTGGGTTTGTTCAGTTTTGACCCAAATTTGGGTTGAAACAACCCAGCATTTTTTAGAGTGTACACCAGGTTTTTTTGGTTTTTTTGTTGTTTGTTTGTTTGTTTTTCACCAGTTTTTTAGTTTCACACATGAAACTAGTGAGAGTGTAAATTGTGAAAAGTGTGTTTTATCTTCTGAATGTCCACAGGGTCAAAGCTGCCCATGATCTTTATGATTGTATGATGAAAGCCATCATCAGTGTATGTTTCTGTGTCTCTGTCCTTCAGCCTCCCCCATGGTGAAGGTGCGAGTCCAGCACCCTCCAGAGGCCAGTGTGAAAATCCACCAGGTGCTGAAGGTGGGTTACGGCCCCACAGTGCACGAGCACTCGGAAACGGTCACCTGGTCCGCAGGGCTTTCGGGTGCCCATCGTCGCCAGCTGCCGGGAGAGAGAGCGGAGGCGCCACCACCACGGATACAAGCCCAGACCATACGCGGGGATTCAGTCTACACGGAGTCATCCAGCTTCAAATACTGCTTCAGAGAAGTCAGCAATGGACAGGTTAGCTTGAAGCTCTTCTGTTTTCATTCCTCATGTCATTCATTTGAACAATAGAGCATCTGGTTTAATTCTAGCTGGATCAGGACTCAGCCTTGGATAAGCCTGGACTATGTTGGATGAATTGAGAACGACTTGTTTATGGCAAAACATTATGAGTGTCATGTGATCATGCTGAGCTGCAAATGCAGTATCCAGTGTACCGAAAACAACTTCCGTCACCACCCTCTGTATGAGCTTGTTGAAGTGTGTTTATTCAAGATTGTTTAGCAGATTGTTTATCTAAAGGAACTTGTAGTACTCTTCTTAAAGGGACAATTCCCCTTGAGCAACTTGGGGTTAAAGAGATTCTTCTTACAAAAATGAAAATGCATTGATTATTCACTCGTATGTTGCTGGAAACATGCATTATTATTATTTTCTCTGCGCAAACCAAAACAAATAATCTAACAGAATGTCAAGGCTACTCCTCTTTCATACAGCAAAAGTGCTCCAAAGAGGAGCAAAAAGTAAATGTAGTACAGTACATCCCTTGTGAAAAAGAAGTGCACATTGGCATACTTTTAAAAAGCGCACTTATTTGAGTTACTTAAAAGGGTCCTTGATTATGATTTCACTTTTTTTAAACTTTATTTAGTGTGTAATGTTGCTGTTTGAGCATAAACAACATCTGCAGAGTTAAGATGCTCAAAGTTCAATGCAAAGAGAGATATTTTCTTCTACAGGAATCACTTTTTAAGAACTACAACAAACAGCTGGTAGGGACTACAATGAGCTTCTTCCTGGGTTGGTGACATCACAAACCCTAAAATTTACATAAACCCCGCCCCCGAGAACACGCAACAAAGGGGGCGTGGCCATGTTGGGCTGCTTTAGAGAAGAGGAAGAGTTGTTGTAGTAGAGTGTTGTTGTCATGCTGTCATTTTACGCTGGACTGCTTCACAAACGAGGGTCAATTCAACACAAAAGATGAACATGACGGCACATGCTAGTGGATGAGTTGAATCAACTCCACAGCAACTACATCAATTTATCCACTAACCATTCAGAAACGTCCAGTTTCATTCTAAAAGTTGTAACTTCTTCCTGAGTCTCTCCATCAGTGTCGACTCCGGTTTGAACAATGTAAGGCTGAACACCGTTACTGACAATCCTCATTTTGGCTGCGTGAGATTCTCCAGCTTTGTTGTTGTTGAGCTGTTAAAGCTCCGCCCTCTTCTGGAAAGGGGGCCGGAAGCAGCAGCTCATTTGCATTTAAAGGGACACACACAAAATAACGGTGTTTTGCTCACACCCAAATAGGAGCAAATTTGACAAGCTATAATAAATGATCTTTGAGCTGAAACTTCACAGACACATTCTGGGGACACCAGAGACTTATAGGGGCATAATAGATCCCCTTTAAATATATTTGAATAGTGCTTTAATACATAAACCCCCGGTTTCACAGACAAGGCTTAAGTGTAGTCCTAAACTAAAATGCATGTTTTAACTGAAAGCAATCTTAAATATGTCAGTGATATTGTTTTGTCTCAAGATGCACACCAGTAATGTTTCTTTCTAGGGTACATTTATAAAAGCTATTTAAATGTCCTAATTGAACTAAGGTCTAAACCTGGCTTCAAAGCAGCTTTACAGAAAATTTGAGTTGAAGTAAACTACAAGTGCACATTCAGTACATCTAAGCACACTTCTTTTTCACAAGGGATATGACTCTGTATATCAAAAAAGTCGATATGCAAAATCTTTCAATGAGAAATAGATTGAAATATTAATACATTTTAAAAGATTGCTTTTGATCGCTAAAAAGTAGGGCATTCTGGGCATTAAAGAACATTTTGGACATCTGGACATTCTGCTAGTTATCACAAAATAATAATAGCATGCATACTTTTAGCAAAGTGAAGGTGAGTAAACTATGAAAGAGTTTTCATTTATTAGTGAATTAACCAACGAGGCCTGAGCCTGAACAAGTGCATCACACCAGCCCGTGCCCAACTTGAATTAGTGAAGGATTGTGTGTTTTCTGCTCTATCCCACAGTGCAGTTCTCCTTTACCTGGTCTGCGCAGTCAAGAGATGTGCTGCAGGGGTGTTGGGAAGGCCTGGGGCATCAACGAGTGCACGCTCTGCCCAGTGCTCTTAGGTGAGTCGTCTAAACATGGAGCATGTCAGTTCTGTCAGACAGGCCTGGAGGTTTGCAACTATAAACCGTCTGACTGTTTATAACAGCACGGTTTGTACTTTGAGCACAAAGAGGCAACAAAACACAGGTTTGTTCCTTCTTAACTCAAACTCACACACACACACACACACACACACAGAGACACACAGAGACACACACACACACACACACACACACACACACACACACACACACACACACACTGATATCAGTTCAGCTGGCTAGAAAAACACATGTCTATCATGTAAAACAGAAAATAGAGCAGTCGCTGCATGACTTCATGAGATAAATATAGCTTAGAGAGTTCTTTGGCAGACGGCGCATTTAAGTCCTGCTACTATATTATTATTATTGCAACAGTCAAGGTGTCGCCATCAGCCCTCGATCAGCCGGCTGGCTAAACATTACAGCATATTTACATTCCTCATCGTCTTTGCTTTCACGTATTTAATAGAAACTGACTTCAGCACCACTATCATTTATTAAATATAGTGACATAAAATGACACAATCCAGTATTATTGAGATATTAATGTACATTCAAAACATGCATACTGTGGCCTCAATAACTGGGTGTATTGCAACACTATATGGGGTAAGTTGTCACATGACTACATTTACTTGTGCTCCAATAATGAGATTATATCCAAAAATCAGAGTAAGGACTTAATCGCAGTAAGATGTTTACATGACACGTGGAAACCTTTTCACTCCCGTTTACATGCGATTTTCATTATTCTGACTTTTCTTTAAGAATTGTGGTTATTTTTACGGCCATTATTCACATTAGGCGTTTAATGGCCAAGCTCTTCCAGATTTTTTTCCAGTTCTTTGGTAACCATCCTCAGTTATTTGTTCAGTGATGTGCCTAAAAAAGTCTCCATTTCAATGTTTTCGACCATCAGCGTACATTATATTCATGCAACATTGTCAACATGAACTTCATGTCATTGTTTCTTCAGCAGCCAAAACATATGCACATGTGCACTTTGTTCGGAGTGGAATAGATGCCATTAAAGTGTTTACATGGCTGTTTATTGTGATTAAAATCGCAGTACATCACATGGTTTACTACGATTATGGTTGCTACATTTATGAGCTTAATTGCATTGATTTAATCTAAGTTTTCTGTTTACATGAGTTAAAGTTTAATCACAATATTGCCTGACGGTGCATGTAAACGTAGTCAAGGAAAGACTACTGTATGCATAGCAAAATTAGCATAACAAAAACTGTGCATTTAACCCTCTGGTGCTGCTCGCTTGGTGGTCAAAAATGACAGGTTTTTTTTTTTTTTTTTTTTTTCATTTTTTTTTTTTTAATGAAATTAATGTATTATATTTTAGTTTGATAATGTTATTTATTTTATTTTGTTTTATTTTTATTTTATGGTACTAAATTATATTTATGGAATTGTTATGATCCGTTTATTACTGTACCTGTTAACCACTTTTTGAGCATAGACCTGAAAATGAAATTTCCAACTTAAATTATTGGAAAATCTTGAATCTTTGGAGTACAGGCTTAAGCATAGTCTCTTTTTAAAGACGACACTTGGCAGATGATTGCTGAAGTGAAAAAAAAAATAAATAAAAAAAAAAAATGAAGTGAATGCATTTTTATATGAAATGTATATTTTCCAAAATATGTTTTACTCTAAAACTGCAAGAAAATCAAAGCCATAAATTTAAACAAGTTGTGTTCCAAATTTAAAGTTGATATCTCAAAAAATTAGCTTTCAGTAAGATTTTGTTTGGGTGCAGTACCAAACGCTTCCACTAGATGAAATTAGTATCCCATTAATTTCCAAAGCGCTCATTTTTATCCACGAACAATACAAGTTTGACTGTTTTTTTCAGGACCATTTAGAAATAATTTTTTGCATGTATGTATGTTCACATAGCAAGTGCCAAAACCTTTACCAAGTTTCGTACCATTACAATGATTAAAAAATTGGGGGGGAAAACGTATAATTTTTCGGTCAAAAAATGACCGAACAGCACCAGAGGGTTGAATAATTGTGAAACACAAACCAATTCATGGAACAAATAAGTAAAAGAAAATATGCACAATTATCAAACCGTTGATTTTCCCCCGAAAATTTAATGATGATTACATCACTTGTCCCACAATAAAATCTGACATCCTCCTCAGACTTGACATTTTTAAAAGCTGTTAGCTAAACAAATAAATAAAATAAAAATTATGATATTTTAACTTTTCTATAATGATTTATATTATTGTAAAAGGTTAGTTCGCCCAAAAATGAAAATTACTCACCCTCATGTTGTTCCACACCGTAAGACCTTCGTTATTTTTGATGAAATATGATTTTTTTTATCCTCAATAGAAAGCAAAGAAATTACCACATTCAGTGTCCAGAAAAGTGGTAAAAACATCATTTAAATATTCAACGTGACTGCAGTGGTTCAACCTTACTGTTATGAAGCGACGAGAATACAGTGGGTACGGAAAGTATTCAGACCCCCTTCAATTTTTCACTCTTTGTTATATTGCAGCCATTTGCTAAACTCATTTAAGTTCATTTTTTTCCTCATTAATGTACACACAGCACCCCATATTGACAGAAAAACACAGAATTGTTGACATTTTTGCAGATTTATTAAAAAAGAAAAACTGAAATATCACATGGTCCTAAGTATTCAGACCCTTTTGATCTAATACAGCCATGAGTCTTTTTGGGAAAGATGCAACAAGTTTTTCACTCCTGGATTTGGGGATCCTCTGTCATTCCTCCTTGCAGATCCTCTCCAGTTCTGTCAGGTTGGATGGTAAACGTTGGTGGACAGCCATTTTTAGGTCTCTCCAGAGATGCTCAATTGGGTTTAAGTCAGGGCTCTGGCTGGGCCATTCAAGAACAGTCACAGAGTTGTTGTGAAGCCGCTCCTTCGTTATTTTAGCTGTGTGCTTAGGGTCATTGTCTTGTTGGAAGGTAAACCTTCAGCCCAGTCTGAGGTCCTGAGCGCTCTGGAGAAGGTTTTCGTCCAGGATATTTCTGTACTTGGCCGCATTCATCTTTCCCTCGATTGCAACCAGTTTTCCTGTCCCTGCAGCTGAAAAACACCCCCACAGCATGATGCTGCCACCACCATGCTTCACTGTTGGGGCTGTATTGGACAGGTGATGAGCAGGGCCTGGTTTTCTCCACACATACCGCTTAGAATTAAGGCCAAAAAGTTCTATCTTGGTCTCATCAGACCAGAGAATCTTATTTCTCACCATCTTGGAGTCCTTCAGGTGTTTTTTAGCAAACTCCATGCGGGCTTTCATGTGTCTTGCACTGAGGAGAGGCTTCCGTCGGGCCACTCTGCCATAAAGCCCCGACTGGTGGAGGGCTGCAGTGATGGTTGACTTTCTACAACTTTCTCCCATCTCCCGACTGCATCTCTGGAGCTCAGCCACAGTGATCTTTGGGTTCCTCTTTACCTCTCTCACCAAGGCTCTTCTCCCCTGATAGCTCAGTTTGGCCGGACGGCCAGCTCTAGGAAGGGTTCTGGTCGTCTCAAACATCTTCCATTTAAGGATTATGGAGGCCACTGTGCTCTTAGGAACCTTAAGTGCAGCAGAATTTTTTTTGTAACCTTGGCCAGATCTGTGCCTTGCCACAATTCTGTCTCTGAGCTCTTCAGGCAGTTCCTTTGACCTCATGATTCTCATTTGCTCTGACATGCACTGTGAGCTGTAAGGTCTTATATAGACAGGTGTGTGGCTTTCCTAATCAAGTCCAATCAGTATAATCAAACACAGCTGGACTCAAATGAAGGTGTAGAACCATCTCAAGGATAATCAGAAGAAATGGACAGCACCTGAGTTAAATATATGAGTGTCTGAATACTTAGGACCATGTGATATTTCAGTTTTTCTTTTTTAATAAATCTGCAAAAATGTCAACAATTCTGTGTTTTTCTGTCAATATGGGGTGCTGTGTGTACATTAATGAGGGAAAAAATGAACTTAAATTATTTTAGCAAATGGCTGCAATATAACAAAGAGTGAAAAATTTAAGGGGGTCTGAATACTTTCCGTACCCACTGTACTTTTTGTGCTCCAAAACAAAACAAAAATAACGACTTTATTCGCTTCCAGGTTTTACGTTTCTCAGTATTGGTCGACGCTGGTCACGTGATCAGCACGACGCATACGTGTGATGCTGACGCAGGAGCTGGCCAATACTGAACCGGCATTTGGACGTAAACATGGAAGTGCTGAACTGCGTACGAGACTGACAGGGGAGAGACGAATTTGTTGAATAAAGTCGTTATTTTTGTTTTTGTGCACAAAACGTATTCTCATCGCTTCATAACATTAAGGTTGTACCACTGCAGTCACTTTGATTATTTTATTGTCTTAATTATATCTTAATTTGTGTTCTGAAGATGAACGAAAGTCTTACGGGTGTGGAACGACATGAGGGTGAGTAATAAATTGCAAAATGTTTTGGATGAACTAACCTTTTAACAGGGTTTTTGAGAGAAAATGCACTATTGATTTAAAATCTCATTGCTACTGAGACATTTCTGATGAGCTTTTTTTGCTGTTGTTCTTTGCACAGAAAAACATTTGCCAAGGATGTATTTTCATAACTGCTTGATGACCCTGAGTGGTTGATAATGTTAAGCACACGGTTACATAATCATTTTACCCAATGCTGAATAATGACTGGAACAATAGATCCGTCTGTTACACCCTTTGGGATCTTTGGCTCCCCTGGAGCCACAAATATTTAACCTCACAGGGACAAATAGTTATTTTCTCGGTGAAGCACTGTGGAAAGTATGCCTGAACCGCTGGAAGGCTTTGTTATGAAAGACAAAAAAAAAAAAAACACTGATCAGGGAACATGCCTTCCCTTGTGAAAAAGAAGTGTGCTTAATTGTTCTATGTGTGCACTTGTACTTCAAATCTTAAAAGTATATATATATATATATAAAAAACTGTACTTGCAAAAAATGTAATGTCAGATTTAAAGTAATGCAAAAACAGATTGAAAGTAAGCTAAATATGCTCACATATAAGAACAAAGACATAATGTGGCATAATGAAATACTGTTTCAGGAAGTTTTGTGTCATTGAATTTGTTTCAGCCTCCAGTCTTGATGATGAATCACTTGTTAATTGATTTTTTGCATGCATCATTAAGTACAGTTTGATAGATGTTGTCATGTGTCATGCTCGAGATCAGTGTGCTGTTATCTTCACAGGAAACACTGTTAATGGACAGGGGAACTGCCCGAAAGGCTTCGAGAGGGTCAACGGGACGCAGTGTGTGGGTAAGAGTCTCCTGCCCCTGTTCTAGATTGATCCGAGCGTTCACGATTATCTTTCACAGGCCAAAACACATTTTAGGAACATGCAAACAAACACTTCATTCTTCCTTCCTTCATCCAGAGGTCAGCCAAATACATCCATCACTAAAGACTTTTTGATGGTTGCTGTGTTCATGTCTAGTTTTGTATAAATACTGAAACTGAAGCAGATGCGCTTGTCACTCTCACTCATTGTGTGATGGATGTAGTTTGTGCTGCTGTAGATCATATTTAAAGACATTTAGGGGATCCTTTTACACAAAGTGACTAACAAAAGAACAATTCTCATGGCGGGGAGATTAAAGTTATGGCATTATTTTACTGTCAATTGTCGAGAGCACATTATTGTGACGCGAGAGCATATCAATGTAATGCGCGAGCGCAAATCTGTCCGCTCGCGCGCGGATTTCCTCTGCTCTCGCGCAAATCTGTCCGCTCGCGCGCGGATTTCCTTTGCTCTCGCGCAAATCTGGACGCGCGCGCTCAAATATACAGTACTCTCTTATGAACTGCCTCTCCTCTCGCTCAGATATTGCGTGTGCACGCTCAAACTGTTTCCTGCGTGCTCAAACGTGTCCTGCGCGCTCAAACTGCACATGTGCGCTCACGAATCTCTCCGTGCTCTTGCAGAAATTAATTTGCTTTTGGATTAAATGCTGTCAAAAGTTATAAACCAATCAGAAGAGACGACTGATCCATGAAAATGCTACGTGGAATCTTATTGGCTGAGAGTGAACTGCGCCTGGAATTCTTTCGACAAAAATATATATTTTATTTCTTTACAATTTAATAATATTTATCAAATGTAACCTAGTCTAACTGCATCACATTACAGGTCAAACCCCTATTTATCTAAACAAACAAACAAAAAATGTTTCTTAAAGTTATTGTGGTCATACGTTTTGTGTTGAAATTTAAAAAAAAAAAATAGGTAACATTTTACAATAAGGTTTTTATTTGTTAACATTAGTTAATGTATTATCTAACATGAACTAACAATGTGCAATACATTACTGTAATTATTAATCTTTGTTAACGTTAAAAATACAGCTGTTTGTTGGTTGTTTACTTCACAGTGCATTTAATAATGTTAACAAATACAACATTTGATTTTAATAACGTATTAGTAAATGTTGAAATTAACATTAACAAATATTAATAAATGCTGAAGAAGAGCAATTCATTATTAGTTAATGTTAACTAATGCAGTTAAATAATGTTAACGCAACCTTATTGTAAAGTATTACCAACAAACATCTTCTGATTTAAGACCGAACAAGATCAGGGTCAAATCGTCATTCCCTTAATACTTAATGTGGAGATCACATATACCACTATAGTCAATTTCTTTTGAGGTCTGGAATTAATGATTCTGATACATCAAATACATTCTGATACATCAAATACATTTTAACAGTCACTGGTCACCACCTACTGGCAGAACAGTGTAACAACATTAGTTTCAACATTCATTTAGCTACTTATTTTAATTGCTGAAATCAGTGTATATTCAGACTATAAATTGTTATTGCAATACTTGCATTATTATTTAATGTTTGCAACACAGATGTAGCAATAGTATGTTGTTGAAAACACTTTGTGAAGCTGTTTAAAACATATAGCTTACATGACCACTGCTTTCAGCAGCAATGCAAAAGCAGGTTTAAATATTCTGGTATGATTGTAATTTCAAAAGGTTTAATAGACATAACCGAATCGTTGTCATTTAGGAATAAGATCGCGTTCTTTTGCTTAATCGTGCATACACAAGAGCTTAGGTATTTTTGTATGTCATGTTTTATACCAGACCTCAAAAGAAATTGACAATGGTGGTATGTGATCTCCACATTAAGTATTAAGGGAATGACGATTTGACCCTGATCTTGTTCGGTCTTAAATCAGAAGATGTTTGTTGGTAATACTTTACAATAAGGTTGCGTTAACATTATTTAACTGCATTAGTTAACATTAACTAATAATGAATTGCTCTTCTTCAGTATTTATTAATATTTGTTAATGTTAATTTCAACATTTACTAATACGTTATTAAAATCAAATGTTGTATTTGTTAACATTATTAAATGCACTGTGAAGTAAACAACCAACAAACAGCTGTATTTTTAACGTTAACAAAGATTAATAATTACAGTAATGTATTGCACATTGTTAGTTCATGTTAGATAATACATTAACTAATGTTAACAAATAAAAACCATATTGTAAAATGTTACCTATTTTTTTTTTTTTTTTTAATTTCAACACAAAACGTATGACCACAATAACTTTAAGAAACATTTTTTGTTTGTTTGTTTAGATAAATAGGGGTTTGACCTGTAATGTGATGCAGTTAGACTAGGTTACATTTAAAAATATTATTAAATTGTAAAGAAATAAAATATATATTTTTGTCGAAAGAATTCCAGGCACAGTTCACTCTCAGCCAATAAGATTCCATGTAGCATTTTCATGGATCAGTCGTCTCTTCTGATTGGTTTATAACTTTTGACAGCATTTAATCCAAAAGCAAATTAATTTCTGCAAGAGCACGGAGAGATTCGTGAGCACATGTGCAGTTTGAGCGCGCAGGACACGTTTGAGCACGCAGGAAACAGTTTGAGCGTGCACACGCAATATCTGAGCGAGAGGAGAGGCAGTTCATAAGAGAGCACTGTATATTTGAGCGCGCGCGTCCAGATTTGCGCGAGAGCAAAGGAAATCCGCGCGCGAGCGGACAGATTTGCGCGAGAGCAGAGGAAATCCGCGCGGGAGCGGACAGATTTGCGCTCGCGCATTACATTGATATGCTCTCGCGTCACAATAATGTGCTCTCGACAATTGACAGTAAAATAACGCCATATAAAGTCAACATAAAAAAGCATTTGCAAGCCATTTTATTTTCATAATGTGCCGTATTTCTGAGTGAAATAGAGGGGAAATGTGGAACGGGATTATTTTATTCAGTGGGAATTGATTGGAAGGTAAAGAGTGGGCATTGCAGATGCAAATCCTTACATGAAAATAGCATTTTGGCTCGGTGACATTAGTAGGTAGGTAGGTTCTTACTCAGCTTTTTTTTTCCTTGTTTTCCAACACAATTATCTAAACATTCTTAAAATAAGATCTATTTACTTGAATAATGACACAAGAATTTTATGCTTAAAGAAGACCTATTATGCCCCTTTTTACAAGATGTAATATAAGTCTTTGGTGTCTCCAGAATGTGTCTGTGAAGTTTCAGCTCAAAATACCCCACAGATCATTTATTATAGCTTCTCAAATTTGCCCCTATTTGGGTGTGAGCAAAAACATGCCGTTTTTGTGTGTGTCCCTTTAAATGCAAATGAGCTGCTGCTCCCAGCCCCCTTTCCAGAAGAGGGCGGAGCTTTAACAGCTCAACAACAACAAAGCTGGAGAATCTCACGCAGCCAAAATGAGGATTGTCAGTAACGGTGTTCAGCCTTACATTGTTCAAACCGGAGTCGACACTGATGGAGAGACTCAGGAAGAAGTTACAACTTTTAGACGTTTCTGAATGGTTAGTGGATAAATTGATGTAGTTGCTGTGGAGTTGATTCTAGCATGTGCGTCATGTTCATCTTTTGTGTTGAATTGACCCTCGTTTGTGAAGCAGTCTGGCGTAAAATGACGGCATGACAACAACACTCTACTACAACAACTCTTCCTCTTCTCTAAAGCAGCCCAACATGGCCCCGCCCCCTTTGTTGTGTGTTCTCGGGGGCGGGGTTTATGTAAATTTTAGGGTTAGTGATGTCACTAACCCAGGAAGAAGCTTGTTGTAGTCCCTACCAGCCGTTTGTTGTAGTCCTTAAAAAGTGATTTCTATAAAAGAAAATATCTCCCATTGGATTGAACTTTGAGCGTCGTAACTTTGCAGATGTTGTTTATGATCAAACAGCAACATTACACACTAACTAAAGTTAAAAAAGTGAAATCAAAATTAACCACTCCTTTAGAACAACAAAAAGGTTGTTTCCCAGTGATTACCCCATTGATCTTCATCTTGTATCATTTTGCTTCTTATGTAAATAGATCTTGTTGTAAGGATGTTTAGATAATTGTATTGGAAAACAAGACAAAAAAAGGTATATTTATATACAGACTTTGAAATGCATACTGAGAAGCATGTCCAGCTTAATTTAAAGAAATAAAATAAAATTACTTGCGTACTCCAAATAGTCTCACATGCTAGTAATTATGATGGAATGAAACTTTCACGATTTGTCAAAATCTGTGAAATCCAGAAACCTCCTTCCCCCGAGGAGAAGCTACGGCATTGTTTTCCGATCTTTATCCTGACCGTAACGGCAGAACAGATGGTTTGATAAACACACTGTGAAATCAATTTATCAAGACATAGCTGGAGGTGGTCACAGGGTCAAATAATGACAACTCCAGATTTGTTACGTATCTCTCTCTCTCTCTTCACTGAATGCTACATTTCCTCTCCTGCTTCTTCAAACCTCAGGTTACGTAACAGTAATGGTTGCAGTATTTGCTACATTTGAGCTAATAATACTGAACACCACAATACAAGGTATCCTTGTGAAAGTACTGTCATGAGGAATAACATCTTTCTTGATCTTTTCAGATAAGAGTAAAACAAAAAAAAAACACTGTAAATTTCAGAAAAAAATACCTTTAATTGCACTTTTGCACGTCAGCAACCTACCAAAACATGGCCTGTCCAGTCTACCTGTTTGTCATTTGGTGCTTCTTCAGTAAAAATCTTTTATCCCTGCACCAGCCAGATATTGATCAAACAAGAGCAGCTGTTCAATGGCTAACATGGACTGACAAACAATCCCTTGTGAAAAACAAGTACATTTTAGCATACTTTTGAAAAGAGTACTTCTTACTTAAATAATATACTTCAGAAGAATATACTGAATGTAATGTTTTCAGACACTTAAATGCATGCTATTTACATGTATTATTGTTTAAATTTATAGTAAATGCAGCTTGAGCTTAAAGTGGTATATTTATATTTCATAATTACTTCTATTGTCTTTATACTGTATGTTTTTGGATACATTTGGACACTTAATTGCAGGTTACTTACAATTAAATGAACATGAATTATAGTTTAAATTTATATTTAATGCTATTAGTTGAACTTAAGAGGGTTTTTTTGACCCACTTAAGTAGGACTTCAGTAAATCTTTACATTTTTATATGTAATTTCATAAATACTTTATTTATGCATTCATTGTAAGCTAAACATATAATATATTTTTCAATGTATTTGTAATTACACATTTATAATGATGAAGTTGCAATTTAGAACATTTAAAATATGTTAGTCAGCACATCGAAATAAGTGTACTTCTTTAAAGCATGACAAAAGATTATTAAAACATGATTTAAAATGTACTTTAAAGTAAAATTATTACAAAATACATTTTTTAAAAGCGTACTTAACTGTGTTAAGAAACGTAAGTGCACTTAAGTGGCCTTTTATTTCACTAATATTATCTGCAAGTGCAACTTTTTTAGATTCTTTGAAGTACACCACAAAGCACACTTCTTTTTCACAAGGGTATTCCCACACCAACACATCAGGTTATGACAGTCATGTTTCCTCCTCTGGTGTAGATATTAACGAGTGTTTGCAGCCGGGTTTCTGTGAAAACGGGAACTGTGTAAACACCCGAGGGAGCTACAGTTGTATCTGCAAAGAGGGCTACTTATTGGACGCCTCTCATGGGATCTGCATCTGTAAGTACGGGACTGTCGGACACTACGGCGTCACACGAGAGGAGAACGGCGGCGGGAATATGGCAGGACAGCCATGCCACACAGCTACAGCCTTCAGTCATACACAGACTTCATACAGGCCAATACTAACACATCATGAGTTTCAAATCCACACTACAAAGCCAATGCAAATGAGTGAAGGTTTTGGCTGTGTGGCGCTGTGTCTCTGTCTATTCCAGCAGGCATTACTTGGCTCTGCTTGAGAGATGCCTGTTGGCTCTATGCATATGCATCCTTAAATCGAGGCCTGATCGCTCAGTGTTTTCTTTCTGCCTGAGTTTTTGCATCTGGGAAATTCTGTGACTCTATTTTAATCAAGTTTTCTTCTCGTCTGTATCTTGTCAAGCCTTCTTGAGATTCTGAGCATGTTCATGTTTGTCAGTCAGGTAAGTGTACCTATGCCTGCTGTGTATATGTACTACATATGTGTGATTATGCAGTGATTTGCTCAAGCTGATCTGTATGTCATTTCCAGTGGCTCTGTGGCTGATTATTGTATGCCTGGCTCTACTTTAAACTTTGTTTGTGCTGCTGAACCAATCAAAGTGCCAAAAGTGTAAAGAATGATGCCAATGTAGAATGAGTAGCAGAAATATATATTTTTTTTCCTTGGAGCTGTTTTGTTAAGCTAGGTTTGCGTAAGTATGACGTCCATAACAAACGCAACCAACTTAAAGGAATATTTCACACAAAAAAAATCATTTACTCATGTCATTCCAAACCCGTACGACCTTCTTTTTCCATACAATAAAAATAGACAGTGATTCACAGTCTTCAATTCTCTGCTTATTTGTTCTGAATATGCACTTGTAGTGCACTTCAAATCTTAAAAGTGTATTTTAAAAAAAAGTACTTGCAGATAATATAATATTAATGACATAAAAGGCCACTTAAGTGCACTTAAAGCGAGTACACTTTCATCACTACGTTTCTTAACACACTTAAGTACACTTTTAAAATGTGCGCTTTGTAATAATGTCAAATTAAAGAGATGCTTTTTATGGTTTAATAATTTCTTGTCAAACTTTAAAGAAGTAAACTTATTTTGATGTGTTGACTAGCATACTAAAGCACTGTAGTGTGTTATTTGATAATACATTTAAAATTAATATATTTTAAAAGTTTTAAAAGTGCAACTTCATCATTACAAATGTGCAATGACAAATAAATGTGAATACAAGTTTCGATAGAAATGCAGTACACAAAAACAATAGAAGTAATAATGAAATTACATTTAAAGATGTACTGCAGTCGTACTTAAGTGGGTCAAAACACTCTTAAGTTCAACTACAATGCAAAAAAAATCATTTTATTTGTCAAAATTCATTAATTAAAAAAAAAAAAAAAAAATATATATATATATATATATATATATATATATATATATATATATATATATAAGTAGCATTTTTAAAATAAAATATGTCTGTAATAAGTTATCCTTAAAAGTTTGCCAACTTTTTCACAAAGAAATGGCTTCCGATGTAGAGTACGAGTCATATGGACAGATTTTTTGATACCGTTATGATCACTGTATGCTTTCATTGTATGGAAAAGAGCAGCGTGAACATTCCTCTAAACTCCTGCTTTTGTGCTCCAAAGAAAAAAACAAAGTCATACAGGTTTGGAAGGACAAGAGGGTGAGTAATTAATGGCAGAAGTTTCACTTTTGGGTGAACTAATCCTTTTAAATGACCTCTTAAAAAAGCAGTATGAAGACATGTTTATAAATCAGTGCCTGCATGTACGATCTGTTGCATGTTTAGATTCCTATCCTTACCCGTGTCCCTATTATATTCTGCATTGTTTTTCCCCTCATAGCGCAGAAGGTGATCTCACAGGAGAAGGACCAGTGTTTCCGTATCCTGAACCAGGGCTCCTGCTCTCTTCCCATCCTGAGGAACATCACCAAACAGATCTGCTGCTGCAGTCGAGTGGGGAAAGCCTGGGGGAAGAAGTGTGAGTTATGCCCTTTCTTTGGCTCAGGTAAGAAACTTTTCAGGCATTCAAAGAATGCACTTCAAACAACTACATTGGAATGAACATCTTTAATGCAGAAATTTGTGCAAAGAGTTGGAAGAAGGATGGATGACAGCACTGAGAACATTCTAGTGTGTTAGTACAGAATATTGAAACAACATGATTTGGTTTTAACACAAAGAGTCCAACTGTTCCTCAAGGACCCCGTCCCACCCACACCACCAGCAATATTTCTTTGAAAATGTCTGGAGGAATATCAAAGGAGATGGAATTTACTGTGTAATTTGTCTGTCTTCGTTTAAATACCACAAGTTGCGGTTCTACATTGTCCCGGTTGACCCTTCCCATTCCTGACTCCATTAAGAAACGCTCCATTGAACTTTTACAGGTTTTTAACATCTAACTTTGTGTCCTGCTGGACCAGGCTACTATTATACAAGTATAACCAAAGGCTAGCTGAGATGCACTGAAAATATTGCCTTTTGACGCACAACTGTTTTGTTGAAAAGCTTTTGTTGATCTGTTCCTCACAACAAAGCTATTATATCCCTTGTGAAAAAGAAGTGTGCTTAAGTGCACTTAAAGAGAGTACACTGTCATGACTATGTTTCTTAACACACTTTTAAAAAGTGCGTTTTGTAATAATGTCAAATTAGTAGTTTTACTTTAACCTTCTGGTATTGTTCATTTGGAGTCACACTTGACCAAACACCTGAAATGTAACTTTTTTATTTTCAGTAAAATCAGTGTAATATATATTTTGTTCATTAATATTTTTTATTTTGTATTTTGAGAGAATTTTATGGAAGTAATGAATATTTATGCGATAATTATTATAAAAATTTGCCCATTGAAAATAATACAAAAAATATATGTTTTTAAATATTATTTTTTTACCTATTATTTTCTTATATTTTGTATTACTTTACATAATTCATGTTACAATAGAGACAATGCCTTTAAAATCCATTTTTTGAAGGCAGATTAGTGCCATCTATTTAAAGTAAAAAAAAAGAAAAAGAAAAACGTATGTAATGTCGTGGTGTAAATTCTCTAGTTGTTTTTAGACATAAATACTTATTTTTATTAAGTTGTGGATTTGGATATATATTTATACATTTTCAAAGACTACTTTTTGTCAAGGTTTAGATTTAATGTTGATTTGAAGTGTCAGTTTTTGCATTAATTTAACTACAGTCAAACCTGAGCACAGAGCAGGACATTTAGTTACATATAACATCAAAATTCAACAAAAATGTTGCAAAAATGAACAGGAATGCGTTATCAGAGCTTAATCAACCTGATTTGAACCTCTGATTTAAGTCTTCTAACTGACAAATGTCACAAAGTTTCATACTATTCCGACAAAGCAGCGATTTTTTAAATTTCAAAACATTTTTTTTTTCTTTCTAAAATGACCGAACAAGTACATTTTTGATAATTAAGTTTTTACTAATCTTTTGTCAGAATGTGTTGACTAACATAATAAAGCATATGTAAAGTAGATGGAATTTGTCATTTTCGTTTAAATGCCACAAACTGAAGTTCTAGCATTGACCCTTCCCATTTCTGACTCAATTAGGAAACAAAAAATGTGACTGCATTAGAAGTTTAGGTAACACTTTACTTGAAGGGGTGTGCATAAGACTGACATGACACCTTCATAATCATGACATGACACGTGTCATGAATATGAAGGAGGTTTTATGAATGTTTATGACAACTGTCATTAAGTGTCATTCGCTCAATTATGTCATTTTTAATGCAAAGATGACATTGTTTGAGATGTCCGAGTTATGACAACTTGACATAAACCAATACATCGTAACCTGTCAGTGTCTTTGTCATGACAACTTGACATTATTTAGCTTTATGGGTTAACATTACATTAAACTGTCATGAGGCCATTATAATAGTGTCATAAATATGTATCTTGAGCTCAAGTACAGTGGTACAAATTGAACTTGTCATTAAAATGTCATTAAGTGACAATACTCTGACAAATAATTTTATAACAGCGTCATGAATATTTTTCATTTCATGTTTTTTTTGTTTTTGTTTTTTGTTTTTTTAAGTTTCCTCCAACAGAAGGTCAGATAATAGACAATTTCAAATTTCGTAAAAAAGATGACAAATGATAAAATAATGGTAACACTTTATTTTAGGGTCTTTTAACTAGTTGCTTATTACTATTAGCATTCATATAGCTAAAATATTGGCTGTTTATTAGTACTTATAAAGCACATATTAATGCCTTATTCTACATTCTTAATCCTACCCAATACCTAAACTTAACAATTAACTATAATAAGCAGTAAATTAAGAGTTTATTGAGGGAAAAGTCATAGTTAATCGTTTATATATGTGTTCCCTATACTGAAGTGTTACCAAAATAATGTAATGTAATGTTAACCCATAAAGCTAAGTAGTTTTTTTAAGTTTGATAATTAATCTGCTATGTCATGTTTATGACAGGTTATGATGTTTTGCTAATGTCAAGTTGTCATGACAAAGACACTGACAGGTTACGATGTATTGGTTTATGTCAAGTTGTCGTAACAAAGACATCTCAAACAATGTCATCTTTGCATTAAAAATGACATAATTGAGCGAATGACACTTAATGACAGTTGTCATAAACATTCATAAAACCTCCTTCATATTCATGACACGTGTCATGTCAAGATTATGAAGGTGTCATGTCAGTCTTATGCACACCCCTTCAAGTAAAGTGTTACCGAAGATTACAATTGTTCAGCATCTAACTTTGTGTTCACAGCTGCCTTCAAAGAGATCTGTCCTGCTGGACCGGGCTACCATTATTCGGCTTCGGCTGTCAAGTTTAACCAAAGACTAGTTGATATGCTTGACACCGGCGGGCCGCCCTTGGTCTCCGAAAATGGCCGCACATCCACACAAGTCGTAGTATCCCAACCTGAAAGCTCCAGGACGCACTCAACAAGCTCTAGAAACCAACAACCGACCAACACGCAAACCATCAGAGTCCAACAACCTTCGATCTCTCTTTCTACAAGACCACAGCAGCCTGACGCCAATCCACAGACTGGTTCGGTTATCATTATAACTCAACCAAATCCAAACCTGTCAACAGGCGGCGGCTCTCAAACCACAAACGCCAGACCTCAGCAGCCTTCCAGTGTCCGTCCTGGGAGCGCCGCCACAGGAACCAACCAGCCGGTCAGAGTGATCACGCGTGAGTGACAACGTTTCTTATTATTATTTATTAACACAGTTGTGTTGGTGTGTTTCATTTAATTTAATTGTTTACAGCTGTTGTCCGGACGCAAACCAGCCGGCCCTCGGTTAACAGACAGCCAATATCTCCAGTCAGACCTCCGCCTGTGCCCGCTACAGCCCGACCGCTGCCAACTAGACAAGGTACGCCATCACAGAGGCTTCTGAGACAGAGGTGCACTTTAGCACACTTCAAAAAAGAAGTGTGTGCACTTTTTACAGAAAATGAATGTAATGTTTTCAAACACTTAATTGCATGTTATTAAATGAAAATTTGTTATAGTTTAAAATTATATGCATTATCATAAAATTATATAACCCACTTACATACTTAAGTACATCTTTTTATGTAATTTCATAATTATATGTACTGAGAAGCATTTATGGTAAACTAAGACATACTTTGATGTCATTTCTATTCAAACTTGTGTGTCATGTATTTAAATAAATTTGCAATTATACATTTCCATGAAGAAGTTGCAATTTAGTACATTTAAAATATATTAACTTAAATGTAATATCGAATCACACACTACAGTTAAAATTATAATCAAGCACTTTACATGTGCTTTAGTCAACACATCAAAATAAGTGTACTTCTTTAAAGCATGACAAAAGATTATTAAAACAATAATTTGAAAAGTATTTTTAAATAAAAAAAAATATTGACTTTATTACAAAGTGCACTTTTTAAGTGTTCTTAAGTGTGTTAAGAAAAATCACTCTTTAAGTGCACTTTAGTGGAATTTTTATGTGATTAATAAAAAATTCAGCAAAATCGACTTAAAATACTCATTTTTTGTCATACACCAATTGAAACTACAGAATGTCTATTAGCGTGACAAAAGATTACTAAAACATAATGATACCCCATGCAAAAAAAAAAAGTACATTTCCATAATATACTTAAAGTACTCTATTTTCGTGCACTAATTTTGTACTTAATATACTAAAAATTCTTCTTTAGTACTACTTAAGATCATTTTAAGAACATCTAAGTGTACTCAACTGTGCTGTTTTGAGACAGCATTAAATATGAACTAAAATGTTCTTTTAATATACTATCTCTGTATTGGTATTAGTGGTAGCTAAATATATTTTCTAAATACAGAGATAGTATATTAAAAGCACATTTTCTGTTTTATTATGCAATACATATGCATTCATTTTATATTTCAAGCATATTGTTTGTGTAATAAACATCATACAATAGTGAAATAGGTTATAATTAGTAAAGACATCACAATAACAACTTGTGATCTAAAAAAAACGAAGTAGGGTACAACTGGGCTAAAGGCACACCTTAAGAAAAAATGTGCTTTTCACTACTCTCAAAGTGTATGATTGCAGGAAAAATATATATGTTTGTATTGAACATTGATGGAGCAACAGATTTTGTGTGAAAATAAGTCATAAATGTGGTTAATTTTGTTTAAAAATCTTATAAATGTATGAGGTGGTTAGGGGGGCCTTTTACCCCACACATGGGGTAAAAGGCTCCCCAGCATGGGGTAAAAGGAACACAGTATTCATACAAATACTTTAGCTAAAATAATATGTTTTTAATAATGTCTAAGTTAATACTTGTTGAAAAGAATCACTTTTGCAAAGTTTGTACTATTTTCTGTTTATTTTGATAAATAAAAGAATTCATTATTAAAATAAGCCTATGTTAATATAAAAAAAATATTTTACAAATACAGAAACAAAATTACTTTAAAAAGTAAAGATTCTGAAAGCATTGAAAGATCCCATAATATTCAATATAGATTTACAGTAGTAACAATAAATATTTTATTATGATATGATAAATATAATATTTTTAAAATATGATTGTTTCATTAAATATGGGTATTATCTCTAAGATGGATACCCAATCTGATATATGATATTTGCTATGTGACTCTAACCATGTCATGTCAAGAAATGGAAAAGTCAGTCAGCTATTTATTATCATGTTAATTATTGCAGGTGCACTTTTTACCCCAAATACCATACTTTTACATATTCTTCCGTTTTTGAAAAACTGATGCTTGAACAAAACCGAAAATCATTAAGAAGACCTTTGTCTGAAAATACAAACATTAATTTAATCGATTCTCATTTGCTACTTAAATCAACCAAATTTTAAAAAACATAAAATATTAGATCAAACTACATCAGAATCAACTTTGCGTTGCTGCCCGCGATCGCGTCAAAGATCAGACAAATTTGCACGTGCATTTTGAAAAGTGCATTTTTAGGAAAGTGCTGCGGCACATTTTTGTGCCACCTAGTGGTTAAGAGGAAAATAAAATCAAAGGCGCCTTTTGTCCCGCGGCACCTTTAGCCCTGTTGTACCCTATTCTTTGAGCTTTATCCCAGTCACTATGAGCGCACCCAGAAAATTCATTGGCCTGCTCATATAAATGACCGACATCTTTGATTTCCAGAGTTGAAGTGACGCCAAATTCATATCAACATGGAAAAATGCAGAGTTGAATACCGCTCTGTAATTTTCTCCTCATTTGCATCCAGTTTGATTGTTCGATGAATTTGGTTTGGAGAGGAATGAATAAATGTCCATCAAGTTGTGAACCCAGCATACCTCTGAGATTGAGCTAATCTGATTAAATAACCACAAACTGACCTGATATTCAATCATTTTACAAAAGAAAAGAATATTTTAAATTTTTCAATTGAATGCAGTTATTTTTACACTGGTATTTATGGCCTTGTGTGTGGTTCCCCCAGATGCCCGAGTGTGTGAATCGCGTCCTCAGGTGTGCGGGTCGGGTCGCTGTATTGACCTGCCCGGCGGCAGACACACGTGTGCGTGTAACATTGGATATATACTCAATCCTCAGCAGGGCCATTGCCAAGGTATGAAGTTACTGCATGACTTAAAGAATAAGGAATAAGAAATTACACTCTAAAGAAGAAAAACATGTACGATAACATCTTTATGTTCCTCCTAAAAGAGGTTTTAAATCATGTTGATATTACATGTTCCTTCCACAGCCATTTTTCCACAGCGTATTTTAGATTAGGATTCCTCTTTTTCTCACTGATGCGTCCAAGGCTTTTAAAGGTCAAAGGTCAGGGTGACACTGCTGAGAGGACAGCCAGCTCATATATTTGTCATCTCTGTATCCATCCGCTGATAATGAAAATGTGCCTTTAACGGTATAATAATTTGTGTGCATGTGCATGACTTGGTAATGTGTAAAGCACTGAAAGCCACTTCCAAAGCACAAGTAGTTTATCATACAGGAGCCAGCAATATTAGCAGTACAGTATTAACCAATCAGTGGATCAATCTCTCTCTCCAGACATAAACGAGTGTCTGCTGACGCCCAGGCCGTGCTCTGTGGGACAGTGTGAGAATACGGCGGGCAGCTTCCGCTGTGTGTGTCCATCGGGATACCAGACCAACTCCCAGCAGACTCTGTGTGTCGGTTAGAAACATTTCATTCTTTATGTTGACTTTTCTGATCATGTAAATGAGACTTTATAGGATGTTTGTGCACATAATAATGTATGAGATCATTGAGATCAGTGATGGATTCCACAGATTTTGACGAGTGCCGTCAGGTGCCCAATCCCTGTATTAACGGCCGCTGTGAAAACACACTGGGCAGCTTCAGGTGTGTGTGCAGAACTGGATACAAGCTACAGGAGAACAGCTGCATAGGTAATTCAAATCATTTTACCCATAATGCTTACTTACTTTTTTGTTTGTTTTGTACATTCTAGCAATTGTTTTTAGGGATGCACTAATTATTGCTTAGGGATAAATTATTATAATTTGTCTATTTTGTTTACACAGCACAACTGTTTTTAGCATTGATAATACTAATAAAGCAGCAAATCATCATGTTAGAATGATTTCTGAAGGATCATGTGACACTGAAGACTGAAGTAATGATGCTGAAAATTAGGAATAAATTACAGTTTAAAAAATATGACATTAATATTTCACAACATTACTGAATTGACTGTATTTTTGGTCAAATAAATGTAACCTTGGTGCTCAAAAAACAATAAAAAATCTTAGTGACCTCAAACAGTGTATCTGTAAGGGATAGGGACATTATTATTTACTGCATAATAGGGATGAGTCACATGTTTTCTGTCTCCAAAACAGAATTTATTAAACTGATGAACTCAAATGTACGTCATGTGGTGTTTTATTATTCTTAGACATCGATGAGTGTGTTGACCCGCTCCGGTGTCCGGGTCAGGAGTGTGTGAACTCTCAGGGCTCGTATAGGTGTGTTTCCTGTAAGCCTGGCTTTGATCTGCTCAACGGACAATGCTCAGGTAACACACGGCACAGAAATATCATTATAATATTTGGTAACACTTCAGTTTTAGGGTCTAATTCTCACCATTAACTAGTTGCTTATTTGCATATATTTGCTGTTTATTAGTAATTATGAAGCCTTATTCTGCATGATCATATTCTGCAGCCCTAATCCTACATCATACCTAAACAAAACTAACTATTAATGAGCTGTAATTAGGAGTTTATTGAGGCAAAAGCCATAGTTAATAGTGAGAATTGGACCCTGATCTGAAGTGAGACCTAATATTCCTTTTGCAGACTAATCTTGTGTTACCTTGTGAAAAAGAAGCAAACTTTAGCATACTTTTACAATAAGTAATTATTGTGGAAATAATTGTCAGGGTTGTGTTTAGTTTGCTTATGTGTTTAGGTTTCTTGTACTCCTCTCAGTGTAGCGCTCTCCTGACCCTTGTTAGTTTCCTTGGTTACTCATTAGTTAAAGGTGCCCTAGAACTTTTTTTAAAAATATGTAATATAAGTCTAAGGTGTCCCCCTGAATGTGTCTGTGAAGTTTCAGCTCAAAATACCCCATAGATTTTTTTTAATTCATTTTTTTTGGGGGGGGGCATCATTATAAATGAGCTGATTCAGGGCTACTGGCCCTTTAATTCTCGTGCTCCACGCCCACGGAGCTCGCGCTTGCCTTAAACAGCATAAACAATGTTTACACAGCTAATATAACCCTCAAATGGATTTTTACAAAGTGTTCGTCATGCATGCGGCATGATGTGAGTATTGTATACTGTTATATTGTTTACATTTGATTCTGAATGAGTTTGAGGCTGTGCTCCGTGGCTAACGGCTAATGCTACACTGTTGGAGAGATTTATAAAGAATGAAGTTGTGTTTATGAATTATACAGACTGCAAGTGTTTAAAAATGAAAATAGCGACGACTCTTGTCTCTGTGAATACAGTAAGAAACGATGGTAACTTTAACCACATTTAACATTAGCAACATGCTAACGAAACATTTAGAACGACAATTCACAAATATCACTAAAAATATCATGATATCATGGATCATGTCAGTTATTATTGCTCCATCTGCCATTTTTCGCTATTGTTCTTGCTTGCTTACCTAGTCTGTTGATTCAGCTGTGCACATCCAGACGTTAATACTGGCTGCCCTTGTCTAATGCCTTTCATAATGTTGGGAACATGGGCTGGCATATGCAAATATTGGGGCGTACACCCCGACTGTTACGTAACAGTCGTTGTTATGTTGAGATTCGCCTGTTCTTCAGAGGTCTTTTAAACAAATGAGATTTACATAAAACGGAGGAAACAATGGAGTTTGAGACTCACTGTATGTCATTTCCATGTACTGAACTCTTGTTATTTGACTATGCCAAGATAAATTCAAATTTTCATTCGAGGGCACCTTTAATGATTATGTTCACCTGTTCCTTGTTTAGTTCCCTTGTTAACTCTGTGTTTATATGCTCCCTGCTCTGTTCAATCCCTTGTCAGTTCTCGTCTTGGGTTTATGTGGTAGTTAATCTCGGTGAATTATATTAGTGTTGGATAAAGTGTTCCTTGTTTGTATATTCTGCCTCATGTGTTTTACTAATACCACACTATAAATGATAATAATATACTTGAGTGCGAACTGAATGTAATGTTGTAAGACACTTAATCGAGTGTTATTTACAGTTACATAATGTATTATAGTTTAAATTTAAATTAAATACAATGAGTTGAACTTGAGTTTTTTGGCCCACTTAAGTAGAACTTAAGTATATCTTTATATGTAATTTCATAATGACTTTTATTGTCTTTGAAATATGGAAATAAAATATACTTTAATGTCATTTCTATTGAAACTTGTATGTCACATACAACTTGTATTATGTAATATTTCATGTTTCTAAATATTTAAATATTTGTCATTACACATTTGTAATGCTGAAGTTGCAATTTAGTACATTTAAAATATATTAACTTTAAGTGTAATATCGAATAACACTACAGTTAAAATTATAATCAAGTTCTTTACATGTGCTTTAGTATGTTAGTCAACACATCAAAATAAGTGTACTTCTTTAAAACATGACAAAAGTTTATAAAAACAATGATTTAAAATATGCACTTAAGTTTGTAAAAATCTTAAGCTAATAAACAGTCATGAAAGTGTACTCTCTTTAAGTACTTTTATTGTATTAATATTATATTATCCACAAGTGCATATATGTGAGATTTGAAATACACTCTACACTTCTTTTTCACAAGGATTATTATAAGGTTAAAGTTGAGCTTTTCAGGATAACAAAAATCTTTCTTTTATTCAGATATTGATGAATGTCGTCGGTCCCCGTGTCCCGACGGCCGGTGTGAAAACACACCAGGCAGCTACAGATGCACGTGTCGAACCGGATACAGATTGCAGGCCAACACCTGTGTGGGTAAGAAGAGTAAAACGCTTTTAAGTCTCAATAATATACATTTAGATGCAAAGTATGATTGTGTGCATGGATTGATGTGTACGTTACAGATGTGAATGAGTGTGAGGACCCGTTGCAGTGTCCCGGACAGGAGTGTATGAACTCTCAGGGATCGTACAGATGTGTGTCGTGCAGACCTGGATTTGGCTTTAAAAATGGAGCATGCTCAGGTAACCATTCATTTCAACCTGCAAAGTCATAACACGTAAGATATGTACAGACGCTGAAAGTAGGATGTTGTAATCTGTCCAGATATTGACGAGTGCCGTCAGACGCCTTCTCCTTGCTCGAACGGACTGTGTGAAAACACGCTTGGCAGCTTCAGGTGTGTGTGCAGGACTGGGTACAGACTGCAGGGCGGTACCTGCACAGGTATGATTCTTCATACAATACCAATTATGAAAAACTGGGGTTGGAATAAATACTGTAAATCATATGTGTGTGTGCATGTGGACGCAGATGTGAATGAGTGTGAAGATCCATCACAGTGTCCTGGACAGGAGTGTGTGAACTCTCAGGGATCGTATAGGTGTGTTTCCTGCAGGCCTGGATTTAGCCTTAAAAATGGAGCATGCTCAGCTAACTACAACACATCTGTGGTTGGTTATATAAAAATATAGACAAAACTGGTCCTAACTTTTTAAAGCCAGATAGATAGATAGATAGATAGATAGACAGATAGACAGATAGATAGATAGATAGATAGATAGATAGATAGATAGATAGATAGATAGATAGATAGATAGATAGATAGATAGATAGATAGATAGATAGATAGATAGATAGATACATAGATAGATACATAGATAGATAGATAGATATTGTTGCAATTAGCTATCACAGTTTAAAATGTTGCATTAGAATAGACTTCTGGATTTAACTTGAGATAACTCAAATATTTAAGTTTTCACTTAATACAGCTTTAAATTTGACTAAGTTGACTAAGTTTGACTTAGACTTAAGGCAAAATTTATTTATTTGTCTCAAATCATATTTATAGTTTGGTTCGAACCATAAATTTTGATTTAATTTTAATCAAAAATATTATTAAAGACAAAAACATTAACACAAAGTGAAAGACATAAGCCAGCATGTTACTTAATGTTGGTCAGTATAATTATCAGGATAATGTTCTGTTCTGTTCTGTTATCTCTTATTTTGACATTCTGCCTTGTTTCCATTAGTTCCTGTTTCCCTACTCTGTTTAGTTTTGGTTTCCTTGCTCACTGATTTTGTCCTTGTTTGTTAATAGTTACCCATATTTTCACCTGTGTCTAGTTTAGTGTCATTTGTTCTACCCATATGTTTCAGTTGTTCTTTGTCCGTTCTTATTTAACCTTAGTGTGCTTTGCGTTACTGATCTCCTGCATGCATCTGCTTGACCAAGATGATCTACATGGTTTACTTCAGCCACAACCCCAACTACCTAAACCAGTTTATATCCAGCTGAAATGTATCTGAATCTGGTCTGAAGCTGTAGTTTCCAGCAGAGAAAGCATGAAGCCTGTTGTATAATGAACAAGCTGTTTATTTGCGTCAGATATCGATGAGTGTCGTCAGACTCCTGAGCTGTGTGTTAACGGCCGCTGTGAGAATAACGTGGGAAGTTACAGCTGTTTGTGTCGCCCTGGATTCAGACTGGAGGGAAACATCTGCAAAGGTATGAGCTTCATGACAGAACTGAGCAACATGTTCCCTGTGAAAAAGAAGTGCACTTCAGCATACTTTTAAAAAGAGTACTTAATACGGAAATAAGGAGGAACTGAATGTAATGTTTTGGGAGACTTAATTGCATGTTAAATGAAAGTTGTTCTATTCATAAAATAAGAAGTCTGTTTCTTGCCTTGTTGTTCCAGATGTGAACGAGTGTGAAAATGAGCTTCAGTGCCCGGGAAAAGAGTGCGTGAACTCGGTCGGTTCCTTCAAGTGTGTCTCCTGTCAGCCGGGCTTTGAGCTTCTTGAAGGACGCTGCCAAGGTATTAATTCATGTCAATCTACACATGTGCAGCTGACAATAACACTAATTTAATTAGGTTAAAAAAATAATATAAGGGGAAGTGTTTATTTCTTTCTTTGTCTTCATGCAATTATCAGACACAGTCACAATTATCAATCTGTCAACTTTTATATCAGGGTTATTAACAGTATATAAAACTAAAACCATAAAAAAAAAAATAATAATAAAAAAAAAATCTGAGTTTGTATTTACGAGTTTGTATTTACTTCTACAAAATGATGAATAAAAATAGGCAGCAGTGTGTTTTTGCCTTTTTATGTTCTTAATTAATTAATGAAAGTGCTGTAAATTGAATCATTATATATCAATCTACCATGTAAAAAGTTGGCAAAACTAAAAAAAAATTAAGCCAATCGGTTACATCAAAATTTTTGTTGTCATGGGCAAAGCATTCTGGGAAATAGAAATCCCAGTTTCAGTTAAACCTAAGTTCATCTAAATTTTTTAAAAAATGAGTTCAGAAAACTCAAACCATTGAAACAGTTCAGTTTCCTTAAAATATATCAGTTCTGTGAACTTGAAAGAAAAGGAAAGTTCTAAATACTCATAAAAGTTCATTTGACTGAACTAATCTGTTTAATTTAAGTTTGTCCTTCTCAAACCAGTTAATTATTTTGAGCGTTATGGTTTAAAATGTATTCTAATCAATAAAATATCGTACAATACTTTCGTATTTGGTACATGCAACTTAGATAATAATAATAATTTAATTCATTTCAACAAATTTACCGACAATACAGACGCTGCATTCATCGTATCCTGCATGTTTTCTTTTTGACACCCCACAAACTCAGAAACTCAGGGCTTTTTTGTGCGTTCAACTTGTAAAAAACATCTTTCTGACGTTTGCACCACTAGACCTTAGTCAGGTTAGACACCATACTGAATTTAACGTGGATGAAAACAAAGCAGATTTAAGGCCCAATAACTATAAAGAAAATAATAACCACACCAGCAGACGATATTGTTCTGTTTATTCTAAGCGCGCGCTAGCTTTGTCGTCTGCCACTTTAAATGCTTGAGCTCTTTAAAGTATGGTGGATTCTGATTGGCTGTCAGTGTTTTTATCGTTCAGTCTCTCCATCAGTGTCGACTCCGGTTTGAACAATGTAAGGCTGAACACCGTTACTGACAATCCTCATTTTGGCTGCGTGAGATTCTCCAGCTTTGTTGTTGTTGAGCTGTTAAAGCTCCGCCCAGCTCATTTGCATTTAAAGGGACACACACAAAAATGGCGTGTTTTTGCTCACACCCAAATAGGGGCAAATTTGACAAGCTATAATAAATGATCTGTGGGGTATTTTGAGCTGAAACTTCACAGACACATTCTGGAGACACCAGAGACTTTTATATATTAACTTTAAGTGTTTTTTGATATTACATCTTGTAAAAGGGGCATTACAGGTCCCCTTTAATGCATTTGTGCTGTCTCACTTGTGTGTTTTCAGACATAGACGAATGTAGTCAAAACCCGACACGCTGCACTAATGGCCAATGTAAAAACACTCCCGGCAGCTTCCGATGCGTGTGCACCTTGGGCTTCCAGCTACAGGAGGGCGCTTGCATGGGTAATGAGAGCACACAGGGTTGTCATTTTATAATTTTACTTTACTTTATCTAATAAGCTTTTCATTTCCTTCTTTATTAGACATTGACGAGTGTTTGGACCCACTGCAGTGTCCCGGTCAGCAGTGCCTGAATTCTCCGGGCTCGTACAAGTGCGTCCCCTGCAGAGACGGGCACAGCATGCAGAACGGACGCTGCACAGGTTAGACGAGCTTAACCTCGAAATGCAGACCGCAACCACAGGCGTTTCCGACATCCGACTCACTGTGTCAGTTTTAATCTTCGTAAATACTTGTTGTGCATACTTTCAAGTCATCTTGAAGTTCTCTGAGTGCAAACAGCTGCTTTGTTGGCGGATCCATCTCGCCACAAAATAAAGGATGTAGTGCAGAAAGTTGGCTTTGGCAAATGAACGACATCAAATGTGTCAGAGCTTCATTCCTCCAGGGAGAGGCTCACGGTCTCTCTATCGTCTTCCTTCCTTTCTCTCTCTCTTGATGAGGAGTGCGGTGTGAGTGGGGGCATATGGCCTGCAGATGGCAGGACTCAAATCTCAGCCACG
The DNA here is from genome assembly GCF_018812025.1 of Megalobrama amblycephala. Lineage (NCBI taxonomy): Eukaryota > Metazoa > Chordata > Actinopteri > Cypriniformes > Xenocyprididae > Megalobrama > Megalobrama amblycephala. The sequence continues at coordinate 35,828,240 of NC_063062.1, read as the reverse complement.
TGTTTGGGCACAATTATCTACATCCGCCTGGATTTTGTGTTTGTATCATGTGGATAGTGAGATGAAAGGTGGCCGGGTCGAGGGAGGGTTGGAAGGAAGAAGACTCAACACATCTGTCTCAAAACCCTTCACCTTCAAAATAACATTAGATAAAATTATATGCAGACTACAGAAACAAACTAGCTTAAAAAATGACATAAAAAATCTATTTTGATAAGTAATTTAAAAATATTTAAATAAAAATAAATCATGAAATGTCAATAAAAATAATAAATATATTTTCAATAAATAAATAAATAAAATGAGTTAATAAATAATTAAACCATGAAATGTTTCAGTAAAAAATAAATAATAAAACATATTAAATAAAAAACACTATTACAGTATTTATTGAGACATTTCATGATTGATTCATTGATATGATTTTATTTAAAAAACATATTTATATAATTTATTTAAAACAAATGTATTGACATTTCATATTTTTTTGTGGTTGCTGACACATTTCATGATGTATTTATTTTTTAAACATATATTTATTTATTTTATTGACACATTTCATGATTTATTTAAAACATTTCTTTTATTGACATTTCGTTATTTTAAAAAAAAACAAATGAACATTATTCATTTTGTTGACACATTTCGTGATTTATTTTATTGAGATTTCATCATTTATTTAAAACATTGATTGACACATTTTGTGATTTCTTTAAAATAAACATTTATTTATTTTATTGACACATTTCATCATTCATTTTTTTAAACATTTATTTGTTGTTACTGGCACATTTCATGATGTATTTATTTTTTAAAACATATTTAATTATTTTATTGACTCATGATTTATTTATTTTTTAAACATATATTTATTTATTTTGTCACATTTCATGATTATTTAAAACATTTATTTTATTGACATCTCAATTGTTTTAAAGAAAATAAACATATTTATTCATTTTATTGACACATTTCATTATTTATTTATTAAACGTTCATTTATTTTATTGACATTTCATGATTTATTTATTGACACATTTCATCATTAATTTTTTTAAACATTTATTTGTTGTTACTGGCACATTTCATGATGTATTTATTTTTTAAAATTTCATTATTTATTTATTAAACATTCATTTATTTTATTGACATTTCTTGATTTGAAAGAAAAAAAAAAAAAAAACATTTATTCATTTTATTGACCTGATTTATTTTTTTTTTTTTTTCAAAACATTTATTTGTGGTTAATGACACATTTCATGATATTTTTTTTTTTTTTTAAACATATATTTATTTATTTTGTCACATTTCATGATTTATTTAAAACATTTATTTTATTGACATCTCAATTGTTTTAAAGAAAATAAACATATTTATTCATTTTATTGACACATTTCATTATTTATTTATTAAACGTTCATTTATTTTATTGACATTTCATGATTTATTTATTGACACATTTCATCATTAATTTTTTTAAACATTTATTTGTTGTTACTGGCACATTTCATGATGTATTTATTTTTTAAAATTTCATTATTTATTTCTTAAACATTCATTTATTTTATTGACATTTCTTGATTTGAAAAAAAAAAAAAAAAACATTTATTCATTTTATTGACTTGATTTATTTTTTTTTTTTTTCCAAAACATTTATTTGTGGTTAATGACACATTTCATGATTTTTTTTTTTTTTTTTTTAAACATATATTTATTCATTTTATTAACACATTTCATTATTTATTTAAACCAAAAATTTTATTCACACTTTTTTTTTTTTTCATTTGACACTTTCAGTGAAACATTTGTTTATTACTATGGCACTCAAAATCCTCCAATCCTCCAAAATGTCTTAAAGACGGTGGCAAAAAGCAGCCTGTTTAATCCAGAGGGTCAAAGAAGATGGTTTAAATGGTCAATAAAAATAAATTCTTGCAAAAACCTTGATTGACACAATAATGAGGCTAACAAGGAAGAAAATAAAGGGATAAAGTATAATATGATGTTTAGCATGGCAGACTAAGCCCAGTTTCTGTTTAATTGAACATGCACAGTTTTTATAGTTCTGCATCATCACAACCAGCCCTTCCTGTTTGTTTTCCCTCCAGACATTGACGAATGTGAGAGTCCTCACATGTGTGGGCCGCAGAGCGCGTGTGTGAACACGGACGGGTCGTATCGCTGCGACTGCTTACCAGGATACAGAGCAGCTGGTCCGCGGCGCCAGTGTCGAGGTCAGTCAGAATTCACCAAAAATATTACATTAAATTCTCATTCAGTTCAAAGTTAGAAACCACTGACCGCACACTTCATACTCTCTCAGAATAAGCTGCTTTCAAATATGAGTTTGTTTTTAACTAATTTCTCCCACTATGGCATTCTGTCATCCGTCTGGCGCAGACATTAACGAGTGTCTGGAAGGAGATTTCTGCTTCCCGCGCGGAGAGTGTATGAACACAGAAGGCTCGTTTAAGTGCGTTTGCGCGCTAGGCTACAAGAGCACCGTTAACGGGACGTCCTGCCAAGGTATGACACCAGACATGATATATAGCCAACATCAAGCTGCCATTGTACATATAAAATCTATAGCGTGACGAGTGCTTTTCTTACCGACCTTGGATTTGGATTGTTTTCTGAATTCTTCAGTTGTCATTAGGGGTTTGTTTTAAAAGAAAATCTCTCAAATGTTTTAATTCTTGGATGAAACGATTCACATAACTGCATTACTCAAAAGCCTGAAGTAAACATGTCTCCTTTCGACATGTCAACCACACACCCTATTAGATATAATCAAGATGCAGGATAATTACGCAGATAATGTCATAAAGGAAACCATCTGCACACTGATATCAGTTATTGTATGTATTGCATCATTTTGTCATTGAAGAGCACATAGTTTTAATTGCCTCTGTTATGCTATTTTAAAGGTTCCTAATTGTGTTTGGCATCATATAATCTACATTATATCACATTTGGTCTTCATGTTCATGTAACTCCAGCTCAGTCCGTGTCGTTCAGGGCTGAGAGACACTGTCAGGAGTACAAGTGTTTTGAGTCTGAGCATTACTGATGGCTTCTGCTTGCGATGATGTCATGTGGTCTGTGTGCATGTGTGTTACCAGATGTGGACGAGTGCACTCAAGAGGGAGTTTGCCAGGACGGCCGCTGCAGCAACACTGAGGGATCGTTCCTGTGCCACTGCCAGACCGGCTTCACCACCAACCCAGAGAGAACAGCCTGCCTGGGTAAAAACTCACACGCACTCTCAATCACAAACATACACCAGCAACACACACACACTTACATCTGAATGTTACTTGTATCACAACATCTTTATTGGTAATTCATACTAAAAATAAATGCCATGTAACTGCTCTTTGAATACAATTCTGTTTTAATTGTACTTCCTTAATTGATTGGACAACAAATGACATTTAATAAAATTGCTATCTGATTATGAAGTAAAATTAATCATATTTCTGGTTGTTAAACTATTGTGTTTTTTGACAATGACAACAGTATTGGGGACAATGATCCTTTGAATAAGATAAAATAAAATAAATTCTAAAAAAATTAAAAAAGAAAGAAATAAAATAAATAAAGTTAAATAAAAAAATAAATAAAGTAATAAAATATTTAAAAAATAAAATAATAAAATAATAATAATAAATAAAAAATAAAATACAATTAAATAAAAAATAAAAATGAAGTACTTAAATATTAAAATGAAATAATTAAAAAAATAAAATAAAATAATAAAGTAATACATTTAAAAAATAAAATAATAAAATAAAATAATAATAAAAATAAAATTAATAAAATAATGAAATCATTTTTAAAATAAATAAATAAATAATAAAATAAAAATAAAGTAATAAAATATTAAAAAATAAAATAAAATAAAAAATAAAGTAATACATTTAAAAAATAAAATAATAAAATAATAATAAAAAATCTAAACAAATAATTAAAATAAAATAAAATAATGAAATAATTTAAAATAAATAAATACAATTAAAAATACATAAAAAAATAAAGTAATAAAATATTTAAAAAATACAATAATAAAATAAAATAATAATACAAATAAAATTAATAAAATAATAAAATAATGAAATGATGTTTAAAATAAATAAATAAATAAATAAATAATAAAATAAAAATATTAAAAAATAAAATAAAATAAAATAAAATAAAATATTAAAATAAATAAATAAATAAATAAAATAAAAAATATGAAGCCCTGGTCAAGATAGATAAAAAATAAGATAGGGAATTTGTTTCCTCATTTTACAATGTACTTAAATCATGGCAACGTTGTACAAATTTGATCCCTCACTTTAAATTGGAAACCTAATTATAAAAATAAATTATTTATATATATATATATATAATTATTATTATTATATAAAATTATTATTATATATAATTATTATTTTATAATTAGGTTTCCAATTTAAAGTGAGGAATCAATTATTATTTAATAATAATAAATTATATATATATATATTAAATTATAATAATAATTTATATAATAAATAACAAGATATTGCCACAATTTAACTAAATTGAAATTAGGGAAAGAATTAGCACAATGCAGCCATGATTTAAAGAAAACATGGAAATTAATGATTTACTTGTGATCACAATATTGATTTGTTCTTCTGCGTGACATGTAATAAAATATATAAGGAATAATTGACGATGGACCGTTGAATTATTGAAAATGATGATTTAAGACATTTGTCTGGTTATTGTCCTTTAAAATGCTCTTGTGTGTAGAACTAATTTGATTCTCACTTTTGTTGTCACACTTTTTATAACCTTACAACTCGCAATTAAGAGTTTATATCACACACTTCTGACTTTATAACTAGAACGATTGTTTTTAGATCGTTTCAAGCTTTATTTGTGATTAAAATGTGATGTTAATAGAAAAAGCACCCATACGGAGAGCACAAAAACTGCAGAAGTCTCAGTCTGTCACAAGCAATGACATCACACATGGATGAGTGTGTATGTAGGGCAGAACTCAGCTGAAGCCGTTTCCTCCTGCAGATGTGAACGAGTGTTTGGACTCAGAGGCGGTCGTGTGTGGATCGCAGCGCTGTGAGAACACCATTGGCTCTTTCCGCTGTGTGGCGTCCTGCGAGCCTGGATACCACATCACAGCCACAGGAGAGTGTGTGGGTAAGTGTTACACAAATCACTCAAAACATAACAAGACACAGAATGACAGCAGTCTCTCTCGCAGACATCAACGAGTGTGCCAATGAGACGGTGTGTGGACTCCACGCCTTCTGCCAGAATCTGATTGGCACGTATCAGTGTTTGTGCGACCAGGGATACGAGTCCACAGGCGATGGACAGATGTGTGTGGGTGAGTGTCTGCAGAACCCTTGTGAAAAAGAAGTGCACTTTAGCATACTTATATAAGAGTACTTATTAGGGAAATTATATACTTTAAAATAATATACTTAGATGTGAACTGAATGTAATGTTTCCAGACACTTGAATGCATGTTATTTACGGTTAAATGAAAATGTATTATAGTTCAAATTTATATTAAATGCAATTAGTTAAACGTAAGAGTGCTTAAGTCCTAAAAGAGTTTACCCTTGTGTAAAAGAAGTACACTTTAGCACACTTTTATAAAGAGTACTTCTTACGGAAATAATATACTTTAAAATAATATACTTACTTAAGCACACTTTTTAAAAGAGCACTTTTTACAGAAATAATATACTTTAAAATAATATACTTAAGTGTGAACTTAATGTAACGTTTTCGGATACTTAATTGCATGTTATTTACGGTTAAATGAAAATGTATTATAGTTAAAATTTATATTAAATGCAATTAGTTAAACGTAAGAGTGCTTAAGTCCTAAAAGAGTTTACCTTTGTGAAAAAGAAATACACTTTGGCACACTTTTAAAAACAGCACTAGCTATGGAAATAATACACTTTAAAATAATATACTTAAGTGTGAACTGAATGTAATGTTTCCAGACACTTGAATGCATGTTATTTACGGTTAAATGAAAATGTATTATAGTTAAAATTTATATTAAATGCAATTAGTTAAACGTAAGAGTGCTTAAGTCCTAAAAGAGTTTACCTTTGTGTAAAAGAAGTACACTTTAGCATACTTTTATAAAGAGTACTTCTTACGGAAATATTATACTTTAAAATAATATACTTACTTAAGCACACTTTTTAACCCTCTGGAGTCTGAGGCTGATTTGGGGCCTGGAGAAGTTTTGACATGCCCTGACATTTGTGCTTTTTTCAGTTGTTCATAAACATATTAATGACACAAGTGCCATTACACTGTATTCAGCACAAACTAGGCTACCATAATATGTGAGGAACATGTGTGTACATGTTTGTGTTTTTGAAGGAATAACATTTATGCGTGGTTACTGAAAAAACAAAAAACTTAAGTCACTGATATAAGGCCAATAAAAGTATATTAAATCTGTGTTCACAAGACTTTTGGGTATTGAAGGTTGTAGACTAGAGTTTTTGCTTCAAAATTATGTAAAAATTATGCTGACTACTCTTTCATTTATAACAATATACTGATTTAGTTTTTGTAAGACACTTTTTGCCAAGAAACACGGTATGCGAGGAGGCGTGAATCTCCATGAATAATGGCTCATTCTCACCTGTGAAGACAAAAGAATTGAATAGTAATGACCTGAAAAGACTTGCATATTAATGAGGCATTTCAGTCAGGTAGGCTGTGAAAAAAAACTTCTGTGATGTCTCAAGCTCATCATGGTATATGAAACATACAGAAAAATTTTATTACAATATAAAATAATGGTTTTATATTATACTTTAAAATATAATGTATTTCTGTGATGCAAAGAGTCTGAATATAGGCTTTTAGTTTAAAAGCATGCACATTTGGAGAAATATAGGATTCTCATATGTTTATGTCAATTTTCTATACAGAGGAGTTATTTTTTATTTAATATTCATTGTTATCTCTATGAGCGCTGGTGTTTACCAATTCATACTACAGCCGGAGGGCGCTAAAGAAACAAAAACTCACTTAAAACTTATCAATAGAAGAAAACAAACAGGAATTTACTGAATGTCTTCCAGAGATCGCTAACCATGGCTTTTTCATCCAGATAAACAATTTTCAAGGCAATAAATACACGATTGAGATGATGAATGCATGTGTTGTCTCTGAATTTGCCTGTGAATAGCGCTGGCTCCGTGGGCGTGGCCGCATTAGTGGGTAATGAGCTGAATCACGGACTTCTGACATGGCTCTCTTTTCATACAGATTACATAAACACAGAATGTTTGTTTTCGATTTGACTTGCTCGATTTAAAACCTGACATTTCAACGTTTTGTTAGACATAAGAGCACTTTTTACAGAAATAATATACTTTAAAATAATATACTTAAGTGTGAACTGAATGTAATGTTTTCGGACACTTGAATGCATGTTATTTACAGTTAAATGAAAATGTATTATAGTTCAAATTTATATTAAATGCAATTAATTAAACATAAGAGTGCTTAAGTAGGGCTTAAGTCCTAAAAGAGTTTACCCTTGTGAAAAAGAAATGCACTTTAGCACACTTTTAAAAACAGCACTTACTATGGAAATAATACACTTTAAAATAATATACTTAAGTGTGAACTGAATGTAATGTTTCCAGACACTTGAATGCATGTTATTTACGGTTAAATGAAAATGTATTATAGTTCAAATTTATATTAAATGCAATTAGTTAAACGTAAGAGTGCTTAAGTCCTAAAAGAGTTTACCCTTGTGTAAAAGAAATACACTTAAGCATACTTCTTACGGAAATAATATACTTTAAAATAATATACTTACTTAAGCACACTTTTTAAAAGAGCACTTTTTACAGAAATAATATACTTTAAAATAATATACTTAAGTGTGAACTGAATGTAATGTTTTCGGATACTTAATTGCATGTTTTTTCCAGTTAAATGAAAATGTATTATAGTTTAAATTTATATTAAATGCAATTAGTTACTTAGTTAATTAATAACTTAGGAGTGCTTTTTTTACCTGCTTAAGTCCTACAAGAGTTTACCTTTGTGAAAAGAAGTAACCTTTAGTACACTTTTAAAAGGAGAACTTGTTACAGAAATAATACACTTTAAAATAATATACTTAAGTGTGAACTCGGACACTTAATCGCATGTTATTAACGTTATTAAATTCAAGTTTATAGTTTCTGTTTATATTAAATGCAATTAGTTGAACTTTAGAGTGCTTAAGTGACCCACTTAAGTAGGACTTCAGTACATCTTTATATGTAATTTCTAAAATATACTTTAATGTAATTTCTATTGAAACTTGTCATGTATTTAAATGTATTTGTAATCACAAATGTATAATTTAGAACATTTAAAATATATTAACATTAAATGTAATTAAGATTTTAATCAAGTACTTTACATGTGCTTTAGTATGTTAGTCAACACATTGAAGTGTACTTTTTTAAAATATGACAAAAGACTATTAAAACATAATAATTTAAAATGTCCTCTAAAGTAAAACTTTTAATTTTACATTATTACAAAGTGTACTTAAGTGTGTTAAGAAATGTATTCATGAAAGTACACTTAAATCAAGTTGTTCCAAACCTGTATGAGATTCTTTCTTCTGTTGAACACAATGTGAACTATCCCTTTAATATCATATTATCTGCAAGTACCTCTAAGATTTAATGTACACTACAAGTGCACATTCAATACAATTAAGTGCACTTCTTTTTCACAATCGGAAAGTTTAGTTTATTAGTAGAAACTGTTTTGTTCCCCTCTATTAAACCGCTCTGTGTCTATTTCTACACAGACATAAATGAGTGTGAGACGATGCAGGGTGTTTGCGGATCTGCACAATGCTGGAATGTTGAGGGATCGTTCACGTGTGAGTGTGAGAATGGACAGGAGGAATTTGACCCGCTCACAAGGCAGTGTGTGAACAGAGAGAGCGCAGGTAACACACAAACTCACACACAACTCTACTGTACCTCAAGCAGGAACATAGTATTTCTGCTTCAGTGCTGCCCTCTACTGGCAATACTAGAACACCTGCTAATAATAATAATAATGGTAAAAATAATAACAGTATTAATAAGTTTACTTTATATTGCTGCCATAAATGTGCTTTACAAAGCATGTACATAATAAAACCATACAAACCAACCAATATAAAAACAAACACAATGGCTCTGTTCCAAAAACTAGTCAGCTGCTTGAATTCTGCTGCCTACATAGGAAACAACCTTATGAGTGATCAATTTGTAACACTCTACATGGGCAGCAATTCTGTGTTATACAAATAATGATTCTCATAATGCAAAGAGATCTGCATGCAAATATTGAGTAAATAATCAACTTTTAGTTAGATTATACTTTTCCTTTTGTTATTGAAAGAGTATTATCCCTTGTGAAAAAATAAGGACAATTTAAAACACTTTTAAAAATAGTACGGTAACACTTTACTTGAAGGGGTGTGCATAAGACTGACATGACAACTTCATAATCTTGACATGACACGTGTCATGAATATGAAGGAGGTTTTATGAATGTTTATGACAACTGTCATTAAGTGTCATTCGCTCAATTATGTCATTTTTAATGCAAAGATGACATTGTTTGAGATGTCTTTGTTATGACAACTTGACATAAACCAACACATCATAACCTGTCAGTGTCTTTGTCATGACAACTTGACATTAGCAAAACATCATAACCTGTCATAAACATGACATAGCAGATTAATTATCAAACTTAAAAAAACTACTTAGCTTTATGGGTTAACATTACATTACATTATTTTGGTAACACTTCAGTATAGGGAACACATATATAAACGATTAACTATGACTTTTCCCTCAATAAACTCTTAATTTACTGCTTATTATAGTTAATTGTTAGGTTTAGGTATTGGGTAGGATTAAGAATGTAGAATAAGATCATGCAGAATAAGGCATTAATATGTGCTTTATAAGTACTAATAAATAGCCAATATTTTAGCCATATGAATGCTAATAGTAATAAGCAACTAGTTAAAAGACCCTAAAATAAAGTGTTACCATTATTTTATAACAGTGTCATCTTTTTTTATGAAATTTGAAATAGTCTATTATCTGACCTTCTGTTGGAGGAAACTTTAAAAAAAAAAAAAAAAAAAAAAAAAAACATGAAATGAAAAATAGTCATGACGCTGTTATAAAATTATTTGTCAGAGTATTGTCACTTAATGACATTTTAATGACAAGTTCAATTTGTACCACTGTACTTGAGCTCAAGATACATATTTATGACACTATTATAATGACCTCATGTCAAAACCAACCGCATGACAGTTTAATGCAATTTTAACCCATAAAGCTAAATGATGTCAAGTTGTCATGACAAAGACACTGACAGGTTATGATGTGTTGGTTTATGTCAAGTTGTCATAACACTGACATCTCAAACAATGTCATCTTTGCATTAAAAATGACATAATTGAGCGAATGACACTTAATGACAGTTGTCATAAACATTCATAAAACCTCCTTCATATTCATGACACGTGTCATGTCATGATTATGAAGGTGTCATGTCAGTCTTATGCACACCCCTTCAAGTAAAGTGTTACCAATAGTACTTTTTATTTTACATATACTTCATTGCAAAAATGTTAATTGTAATCAAATTGTCGTTTAAACTTTTTAAAATTCAATTAGTTAAACTTAAGAACGCTTAAGTCCACTTAAGTACTTCAGTACATCTTTATATGTTATTTCATAATTATTTCTATTGTCTTTGAAACATAGTTAAAGTGTAACTGCTGAATGTACTGACTAGAATTTATGATAAACTAAACATTTGTAATGATGAATTTGCTATTCGGTACTTTTAAAATATATTAACTTTAAATGTAATATGAAAAAACACACTACAGTTAAAATTATAATCAAGTAATTTACATGTGCTTTAGTATGTTATTCAACACATCAAAATAAGTGTACTACTTTAAAGCATGACCAAAATGTTAATACTTAATAGTTTAAATGTACTTAGACATTATTACGAAGTGCACTTTTTAAAAGTGTACTTAAGTGCCATGAAAGTGTGCTCCTTTTAAGTGCACTTAAGTGGCCTTCATTTTCATTAATATTATATTATCTGCAAGTACAGGTTTTTTAATAAACTTGTAAGATATGAAGTACACTACAAGTGTACATTCAATACAATTAAGCACACTTCTTATTTATCAGAGATTTTTAAAATAACAATTTCTCTTGGTTCATCTTGAAGGGGTTTTTGTTTTTCCACTGCATTCTTGAGTTCTGAAAGTTTATTGATATTTACTAATATTAACTCAGAATTCTTTATTTCAAAAGATCAAAGAAAAATAGATTTTTTCCTGATTGATACATCATATATTGTACTTCAGGACTGATGTGTGTGGATTTACAGCAGGTCGACCGAGCCCGTCTGGCGGAGCTTCCTCTTCATCATCCGGCCGTGTTTCTGGTGGGTCCTCTGGGTCGGTGTCTGGCTCTCTGCCGCAAACTCGTCCTGGAGAAATGAAAGAGTGTTACTACGGCGTATCTGAGCCGTACTCGTGCAAGATCTTGTCTCAGAACACGACGCTGCAGGAGTGCTGCTGTACGGCCGGACAGGGCTGGGGACTCCTGTGCCAATATGACATCTGCCCCGAAGCTGGAACAGGTGAACACACACGCACATTAACACTGGAGAAAGACTTCATCAAAAACAAGTGCACTTTAGCATACTTTTTAAGGATTAGTTGACTTCAGAATTAAAATTTCCTGATAATTTACCCCCATGTCATCCAAGATGTTTGTCTTCCTTCTTCAGTCGAAAAGAAATGAAGGTTTTTGAGGAAAACATTCCAGGATTTTTTTCCATATAGTGGACTTCACTGGGGTTCAACGGATTGAAGGTCCAAATGTCAGTTTCAGTGCAGCTTCAAAGAGCTCTACATGATCCCAGACGAGGAATAAGAGTCTTATCTAGAGAAACCATCGGCCATTTTATAAAAAAAATTAAAAATGTTATACTTTTTAACCACAAATGCTCGTCTTGCACTGATCTGTGATGCGCCACGCATTACATAATCATGTTGGAAAGCTCATGCCGTGACGTAGGTTGAAGTACCGATCCAGTGTCTATAAAGCGAACGTTCAAAGACTAAGTCAAACGGCATTTACAAAAAAAGGTAAAACAACGATGTCAGAAGATTTTGAAGTTGGAGGAGAAAATGAGATGGAGTTTTTACCGCGGTACTTCCGCCTACATCACGCGTGACCTTTCCAACGTGATTATGTAATGTGTGGCGCATCACAGATCAGTGCAAGACGAGCATTTGTGGTTAAAAAGTATATAATTTTTTATTTTGTTTATAAAATGAGCGATGTTTTCTCTAGATAAGACTCTTATTCCTCGTCTGCGATCATGTAGAGCTCTTTGAAGCTGCACTAAAACTGACATTTGGACCTTCAACCCGTTGAACCCCAGTGAAGTCCACTATATGGAGAAAAATCCTGGAATCTTTTCCTTAAAAAAAGTTTTTTTTAAATATACTTTTAAGATTTGAAGTACACTACAAGTGCACATTCAATAAAATTAAGCGCACTTCTTTTTCCCCATCATCAATAACTCTCCATTTAGCCGAATTCCAGTCGTTGTGTCCCAGCGGAAGAGGGTACGTTACCATGGAAACGGGAGCATTCAGCTACAAAGGTAAAACAAATGCATGGACAGACAAAAATTTCCCATAAGCCTCTCAGTATTGTTGTTTCTAATCTGAGTGTGGTTGTCTGCTTGACCCCGGACAGATGTGGATGAGTGTAAGCTGTTTGATCCGGAGGTGTGTAAAGGCGGTGTGTGCGTCAACAACATTCCCGGCTATGCCTGTTACTGTCCCAGCGGATTCTACTACGACACGGATCTGCTGGAGTGCATCGGTCAGCCTTCGAAACGCTCTGGACACCGACTCATTGTAAGATGCTAGATCAGTAGACAGTGATGTTGTGACTCTGTGTCTCTGTGTTTCTGCAGATAATGATGAATGTCACAGTGAGGATACCTGTACTGGTGGCTTGTGTGTAAATACACTGGGAGCGTTTTACTGTACGTGTGAGGCTCCTCTAGTGTTGGATGACACACAGCGCAACTGCGTCAATACAAGTGAACTCACTGAGGGTAAGAGATGCAAAAATACACCTACTCAACACCAACTTTAGAAAATTTAGTAGCCACTAGCCTTTGATGCTGGCTCTGTGACTATTTTTAATTAAAAATATATTTTTATCCTTTTGATAATGGAATTATATTTTATTTTACTACTATACATTTGTATTGTATATTTTCATATAAATTATAGCCTTTGTTAACAGTTTCATTCTAAAGGAATTTTTCAGCCAAACATGAACCCGCATGTCGTTCCAAACACATAAGAATCTCATTCATCTTGGAAACACAAATTTAAGGGAACCTATAATACCACTTTACATAAGATGTAATATAAGTCTCTGGTGTCTCCAGAATGTGTCTGTGAAGTTTCAGCTCAAAATACCCCACAGATCATTTATTATAGCTTGTCAAATTTGCCCCTATTTGGGTGTGAGCAAAAACACGCCGTTTTTGTGTGTGTCCCTTTAAATGCAAATGAGCTGCTGCTCCCGCCACCTTTCCAGAAGAGGGCGGAGCTTTAACAGCTCAATAACAACAAAGCTGGAGAATCTCACGCAGCCAAAATGAGGATTGTCAGTAACGGTGTTCAGCCTTACATTGTTCAAACCGGAGTCGACACTGATGGAGAGACTCAGGAAGAAGTTACAACTTTTAGAATGAAACTGGATGTTTCTGAATGGTTAGTGGATAAATTTATGTAGTTGCTGTGGAGTTGATTCATTCATTCATTACACCATGGTCTGTCTGAATACTCGATTCTGATTGGCTGGAAGGTTTGCAATAAAATGTTAAATGCACAGGTAGTTCCAGGTCTGTTTAATCACCGTTCTATATTAAATGGGACCTATTATGCATAATTCACTTTTGCATGGTGTTTGGCTGTAAATATGTGTTGGCAGTGTGTGTACACAACCACCCTATAATAATAAAAATCCAACCACTCCTTTTTTTTTAATCCCCATAAATCATAAGCAGTGTCTCAGAACAAGCTGTTTCCAGATCCCTGGCAATGTGACGTCACTTTAGCAACAGGACCCGCCCACAAATGTTAACAGACACTGACGTTTTAACATAAAACCGACCTGGGCGAGTTGTACACAGTCCGCCATTACTGCACTGACGAGAATGTCTCCCAGGCGTTTTAGGTGTTCTGTAGCTGGATGGATTAATCCTCATAGCTCTCTCCCTTTACTCCCGAAATCTGAGCCGCTGAAGACGAGGTGGATTAATTTTGCTTTCGAAGAAATTGCTCCCTCAACTCTTCCGAAATTTGTTTATGTATGCGCGAATCATTTCACACCGGATTGCTTTGTGAACGAATGTCAATACAAAGGGACAATACAAAACAGAGGTTATGCTAAAAAGGTTGTTACTCAAGGATAGATCAGTAAACTGTTCGTGATCCAGCTTACAGTCTCCAGAGCGATACTGGATACGGCAGTAATGAAGGTGAGAGCACTTTATTACAGTTCATCAGAGTTGATTTACGGATATAAAGTTTACCAGTTCATTAAGCACCACCCGAAAAGGCATAAGGTCTTTATATATTTGTTTACTGTTAGTTGTAACGAGTGTTTCTGTGTTCTTCGCTATGTATGTTGATGATAATACAAGGGAGGAGAGAGAGAGAGTTTATGGATAATATTTTAATGCACACTTGCACTTGCTACAGAGATTTTCTAGAGTGAAAATGGACGCTTCATCTTTCGTGTGAAGTACAATAAACATCGTAAAACTCGTCTGTAAAGTTCTGGTCATCATTCGGACGGGGTCCAGTACAACAGGCTTGTAATAATATAGTGGAAGAAGACAATATAAGTTATAACTGTAATTAAACTAAACTATACCTGTTCTATCTCCATGCAGTATATATTCGCCGTTTCTGACATTATAGTGCGTCCTGACTGACTCCTGACACTGGAGAATCAGCTCTTGAAGCTCCGCCCTCTCAGGCAGAGCACAGCAGCTCATTTGCATTTAAAGGGCACTCACTGAAACAGCGTGTTTTTGCTCAACCCACAAAAAGTGGCAAATTTACCATGCTATAAAAAATTATCTGTGGGGTATTTTGAGCTAAAACTTCACATACTCACTCTGAGGACATCAGAAACTTATTTTACATCTTGTAAAATGGGGCATAATAGGTCCCCTTTAATGCTCTGTTTTCCTTAAAGCACACACACGTCAATATGACTTGACTTTTATTTGTTTTAAACCTTACTGGTTCTTGCGGAAACGTAAACATGCTTGTGTGATGCAAATATGAGCTTCTGTTTCTTTAAAAATAACTTAATTTGTGTTTCCAAGATGAATGAAAGTCTTTTGAATTGGGAACGACATGAGAATTTTCATTTTTGGATAAACTGTCCCTTTAGGAATGCAAAGAAAAAAAAATGTGTTAAATGACAACTTTAAGAGCATTTTAATAAATATATCTGCTGTCTTTCTTTCTATGCTTTTCTCAGATGAGAACTTAAACTTCTGTTGGCGTCACGTCACGGCTAGTCTGGTGTGTCAGAGTCCTTTGTTAGGAACTCATCTGACCTTTACTGAGTGCTGTTGTATGTTTGGTGAGGCTTGGGGTCTGCAGTGTGCCCTCTGCCCCCGCAGAGATGAAGGTATACACACACACACACACACACACACACACACACACACACTGACTAAATTCTAATTCTGAATTTTGCCTAACCCTGATAACACACACCCAGTTTGACTCAGTCATGTGTCTTTTTGATTCCTGATTAGAGGCCTATGAGGCTCTGTGTAATGAGCTGGGTCCTCCTCCTTACTCTCCTCGTTATTATGAGCGCTTCAGCCCGGGGCTTGTACCTGGGAGAGGAGGATACCTCCCACCTTACGGCCCCCCTGTGTACTCTGAATCCCAGCCGGGACGCCCAGACTACATGCCAACTGATTATGATGACTACAGCTCTGTGGGAGCAGGTGGAAGGAGGTCAGGGCTGAGAGAAAGACCGCCAAGTTCATACGGGCTCCCAGACGCCCCCTACAGGCAGCCAGCCACAGGGTGAGGGCCATTTGAACAATATACTAATAACCTTCCCTTGTGAAAGGTTAATTGTTCTGAATGTGCACTTATAGTGTAATGTACTTCAAACCTTAAAAGTATATATTATTTTATATATTATTAAACTATAATATAATAATACAATAAAATTTAAGTTTGCAGTTAGCATGCAATTAAGTGTGCAGAAACATTACATTCAGTTCACACTTGAGTATATTCTTTTAAAGTATATTATTTCCATAATAAACACTCTTTTTTACAAGTGTTATCTTGACAAATTGTGTGTAATTCTACTCAACTTATTTCCAGGGGAAGTCGTTACTACGAGGAGGACGATTATGAAACGGCTCCCGGCCCTCCCTTCGGTATCCCGGATCCTCGCGGTGAGCGGACGTTTGATGCACGACCCCTGCCGCCACGTCCAGACGGGCTTCCGCTGAGTTTGGCCCCCCTTCCGGAAAACTCCCCGTACAGCGAGGGTGAGGAAGGGGAGACATGGAGAGCCCCGCCCCCCTTCCCAATGTTTCCTGACAGACAGGAGGGACCACGAAGAGTCTATGAGCGTGAGTTTGAAATATTAAGTTTAGTGATTGAAATGACGTCACCCTGCTGAACAAAACATTTAGTTGATTTTAGTAGGGCTTTTGGCCACTTAGACCAATTTAATCCTTGAAAAAGAAGCACACTTTAGAATACTTTGAAAAAAAGAGTATTTAAATATACTTTAAAGGTGCCATCGAATGAAAATTTGAATTTACCTTGGCATAGATGAATAAGTTCAGTTCATGGAAATGACATACAGTGAGTCTCAAACACCATTGTTTCCTCCTTCTTATGTAAATCTCATTTGTTTAAAAGACCTCCGAAGAACAGGCGAATCTCAACATAACACCGACTGTTACGTAACAGTCGGGGTCATTAATATGTACGCCCCCAATATTTGCATATGCCAGCTCATGTTCAAGGCATTAGACAAGGGCAAAACGTCTGGATGTGCACAGCTGAATCATCAGACTAGGTAAGCAAGCAAGAACAACAGCGAAAAATGGCAGATGGAGCAATAATAACTGACATGATCCATGATATCATGATATTTTTAGTGATATTTGTAAATTGTCTTTCTAAATGTTTCGTTAGCATGTTGCTAATGTACTGTTAAATGTGGTTAAAGTTACCATCGTTTCTTACTGTATTCACGGAGACAAGACTGTCGCTATTTTCATTATTAAACACTTGCAGTCTGTATAATTCATAAACTTCATTCTTTATAAATCTCTCCAACAGTGTGTAATTTTAGCTTTAGCCACTGAGCACTATCAAACTCATTCAGAATCAAATGTAAACATCCAAATAAATACTGTACTCACAGGAATCGATGCATGCATGCAACATGCATGACGAACACTTTGTAAAGATCCATTTTGAGGGTTATATTAGCTGTGAACTTTGTTTATGCTGGTTAAGGCAGTCGAGAGCTCGGGAACGGGGAGCGCGAGATTTAAAGGGGCCACGCACTGAATCGGTGCATATATAATTATGGCTCAAAATAGGCAGTTAAAAAATTAATAAAAAAAAAAAATCTATGGGCTATTTTGAGCTGAAACTTCACAGACACGTTTAGGGGACACCTTAGACTTATATTACATCTTGTTAAAACTGGTTCTAGGGCACCTTTAAAACAACATACTTAAGTGTGAACTGAATGTAATGTATACTGACACTTAACTGCATCTTATTTACAATGAAATGAAAAAGAAAATTTTATATGTATATTTAAATGCAATTAGCTGAAGTTGTCTCACTTAAGTAGGACTATTTATATGTAATTTAATAATTACTTCAGTTGTCTTTGAAATATGATTAAACTGCTGAATGTACTGGCAAGCATTCATGATAAATTTAAATATAAACTTTAATGTCGTTTCTATTGAACCTTGGATGTCATGCATTTAAATTCATTTTTAATTAATGATAAAGTTGCAGTACATTTTTAAAAATATATGCACAATATATCGGCCACCATATCGGTATCGGCCGATATATGTTAATTTTTAATGTTATCGTTATGTCCAATAAGAAAATTTGGCCGATATATTAAAGCCAATAAATAATGGATTATTTCCTTCAGACAAGGCACTTCAGATGTGCACTATTCACCATGATGGTTTTGAATTGCTTGAAATATGATTGAAATCACTTCAAAAAGGAAAATACAGTGAAGTGCAACATGTCTGTCATTGCTACATAATAGTGCTTAGGACATGGCTTTTAATGGTGAAACTTTTGTTTTTGTAATCAGGCTCTCAAAAATTATAAAAAAAAATTGGATTTAGATTTATCGGCCAGTACATCGGTTATTGGCTTTTAAATATAAAGAATTATCGGTTATCGATATTGGCCAAAAAGTTCATATCGGTGCATCCCTACTTAAGTATGTCAGTCAACACATTAAAATAAGTGCGCTTCTTTAAAACATTTTAAAGAACATTTTTTAAAAAACATGATTATCTGCAAGTAAAGTTTTTAAAAAAATATACTTCAAAGGTTTGAAGTACACTACAAGTGCACATTCACTATAATTAAGCACAAGAAACATCTTGTACATCTCAGTATATGAGCAAAGAAGAAACTGTGACTCTTGTGTGCGTTTTAGGGAGATACGAATCATACGGGAGTCTGAGTTCAGAGGAGTGTGGCATTGTCCATGGTTGTGAAAATGGCCGCTGTATCCGCGTCGAGGAAGGTTACACCTGCGACTGTTACGACGGCTATCAGCTCGACATCACTACCATGACGTGCATAGGTATCGCTCCTCTTTTTTTCTCTCTGATGCATTAAAAACAGAGCTGTTTTATTCTCCCACACCACTTGTGGAAGCAATTAACGATGCAGCTGTGTGTTTGTTTGACTGTAGATGTGGATGAGTGTGAAGAGGAAGACACACTCGACTGCATCAACGCTCGCTGTGTGAACACGGAGGGCTCGTACAGGTGTGTGTGTCTCAGGGGTTTCATCATGTCCCGAAGACCCAACCACTGCATCCATGCTTGATCAAAGTGTAAAAGCTGGACTCCAACAATTTAGAGACTTAGAGACTTTTTCCGCCACATTGCTGTAAATTGTTTATTTTATGACTTTATTTACAATACTTGTGTGCCTATCCAAAAGTCTAATGCTGAAGCTTTACACACTACACACACACACACAAGACTAAATGATGTTGTACTAAAAAGAAAAACGATATGTTTAATGTACATGATCTTTTTCATTGTTTGGACTCAATGAAACGCAGGCCAGATGAGCTTGAATGTCTGTCATAAAGATCCACGAAATCACATAAACTAGAGCTTTTTTACTCAGAGTTCATATTTATATATCCATACCAATGAAGGCAACTCCATGTATACTATATATAAATATATTTACATGAATCATTTTTTTGTCATATAACTGTCTGAGAATCTCACCATGTTATTATTTGATACTGTAAAATCTCTTTTTCTGTTTTCTTTCGTCTGTCACATAACAAAATGCACTGTATTTGTGGGGGAAATGCAGTTCTGTGAGTTTTTACACAACTGCTATTGTACAGTTTTAAGACATCTCAGATGTTTGTTACATATTTTTATATGTACGTTTTTGATATCTTCTCTGACGAAGCTGTTTGAAAATATATTTGCACACATTCCGATTTCCGTCTCCTCATTTAAAGGGTCCTTGATTATGATTTCACTTTTTTAACTTTAGTTAGTGTGTAATGTTGCTGTTTGAGCATAAACAACTCTGCAAGTTCAATGCAAAGAGAGATATTTTCTTTTACAGAAATCGCTTTTTAAGGACTACAACAAACGAACCGTCATTTTACGCCGGACTGCTTCACAAACGAGGATCAATTCAACATTAAAGATGAACATGACGGCACATGCTAGTGGATGAGTTGAATCAACTCCACAGCAGCTACATCAATTTATCCACTAACCATTCAGAAACGTCTAAAAGTTGTAACTTCTTCCTGAGTCTCTCCATCAGTGTCGACTCCGGTTTGAACAATGTAAAGCTGAACACCGTTACTGACAATCCTCAATTTGGCTGCGTGAGATTCTCCAGCTTTGTTGTTGTTGAGCTGTTAAAGCTCCGCCCTCTTCTGGAAAGGGGGCGGGAGCAGCAGCTCATTTGCATTTAAAGGGACACACACAAAAACAATGTCTTTTTGCTCACAAGGAGCCAAAAAGGAGCAAATTTGACAAGCTATAATAAATGATCTGTGGGGTATTTTTGAGCTGAAACTTCACAGACACATTCTGGAGACACCAGAGACTTTACATATTACATCTTGTGAAAGGAGCATTATAGGATCCCTTTAAATAATCCCCGCAAAAAGCATATGCACATTAAAGGTGCGGGGCCTGGTTGAGTTAGTTAGTACTGTGCTGAAACTGGCAGTTATAGTAAGGGGCGGGACATTTCCCAAACACACTGGAAGCGCTTGACCAATCACAGCACACTGCTCCAGACAACCAATCAGAGCACACTGTGCTTTTCAGAAGGAGGGGCTTCATAGAGACAGGAACTAAACAGAGAGTTACTGACAGACTGGGAAGAGAGGAGCTGCAACAACGTGTTTTTTGAACATTCAATCGTTACTTACTTTACATTTACTTATAATATGGCCTCTTTAATTTCTTTAATAGATTATTTTTCCTCATCCAAGATTGGGCCCTAAATGTGGCTAACATAACTGAAATCCCATTGTTGTCATTCTTAGGCAGTTTCTCTCTGCCTCACGTGCTTTGTTTGAGAAGGTTTGTAACCAGCTTA
The DNA here is from genome assembly GCF_018812025.1 of Megalobrama amblycephala. Taxonomy (NCBI): domain Eukaryota; kingdom Metazoa; phylum Chordata; class Actinopteri; order Cypriniformes; family Xenocyprididae; genus Megalobrama; species Megalobrama amblycephala. The sequence continues at coordinate 35,807,173 of NC_063062.1, read as the reverse complement.
TCTGTGCGTGGTCCTAATATGCCTAGTGTTTATATGAATCCAGCTCATAAGTCCTTTTATAGGCCAATCCGCCCACATCACACAGCCAAGCCGATTAAAAGGGTTCACTTCGCTCCTAATGTACTTCGGTGGATTGCACTGACCAGCGGAATATCAGCTTTCACTCCACTGTGGCTCATGTTACCCGCCAACAATGTAGTGGAGGATTTCAGTTTTCCCCGTAAACTTCCTCTGATCCTCCTTTGTTGATAGTACTCCACTGTGTTCACTTTAAACACGGCCTGAACTGGACTGGCATGAGTGCAAATTACTCACTCACACACAAACACAGAGATGCCAAATCTGAATTGGCTGCCGAATGTTTATGGTGGAGTTTTAGGTCAAAGTTCTTGGATTCAGTTAAGTTTCCACTTACGTCACCAAGTAGTGACACAATCATCGTTTTACAAACTGTGGTTACTGCTATGGATAAATCTGATACGGGAGAATATTAGTGATTTACCAATGCGGTTGTGCTGGTGTGTGGATGAATCTCAAAGAAATATCTGGGTCAAGTTTCACTTCAAAATTAAAATTTTATATATATATACACACCACGGTTAAACATTACTATTTTTAATGTTTTTTAGCGAAGTCTCTTATGCTCATTAAGGCTACATTTATTTTATAATAAATACAGAAAAAAAACAATAATATTGTGAAATATTATTACAATTTAAAATTATGGTTTTCTCATTTAATATACTTTAAAATATAATTTATTCCTGTGATCAAAGCTGAATTTTCAGCATCATTACTTCAGTCTTCAGTGTCACATGATCCTTCAGAAATCATTCTAATATGATGATTTATTATCAATGTTGGAAACAGTTGTGCTGCTTAATATTATTTTATAACCTGTGATACTTTTTCAGGTTTCTTTGATGAATAAAAAGTTTAAAAAAATAACAGCATTTATTTAAAATAAAAATCTTTTGTAACAATATACACTAGCGTTCAAAAGTTTGGGGTCAGTAATTTGTTTTCTTTCTTTTTCTTTTAAAGAAATTAATACTTTTATTCAGCATGGATGTGTTAAATTGATAAAAAGTGATAGTAAAGATTTATATTGTTAGAAAAGATTTATATTTTGAATAAATGCTGTTCTTTTTAACCGTTTATTCATCAATGAATTCTGAAAAAAAGTATCACAGGTTCCAAAGAAATATTAAGCAACACTGTTTCCAGCATTGATAATAACTGAGTATCAAATCATCATATCAGAATGATTTCTGAAGGATCATGTGACACTGAAGACTGGAGTAACGATGCTGAAAATTCAGCTTTGCTCACAGAAATAAATTATATTGTAAAGTATATTAAAATAGAAAAAGATAATTTTAAATTGTAATAATATTTCACAATATTATTGTTTTTTTCTGTATTTATTATGAAATAAATGTAGCCTTAATGAGCATGAGACTTCGTTCAAAAACATTAAAAATAGTAATGTTTCCAAACTTTTGACTGGTAGTGTATATATCTATATCTATATATATCTACCATGATGCAACTGTACTTTACAATGTAAATAATATCACTTTTTTCATATTTTCCTGGAAAAAAAAGTAACAAAATTATGAAACAGCACAGGACAAACTAATAAAATTAATAACAAGTATATAGGCATATATATTTTTTTTAAATAATAAAAACCAAAAATATAAATAAAATTAAAAAAGCTTAATAATCATAAATGTTTCTTGAGCAGCAAATCATCATATTAGAATGATTTCTGAAGGATCATGTGACACTGAAGACTGGAGTAATGATGCTGAAAATTCAGCTTTGATCACAGGAATAAATTATATTTCAGAAAGTAAAGTTTATTGGGACAAACTTTTATGTTGGTTTGACAAAAAGTGTCCCAATTCGCATACTCGCGCACTATTCTATAACGTTTTGTAGTATAAACAGTGTGAGTAGTGTTCAGAGTGAAAATTCCAAAAAGAAAAAGTGCGCTTTAAATACCAGCACTTTAATTAACCGAAAAAACCTGGAATGTTCATGCACTCAACTGTCACAGCTTTAATTACGTAGCGGAGGGGGAGGGGCTTCAGAGTCTGATGCTGGATGACAAAATTCATACTCAACCATGTTGCGTATGAATTTTGTCATCCAGCATCAGACTCTGAAGCTCCTCCCCCTCTGCTACGTAATTAAAGCTGTGACAGTTGTTCACAATGGGGCTAGAAAAAAAACATTCTAGCAAAATCATGCTAGAATGTTTTTTTTTTTTTCTAGCATGTTATTAGCATGTTTTAATACTTTTCATTTTTTGCTAGCATGATCCTAGCACGTTTTAACACTTTGTCTGCATTATCCTAGCATTTTAGAATAGTTCCTGCAATGTTTAGTACATTGCTAAAATTATCCTATATGTTGTGGCATTTTGATAGCAAGTTTTATCATGTTGCTAGCATGTCTTACCATGTTTTAACCAGTGCCCAAGGAAGTCGACCGGAAGTTGAAGTTGGCCGCGTGCCGCCATCTTGTAGCAGAACTTCACTTGCGTTAGCATCCCATTGACTCCCATTCATTTTGGCGTCACTTTGACAGTGAATAACTTTACATCTGAGGCGTTTAAAGACTCCATTTGTCCATTATTTATTTCTAAAGATACACGACAATGTATAAAGGGCTCCATTACCTTCTATGTTACATTATGGCCCCGTAGAAACAGTTTTTGTAAAAATAGGCTAGCGATTGCGTCATAACCACTCGACTCTCTGTCGCACAGTAGAGAAATTACCGTACAGACAGGAGGAGAAGCTCGCAGGCAATAGTATGCATTAACTTAATATGGCGTACTGGCGTTACATTTTAAAATACTATACAAAATAATTAATCAGAATACTTACTCCTGCTCACTCACGCCAAAGAACTCCCCGCTCAAGCTCGCCGTCTCTGCAAGATTAACGATGGCAGTTTGCACGCACAGCTACTAGAAGATTTACATCTGTCAGACAGGTTGCTGACGTCATCAAGCTTAGTTTGAGTCTGCGCGTCAGAAAAGGAAGTACTAAAAATCGCTAAAAATGGGCTTCACTTGTCTCATTTGAGTTCCAATGGGGTCGCTGTGTCCATTTCTTTTACTGTCGATGGTTTTAACATGTTTTAGCTCATTGTTTTCATTTTTTGTCATTGTTAAAATCATTTCTACAATGTGTTTTTGCATGTTTCTAGAATTTTTTTTTGTTGTTGTCTAGCATGTTGCTACCATGTTTTAACATAATAACATTGTTTTACATTTTGTTAACATGATCTTAGCATGTTTTAGCACTTTGCTAGCATTATCCTAGCATTTTAGCATGTTCCTGCCATGTTTAGTACATTGCTAAAATTATCCTAATATGTTGTGATATTTTGAAACAAGTTTTATCATGTTGTTAGCATGTCTTACCATGTTTTAACATGTTTTAGCTCATTGTTTTCATTTTTTTGTCATTGTTAAAATCATTTCTAGAATGTTTTTTGCATGTTTCTAGATTTTTTTTTTTTTTTTGGTCTAGCATGTTGCTACCATGTTTTAACATAATAACATTGTTTTACATTTTGTTAACATGATCTTAGTATGTTTTAGCACTTTGCTAGCATTATCCTAGCATTTTAGCATGTTCCTGCCATGTTTAGTACATTGCTAAAATTATCCTAATATGTTCTGGCATTTTGATAGCAAGTTTTATCATGTTGCTAGCATGTCTTACCATGTTTTAACATGTTTTAGCTCATTGTTTTCATTTTTTGTCATTGTTAAAATCATTTCTAGAATGTTTTTTGCATGTTTCTAGATTTTTTTTTTTTTTTTTGGTCTAGCATGTTGCTACCATGTTTTAACATAATAACATTGTTTTACATTTTGTTAACATGATCTTAGTATGTTTTAGCACTTTGCTAGCATTATCCTAGCATTTTAGCATGTTCCTGCCATGTTTAGTACATTGCTAAAATTATCCTAATATGTTCTGGCATTTTGATAGCAAGTTTTATCATGTTGCTAGCATGTCTTACCATGTTTTAACATGTTTTAGCTCATTGTTTTCATTTTTTGTCATTGTTAAAATCATTTCTAGAATGTTTTTTGCATGTTTCTAGATTTTTTTTTTTTTTTTGGTCTAGCATGTTGCTACCATGTTTTAACATAATAACATTGTTTTACATTTTGTTAACATGATCTTAGCATGTTTTAGCACTTTGCTAGCATTATCCTAGCATTTTAGCATGTTCCTGCCATGTTTAGTACATTGCTAAAATTATCCTAATATGTTGTGATATTTTGAAACAAGTTTTATCATGTTGTTAGCATGTCTTACCATGTTTTAACATGTTTTAGCTCATTGTTTTCATTTTTTGTCATTGTTAAAATCATTTCTAGAATGTTTTTTGCATGTTTCTAGATTATTATTATTTTTTTTTGGTCTAGCATGTTGCTACCATGTTTTAACATAATAACATTGTTTTACATTTTGTTAACATGATCTTAGCATGTTTTAGCACTTTGCTAGCATTATCCTAGCATTTTAGCATGTTTCTGCCATGTTTAGTACATTGCTAAAATTATCCTAATATGTTCTGGCATTTTGATAGCAAGTTTTATCATGTTGCTAGCATGTCTTACCATGTTTTAACATGTTTTAGCTCATTGTTTTCAATTTTTGTCATTGTTAAAATCATTTCTAGAACGTTTTTTGCATGTTTCTAGATTTTTTTTTTTTTTTTTGGTCTAGCATGTTGCTACCATGTTTTAACATAATAACATTGTTTTACATTTTGTTAACATGATCTTAGCATGTTTTAGCACTTTGCTAGCATTATCCTAGCATTTTAGCATGTTCCTGCCATGTTTAGTACATTGCTAAAATTATCCTAATATGTTGTGGCATTTTGATAGCAAGTTTTATCATGTTGCTAGCATGTCTTACCATGTTTTAACATGTTTTAGCTCATTGTTTTCATTTTTTGTCATTGTTAAAATCATTTCTAGAATGTTTTTTGCATGTTTCTAGATTATTATTATTATTTTTTTGGTCTAGCATGTTGCTACCATGTTTTAACATAATAACATTGTTTTACATTTTGTTAACATGATCTTAGCATGTTTTAGCACTTTGCTAGCATTATCCTAGCATTTTAGCATGTTCCTGCCATGTTTAGTACATTGCTAAAATTATCCTAATATGTTGTGGCATTTTGATAGCAAGTTTTATCATGTTGCTAGCATGTCTTACCATGTTTTAACATGTTTTAGCTCATTGTTTTCATTTTTTGTCATTGTTAAAATCATTTCTAGAATGTGTTTTTTGCATGTTTCTAGAATTTTTTTTTTTTTTTTGTCTAGCATGTTGCTACCATGTTTTAACATAATAACATTGTTTTACATTTTGTTAACATGATCTTAGCATGTTTTAGCATGTTTTAGCACTTTGCTAGCATTATCCTAGCATTTTAGCATGTTCCTGCCATGTTTAGTACATTGCTAAAATTATCCTAATATGTTGTGGCATTTTGATAGCAAGTTTTATCATGTTGCTAGCATGTCTTACCATGTTTTAACATGTTTTAGCTCATTGTTTTCATTTTTTGTCATTGTTAAAATAATTTCTAGAATGTGTTTTTTGCATGTTTCTAGAATTTTTTTTTTTTTTGTCTAGCATGTTGCTACCATGTTTTAACATAATAACATTGTTTTACATTTTGTTAACATGATCTTAGCATGTTTTAGCATGTTTTAGCACTTTGCTAGCATTATCCTAGCATTTTAACATGTTCCTGCCATGTTTAGTACATTGCTAAAATTATCCTAATATGTTGTGATATTTTGAAACAAGTTTTATCATGTTGTTAGCATGTCTTACCATGTTTTAACATGTTTTAGCTCATTGTTTTCATTTTTTGTCATTGTTAAAATCATTTCTAGAATGTGTTTTTTTGCATGTTTCTAGAATGTTTTTTTGTCTAGCATGTTGCTACCATGTTTTAACATAATAACATCGTTTTACATTTTGTTAACATGATCTTAGCATGTTTTAACACTTTGTTAGCATTATCCTAGCATTTTTAGCATGTTTCTAGCATGTTTAAGACATTGCTAAAATGATCCTATGTTGTGGCATTGCATATGCGTTTTGACACATTGCTATCATGTTACATCATGTTGCTAGCATTATCCTAGCCTGTTTTAACACGTTGCTAACATGTTTTATTTGTTTTTGTTCCCTTGAGGGAACAAATTAGTAAATCGTGTGCACAATTTAGCTATTACAGTTATGTTTTGTTCTTCTTAGTTTCTAGGACTTTTAGTTTGTCTTCATATGTCAAGTCTTCCTTTGTTCTGTTTTCCCGCCACCTTTTAGTTGTCATGGTAATTCATTTAATCATCACAGGTGTTCGTTATTAGTTCCCTCATTTACCTTGTATTTAAGTTCCTGCCTTTTCACTCTTGAGTTGTCTGGTATTGTTTGTGCGAATGTGTGTTGTAGCAGACTGTTACGTTTTTGGATTACTTTTAAGTCTTGTAAATAAACAAGTTGGATTTGTATATTCGTCTTCGTCTTCCTGGGAGCCACTGTAACATTAGCAGATCGAGGGAACGAATTAGTAAATCGTGAGCCCAATTTAACAAATCGAGGGAACGAATTAGTACATGTCATGAAAACAGGAAACTATGCTTCTAACTACAGCTCGAGAGCTGTCGTTCCAACCACACAAGTTTGCGATGCAGTTTGCGAATGTTCATTTGAACTATGGTTTAGGGAAACGCCAAATCGCTGAACTATGTAAGTAACGACGAAACTTGTGATGTTAGTTGGCTAACGATGCTTTTGGACCAAATGCACCCCAGTTCGAGGGAACGAATTAGTAAATCATGTGCACAATTTAACACATCAAGGGAACGAATTAGTAAATCGTGTGGACAATTTAGCCTATTTTTTTTTTCCTGCATGTCATGTGCGGGGCTCCGTAGTATTGTATTAATAAGATATATATTGTATATTTTATTGTTTTGTTTTATAATACAATTTCTTGTATTATACTTGATTTCCGGGTGAAATGTGGCTCTGACAGTTTCCATGTTTATTGAGTTTTAGTATGCGAGTGTGGCACTTGTTAGAGAGCGTTTGAAGTGTGTGTTCCTGCTAGTGTTAGTGTCAGCGGTCTGTCAGATTACCTCTTTCACCATGACACTGCAGGAGAAGAACACACTGGCACAGCCTGATCTCACACACTGTCCCGGTTCATCAACACTGGCACGCGATGCATGCGGGCGTCTGGAAACAGAAAGAGCGCGAGCGCTGAAGTGTTGCGTCATTGATTCTGTACGTGTGCATGATGTGCAGCATCGCTATGGAAAGTGATAATGGCATGTGTGAGAACACTCACACTAGATGTTCTCCTAAACAAATGGTCTCAAATTGTTGCTGAGGAGGCCTTTCCTGGATTAAGGCCTATGGGGAACGAGACAGGTGTTACTCGCCGGCCTAGACGGTAATCCTCTCACCTGCCTGAGATGGATACCAGGCTTTCGCTGGGTGAGAAATGGGTCAGTGTTCTGTAACACTGCGAACAGGGTCATCACCTCACGCTCAAAATAGGGTCAACATCTCACAGCTGAGTGCGTGAGTAGAATGCCCCATATTTCTAGGAAGTGCTCTAATCCTCCTCAGCAAACAAATATGAGTTATGTAAAGTATAAAGATCACAGCCCTAGATATTTTTGTGGAAAGGACAAAAAAAAAGCTGTAATCATTATGTAACAGACAATGTGCTGCTGGACAGGTCTTGTTTTTGTTGTGTTTATTCTGCGATAATGAACATCTGACTGTACATTATCTAATTTCATGCATCTTGATAATAAATGCACATACATGGAAGTGAAATATTGACTGCAGTGATACAGAATAAGAGCAAAACAGTGTTATTTTAGAATAATTGAGATAGACTGTTATAGATTTTATTAATATTTTGAATTAATTTTATTTATATATTTCCTGTTATTTTAATTTTTGCAAAAGTTAAATTTTTTTTTCTTTATTAACTTGTCTATTCAGTTTTTATTAATTTTATTTCAGTTGTAGTTTTTTTAGTCAATAAATTTAAACTAAATTAAAATGAGATTGGCAACTAATACATACACAACAAGTTTTGGTTACACTTTATTTTAGTGTTCTTGTTACAGTGTAATTATACATTTAAGTACTGAGTAATATTAATTCACTTTATGTACTTGCTATAGAGTTAGGGTTAAGGTTGGGTTTAGGGTTAGTTGCATGTAATTATGCATAATTTATGGTTATTACTATAGTAACTACATGCAACATGTGTAACCGACACCATAAAATATGTTACCAACGTTTTTTTTATTTTTTATATATATTTTATTTTTATTAAAGTTTTCCTTTTCGTTAACTATAATAACTATTCCAGATGAGTTATACAGTACATTGTTGCCCTGGACTGTGGTCATTATTCAGAAATATTAATAATATTATTATTCTGACTGCTGAATGCTGCGAATGACCAGTATTGCTCATGTTGTAACACATTGCTAGTATGAATTAGCATGTTTGCTAACACATTTCTAGCATTTTTTAACACATTGCTAACATGAATTAGCACTTTGCTAAAATGTTTCTACTGTTTTAACACATAGCTAATATGTTGCTAGGTTGTTGCTAACATTATCATAGCATGTTTTAGCACATTGCAAACATGTTTTTGGCACATTGATAACATGTTTTAACATACTGCTAGCATGTTCTTATCATGTTGTAACACATTTCTAGCATGTTTGAACATGTTGTTAGCATTATAACATGTTTTAAAATGTTGCTAACATGTTTAACATTGTTAGCATTAATTAACATGTAGCAGACTGCTAGCATGTTTGCTAACATTATCATAGCATGTTTTAGCACATTAATAACATGTTTTTGGCACATTGATAACATTTTAACATACTGCTAACATGAATTAGCATGTTCTTATGTTATAACACATTGCTAGTATGAATTAGCATGTTGCTAGCACATTTCTAGCATGTTTTAACACATTGCTAACATGAATTAGCATTTTGCTAGAATGTTTCTACTGTTTTACACATAGCTTATATGTTGCTAGCATTTTGCTAACATTATCATAGCATGTTTTAACACATTGCTAACATGTTTTTGCCACATTGCTAACATGTTTTAACATACTGCTAACATGAATTAGCATGTTCTTATCATGTTGTAACACACTGCTAGTATGAATTAGCATGTTGCTAGCACATTTCTAGCATGTTTTAACACATTGCTAATATGAATTAGCATTTTGAAAAATCTACATATACACGGCTCAAACAAATAAAGGAGCACTTTTTAATCAGAGAATAGCATCAAGTCAGTTAAACTCGTGGGATATTGATCTGGTCAGTTAAGCAGCAGAGGGGGTTGTTAATCAGTTTCAGCTGCTTTGGTGTTAATGAAAGTAACAACAGGTGCACTAGATGGGCAACAATGAGACGACCCCCAAAACAGGACTGGTTTTACAGGTGGAGGCCACTGACATTTTTTTCCCCTACTCATCTTTTCTGACTGTTTTTCACTAGTTTTGCATTTGGCTAGGGTCAGTGTCACTACTAATAGCATGAGGCGATACCTGGACCCTACAGAGGTTGCACAGGCAGTCCAGCTCCTCCAGGATGGCACATCAATACGTGCCATTGCCAGAAGGTTTGCTGTGTCTCCCAGCACAGTCTCAAGAGCATGAAGGAGATTCCAGGAGATCAGCAGGACCGGTGTCTGCTCCTTTGTGCAAGGAGGAACAGGATGAGCACTGCCAGAGCCCTACAAAATGACCTCCAGCAGGCCACTGGTGTGAATGTCTCTGACCAAACAATCAGAAACAGACTTCACAAGGGTGGCCTGAGGGCCCGACGTCCTCTAGTGGGTCCTGTGCTCACTGCCTGGCACCGTGGATCTCCACTGGCATTTGCCATTGAACTCCAGAATTGGCAGGTCCGTCACTGGCGCCCTGTGCTTTTCAGATGAGAGCAGGTTCATCCTGAGCACGTGTGATAGACGTGAAAGGGTCTGGAGAAGCCGTGGAGAACGTTATGCTGCCTGTGACATTGTTCAAGCATGACTGGTTTGGTGGTGGGTCAGTGATGGTCTGGGGAGGCGTATCCATGGAGTGACGCACAGACCTCTACAGGCTAGACAAAGGCACCCTGACTGCCGTTAGGTATCGGGATGAAATCCTTGGACCTATTGTCAGACCCTACGCTGGTCCAGTGGGTTCCCCCTGGTGCCCAGCCGCATGTGGCGAGAGTATGGAGGCAGTTCCTGGAGGATGAAGGAATTGGTACCATTGAATGGCCCCCATGCTCGCCTGAACTAAATCCAATAGAACGCCTCTGGGACATTATGTTTCGTCCATCCGACAGGTTGCACCTCAGACTGTCCAGGAGCTCAGTGATGCCCTGGTCCAGATCTGAGAGGACGTTTTTAGGATTTTTATTTATTTATTGATTGAATTTTTAATGAATACATTTAAAACAAAGAAAGATTATGCATCTTTCTATGTAGATTACAATGAATAATAAACATTTCGATCCTGCACTATTTAATCAAACTGGTGACACTGATCATGTGACTCTGCACCGATGCCGGAGAACATGATCGTCAGCTTGTGCACAAACACGTGAAGTTCAGTATTTCAACTTTTCACTGAAACTGTGCTGATAATATCAACTGTATATAATGACACTCCTAGAAAATGTACATTTCTTAATAATGAATAATAATAATAATGAATAATAGATAATAATGAAGTACTGCATGTAATAATGTCAGTATTGCATCACAGTGAGACGGAGGATGACAGCGACTCTCACAGTAGGTCACTGGAGTACAGCGTGTGCAGCTGAACACTGGAGCTCAGCAGTTTTACAGCATCATGCTTGCCATCACCAGATCTGTAATCGGCACAAATCCTGACCTACTGACTGAACATCCACAGCCGCGCTCGCTTTCTGCACTAAAACACACGCGCATATGTGCAGACAGAGTCACATGTGTTTGTTTGGATTCACCAACAGACTTTGACAAGAATGCATCAGATTAGCCCAAACAGTACAATTATCTGGGAACTCTTTACGATAAGGTTTCATTTGTTAAAATGACTTAACAACATTAGTTAACATGAACTAACGATGCACGATATAAATGTTAATTTTGATATTTAATAATACATTTTCAAAAAGTCAACATTAGCAGTGTTATTTTAGTGTTATTATTGTTATTAATATTTTGAATTAGCTTTTACTTTTATATTTTTATTTTTCAAGTTACTTTTAGTTTATTTTTTAGTCATTTCATTATGTGCTTTTGTCATTTGTATTTATTTATTTATTTTTAAATATTGTTTTTATTTTATTTCCATTTTATGTAGTTTTTAGTTTTTATTTATTTCCAGTTAATAATTTAACAACATTTCTGGCAACGTTTTTCAACTGATATTTATATTTTATTTTATTTCATTTTATTTCAGCTGTAATCATGTTTTTAATAGTTTAATTAATAATAACAACTGTTTTAATATTAAAATTTTAAATTTTAATATTTAATAATAAATGTTTAAAGTCAACATTAGCAGTGTTTTATTTTAGTTTTATTATTGGTTTATTTTATTTTTATTTTTCATGTTAATTTTATATATTACATATTTATTTTTGTTTATTTTTTTAGTAATTTCGTTATGTGCTTTTTTCTTTTATTTACTTTTTTTTTTTTTCTTTCCATTTTAGGATTTTAGTTTTTATTTATTTCCATTTAATAATTTTAGTGCTTCAACCTAAACTTATTTCAGGAAACATTTCTAAGTATTTCAACTAATATTTATATTTTATTTTATTTTATTTCAGCTTTAATCATGTTTTTAATAGTTTTAATTAACAATAACAACTGTTAATTATTGGTTTATTTTATGTTTATATTTTTATTTTTCATGTTAATTTTATATATTATATATTTATTTTAGTTTATTTTTTCAGTCGTTTAGTTATGTGGTTTTTATTTTATTATTATTATTATTATTATTTAAAAATTGTTTCCATTTTAGGTACTTTTAGCAAATGATATTTATATTTTATTTAATTTCAGCTTTAGACATGTTTTTGATAGTCTGTGTTAATAACAACCGTGAACATTAGTTGCGTTGTGAACAACTGTATTTTTAAAAAACATTAATGTTGATTTGCTTATTGTCAGTTCACGTGATCTAATGCATTAACTAATAATGAGACCTTGTTGTAAAGCGTTACCCGTTCTCTCGTCCTCAAAACTAACTTTACCATGTAAACTAAGAGGTTTCACTGTAGTAGCTGAATTAACTCAAATATTCTCTCTTTAACTTTACACTGATGTGGACTGAAAACCAATCAATGAACGGAGTGTCATCTGATTGGACCAAACCCCTCAGAGATCCTGTAATTCCAGTCCAGAGAGCTCAAATTGGCGGCTGTTTTGAGCGTCAACAGTGGAAACAAGGAAATGAAGCAGACTTGATGTTGCGGGAGTGGTTTGTTGGTGTTCGCAGCCAACTGCAGATAAGGAATGTCTTTATATTTATTTACACACAACACTGTGTAAAAGAGCATCTGAAAACTTCAGTAAAAATGATGAAAATGTGCAATCACTGCTGTCATGATTGTATCTAAATAACTCTCCGAGCCCAGTAGAAAGCCTCGTGTAAATATGTTGTTTTACGAAACAACTAGCCTTGATCAAGTGATTTGCAGTCGGCCTGCTTGTATTGTCGTTTTTGAGGATTTGACCTGTCAGTTATGAGAACCCATCAATAGGGTTTTAATCAGCATGCATCTGGATTAGACAGATTGACCCCGCCCAGACAGAGCATCACTTAAATAAACCTGACGCTCCGGAGGTCCTGCTCAGTCTTGCAGCGCTTCCCTCCCTCCGCCTTCATCCCATTCATCTCTCGCTCACAGAAGCAGAATCCCTGGGGAAAAACAGTTATGGAGTTTTGCCTGAGTGAGAACTTCCAGTTTCTAAACCAGCACAAGTAAGTACAGGACTATTATTGTTCAAAAAGTGAAAAGTCTTTTGTTTTATACCAGCTAAACTGTAGAAAATGTTTCATTATTATCTTTGTTTACATGCAATGACTTATAACTGTCACCATAAATGGTTTGAATTTTAATAATTTTCATACTAACCAAGTTGAGAGTGTTTTAAAGTTTATGTAACTTTGGGAACTCTTTGATTGGACTTTAAAATGCCAGTAATGTGCTTCAGTTTACTGTTTTAATGGGCTGAAATGTTTGTGGTGTGTAATATATGGTGTGACAGAACATTGCATGTCTTTACAAATATGTAAATAATGCTTTATTTGTCATTAAATATCATAAATGTGCAGTACAATCACTATGCAATGCTTATAAAACATTTTCAACTGAACTGTATCTTATTGTATATACTGGCACGATAATGTTTGTAAGCTGTGCAATAATTCATTTCTAATGATTTTGTACTGACTATAATTTGTGCTTTATGCATGCTTTTGCATAACTCAGTTTTGCTGTAATACTTTCATAGTCATTCATAAATATATTTTTGCTTATGTCAGTAGTTCATGCAGTGTATATATATATATATATAGCCTATATATATATTCATAGTCATTCATAATTTATTTTGCTTAACATGTCTGTAGTTCATGCAGGCAGTTCATGGCTCATTTAAGAAGTGTGCCATGATAATTAATGACAAATAAAATATTTTATACCTCTTTAGCCACTTAGGTCAGTATAAATGTAGTTATAAACTAACTTTAAAGTCACTCCATCCTTATCAGCCTTTTGGATCCGTCCACCTCTGATGACCCACCGTCCCCGACAGATGCACCAGTCAAAGCCGACCCGCTGAGCCCCTCGTTCGGCCTGGACAGCAGCGCGACCCCGTTCAGCCCCGGCAGCACGTCGGACAGCAGCGGCTACAGCGTGTTCTCCCGGAACCCGTCTCTGAACCCGGATTCCCCCGTCAGCTCCAGCTCCATCTCGAGCAGCAGCGCTCCGGCTCTCTTCCACCCCGTCGGTCACACAGAGTCCCTCCTCAGCTGCGACTACATCCCCTCGCTGAACCCCGGGCCCAAGCGCCTGTGTCTGGTCTGCGGGGACTTCGCGTCCGGCTACCACTACGGCGTGGCGTCCTGTGAGGCGTGCAAAGCCTTCTTCAAAAGAACCATTCAAGGTGAGGACCTCAAAACATTATTATTATTATTATTATATGCATAAGACTTATATGAGCGTGTATCATTTTAATTAACGACTTAATAATGAAAATGAGTGTGAGAGAGGGGCTTATGGTGCATTTCAAAGCAGCAGTGCTGTTAATGAATGTAATGATCAATATCACACGAGCTAACTATCTGTCTGACATTGATTTGTGTGTGAAGACCCAGTGTGTTTTAATCAAAGCACCTCAGAAGCCTTCGTCAATACATTTGACATGGTTTTGGTTATTTAGGATGGTATTTAAAGTTAAAATGAGTGTTTTATGTTGTTATTATTATTTGATGAGGAACTATAGAAATGTTGCCAATGATTAATAATTAGCAAGTGGAATTTTTATTAAATATTTTAAAAAGTTTCTATTGTAAGAAAATACATTTTTATAACTATAATAATGGCAAGGATAATATAAAATTAGTTGCATATTGGTGCATATTGAATATAATCTGGCTGTGATCTGTTACATATGATTAGGTTTCTGACAGATGGAGCATTTTTATTGGCTTTGGCCTTGGGCAGACAGAGCACAAGTGTAAGCAGTGTGTGTTAGCATATCAATATATTGATAAAGTGTTCAATCACATAATGGAGGCTCTAATCACACAGAGTCTTGTCCAGCGACGTGTTTTACAGAAATCTATTGATCATAGTTAACTGTGGAAGTGGGAGGAAAAAAATGCAGGATTTGCTTCTCCAGGCATTAATGGGTGTTGAACAGGCGTCAATACGCTCGCCTCTGGGAAAGCACAAACTTTCTACCTCTTTCCATGATTATTAAATTAAGAGGCAGTGCAAATCAATAATTGAACTCTGTCTGGACTCCTATGGATTTCTGTGTGAAAGCTCAGCGTGGAACAAATGGACTTTATGTTTGATTAAACAAATATGGTGGATATATCTGACTCAGTGCTAGTACTGAGAAAGGAGGAAGATTTCTGCTTTTTCTGGCTCTTTGAACAGGGTAAAAATAAATAAAGTAAAATAACTTTTTGCAGCACTGTGCACAATGTAAATAGAGTTTGATATGTTGGTGTTTCAGGAAACATTGAGTACAGTTGTCCTGTAGTGAATGACTGTGAGATCACCAAGAGACGGAGGAAGTCATGCCAAGCCTGCCGTTTCCAGAAGTGCCTGCGTGCCGGCATGATGAGAGAGGGTGAGTTCTGTCAAACCTGAGATCGCTGCAGTCTTTTAGCTATTATTTGACCTTCATTTATCTGTAGATATTTGCTTTGCATGGGTAAAAATAACTTGTGCCCATATACTGTATGCTTACAGTGGGCTCTGAGACCACTAACGTTTCTGTTTACTATTCCTGTTTAATACAGTTAGTGCTGTCAAATCGATATATATATATATATATATATATTGACATAAACTTTTTTTGCTCACCAGTCACTGTGGCTAGTGATTTTCCAAAATTACTAGCCACCCAGTTTTCACTGGCCACAATTTTGACATCGAAAGCACAGGGAAAAACTGCCATATAGATATTTTTAATATTATCACATAATTTGGCAGCAGGTTTATTAGGCTGCTGTCACTTTAAGAGCTCTGTTACACATGCATTTTCTTTCTCAACTGTTTACATTCACTTAAAATATAACTGACTGTGTTTACATAAACATTATTTTGAGTGTATTTGACTGTTTAAGTGCAATAAACAGTGAAAAATAACTCAATTTAGCACTGACAGGTGGGTTTATATACGCGCACTTTGGATATGAGCATAAAATCTGCAGGAATGAGTAAAATTATGCGCAATCCCACGCTGAAATTCAAGCGCTGAAACACCAACAATATTCAATCGTAGCGAATGAAACGAGTGAGTGAGGGTTTGTGTGTCGATTCGCTGTCAGAGAGATGAGAGAGAGAGAGAAAGAGCAGCTGGTATCTGAGTCTATTCTGCAGGAAATTAGTACTGGAAGCGTTTCAGATATTTCAGTATCAGAAAAATCTATATTTTTTACACTACGTTGCACTTAGTTTATTATTTCAGATGCCTTTTTAAAAGACTATAATTGAAAAATGTATATAAAATTAAACCTGCCAAAGTGGCTAGTAGGAGTGACTGTGTTAAACGCCCACCGGCGTCCACCGGCGGGTGTTAATGTCAAGCCCTGATATTTACAAACCTTTATGTTACATGCGATTAATCGATTTGACAGCACTAAATACAATATTTCAAAAGATATTATCAGCATAACAATTTGACTATCGCACACGTGCTTATATGGTGACATTTCACAATAAGGTTCCATTCGTTAACATTAGCTGACAATGAGCAGTAAATTTGATTCATTATTTATTAATTATTTAAATTGATAAATAAAAATACAGCAGTTCATTGTTAGTTCATGCTAGCTCAGCTCCAATTAGTACCATTAACAGATACAATTTTAGATTTTAATAATAAATAAATGCTAAAGTTAACATTAATTAATGAAGTTAAGAGTGTTTTTGATTGCTAGTTCATGTTAACTAATGAAACAAATCAATACTGCTTGTATTGAAATAGAGCAATCTTAAATAATTACTCTTCATTTTATTTAATAAGGTTTCTTTGTTTTGCATATTTCAAAATCCTAAAACATTGTTTTTTTTTTTCCAGATTTAAATTAGATTTTCACTCGCTATGTTTACATCCACCTATTTATATGTGCATTTTGGGATATCGCATAAAAAAATGCTGGATGCAATTCTATTAAAAAAATGTATGCGCTCAATTCCGATAAGAAAAAGTGCATCAACTACGATGGAAACACATTTCCTGAATAAATCCCTCGATGTGCAACAAAAAACTGGTGACTTTGCCTCAGCAGAGGCTGTGATTGGATAACTGGCCTAACAATTTAAATGTGCAACTTTGGATGGAAACATAGCTAATGTTTGGACAATGTCTTTTTTTTTTTTTTTAAGTAGGTGTCTTGACATGAATAGCAAAAGTAGAACTATTTATTTAGCTTAAAATAACATGTTAATCTCCATGTTCCTGTTCAGGTGTGCGCATGGACCGCGTGAGAGGAGGTCGACAGAAGTACAAGCGCAGAGTGGATTCAGCACTTTCTCTCTTCACCAAAACACCTTACGCACATCCAAGCAAATCAATCAGTGAGTCTCATCGGACTGACAGTCATTAAAACAGCCTTTGCTAACCGTTTAATATTAACAAACATACCGAAGCACAACTCTGAGTATTAGAAACTGTCGTCAGTGGATTAGGTTTGGTTGAGGATTTAACCTGATTAAGGGTTTAACTTCATCAATAAAGCATCATCTTTTCCTTTCCAGGAAACAAAGTGATCTCTCAGCTGCTCGTGTCTGAACCGGCTCCTCTGAGAGCTGCCCCTGACCCCTCGACCCCTGACAGTGACCTTAAAACGCTGCTAACCTTATGTGACCTTTTAAACAGGGAGCTCCTGGTTATGATTGGCTGGGCAAAACACATACCAGGTACACAGGCGGTGCCGTTTTGATGTTTTTGTGCTTGATGCACTATTCGTTTAAAAACGAAGCATTGCAGTATTCTGTTTTTGTTGTTTCAGGTTTCACTGGGCTCTCTTTGGTGGATCAGATGGCTTTGCTCCAGAGCGGCTGGATGGAGACGCTGGTGCTGAACGTGGTGTGGAGATCTCAGGGCTCGGCCGACGAGCTGCAGTTTGCGGAGAACCTGCGTCTGAACGAGAGCCAGAGCAGAGCCGCGGGACTGCACGATCTCTACACGGCCCTCAGACATCTCACCTCCAAATACCAACAGATGGGCCTGAACCAGGAGGAGATGCTCACGCTCAAAGCCATGTCTCTGGCCAACTCAGGTATACATACTGTATATGACCAGGAATTCATCCACTTCAACAGCTGGTCTGAATGTCGAGGCTTAATCTTAATAATCAGTAAAAATAAATAAATAAATAAAAAATGTATGTTATATAATGGTATATATTAAATATATATAAATATCATAATATTATTATATAAAAATACTATTAATTTTAATACTGAAAATGACTAAATAATGATTATAATGTAATAAAATAAATTGATATAAAAACACACAAATATGAATTATATTATCATACGAAATTAAATAATGAATATAATATAAATAATGAATAATTATATATTATATGCATTCTATATATATATATATATATATATATATATATATATATATATATATATATATATATATATATGCTACACTAAATAATAAATATAATATAAATAATGAATAATTATATATATATATATAATTAATTATTTATATTATATTTATTATTTAGAAATAATTAATAATTATATTATATATATATATATATAAATTCATTATTATATTTTTTATTATTATACAAAGCTAATTCTAGATAATGAATAATAAATTCACAAAAATATGAATTATACAAAATTAAATAATATAATATAAATAATGAATAATAAAGTAATGCTATTATATACATAAATATGTGAATATTAATACTATTATGCTACACTAAATGATGAATATAATATAAATAATGAATAATTATATATTATATGTATTATTATATTATATATATATATATATTTCTAGAAATTCATTATTATAATTTTTTATTATTATACAAAGCTAATTCTAGATAATGAATAATAAAGTCTTCAGATCAAAAGATTATATATAAACATAAATTCAGCATGTCAGACCCTTTGACTGTAGTTCATGTAAGAAGAGGTTGTGTGTTAATAAATAGTGAGGTGTATTTGTGTTAATTGTTTTGCTCTCCTGATTGATACGGTTCTATTGAAGTGTTCAGGGATTGCTTAAACTGTCTATATCTGGTTTATGTGATGAATTCATTCTACTTCATTTTAGTTCCCATTTTTAGTCTCAGACTCATTGGCCAAGAAAAAAACAATCAATATGGATCCAGCAGTCCGGAGCACAGATCAATAAACCATTAGTCTCCCAGCTTGCATTTGACCACAGGGCAGTTTCGAGTCAGGAAAACTATTGTTTTTGCTCTTGACACAGAAAAATCTGAAGAGCGTAACCAAATAGATGTGCTCGGCCAGTCCATTAAGCATCAACAATGAGAGTAGATGCGTTTTTAAGTAAACACAACAGAGTGTTTAACACTCAATCGGATGTCATAAATGACCTTGCCGATGGTTTCCTTCCAGACGCAGAGAACGTGGAGGGCGCAGACGCCGTGCAGTGTTTCCAGGACGCGCTCCACGAGGCCCTGCAGGAGTACGAGAGCGGCCAGCGGCCGTCCGAGCCTCATCGCGCCGGGAGGCTCCTCATGACGCTGCCGCTGCTGAGACAGACGGCCCACCGCGCCGTACGCTGCTTCAGCCGGCTGCACACGGAGGGCCACGTCCCCATGCACAAACTCTTCCTGGAGATGCTGGACGCCAAGATCTAGACTGGGACAGTGTGGACTGAGAGGCTGATGATGTTGTTATAAAGCAGCTGAACCGTCACGTGGAGGTCAGGGTCACGTCCAGAGTGACGTTTAACGCAAAAAGCAGCTCTTCGGAGTTTGGCAGCTAAACTGCACTTGATGACGAGAGGTTAAAGGGTTAGTTCACCCAAAAATGAAAATAATGTCATTTATTACTCACCCTCATGTCGTTACAAACCCTTAAGACCTTCGTTCATCTTCAGAACACAAATTAAGATATTTAATATTGAACCCGGAGTCACTGCACTGTTTACAACAGACAGAGAAGAAATTGTTGAATGAAGTCGTTATTTTTGTTCGTTTTTGTTCTCTTCGCTTTATAACATTAAGATTGAACCATGGACTATTTTAACAATGTCTTTACTACTTTTCTGGACCTTGAATTTGGTTATGACTCAATCGGATGTCATAAATTGCGTATAGGGAGATCAGAAAGCGCTCGGATTTCATCAAAAATATCTTAATTTGTGTTCTGAAGATGATCGACGGTCTTACAGGTGTGGAACGACATGAGGGTGAGTAATTAATGACAGAAATGTTCATTTTTGGGTGAAGTAATCCTTTAATATCACTCTCCGTCTCACTGAAGCACAATCTTTTACTATTTATTTGATTTACACAAGATTCATGGAGATTACCGTTTTATAAGGTGTTGGCAATAGTATAGTTTTTTTTTGTTTTTTAGGATTTTACATGATATCAATATTTTTCAATTTTTTTGTTCTGTAGATTTTATTTTGTCTAGATTTGGGAATTTGGTTATCAATATCAAAGACGCAATATATTTCTGCAAAACAGCTCCAGCGATCAGCATCATAAACTCTCTGTAGTCTGCAGCACATTGTCAAGCCTTTCTGTTTATCGTCTAATTTATTACGAGTACCATCTGCTGTTATTTATATGAAAATAAATTATTTTTTTTGGAAATTATCAAGTGCTTTTTTCCTGGTGTTGATAACTGAATGAGTGCATTTACAAACAATAACTTTAAAAAAAAAAAAAAGTTTAATTCAGTGTTCTAGAAGGAATACAGTAAAAAAAAAAAAAAAAAAAAAGCAATTATAACTTATCAAATGGTTCATGTTAAACACAAGATTCGTTGCGTTCACAGCATCCGAGTGTCATTACAATCATCACCAAAACATTTCGGTTTACATTAAGGGATAACTATAACATAACTATAGATAACACATTTTCAAGCATTATCATAAACAGGATGTGAGGTGTTGATATGAGCACTGAACATTCAGAAGTACAGGACTGCAGCTTTCTGCATGGTTTGGGGTTCTTCACATACGGCCACAATCAAATTCAAGCTGACTTTAAGGTGTAACTGATGTTTTTACTACAGTAACAGCCCATTTCAAAGGCACACCGATCCTCCTACAGCAGTGAAGACTGTCCACATTTACCCACAATGACCTCTTTCAGGTGAAACACACTGACAGCTGAACAGGAGTCTGTTGGATTCACAGAAATTGCATTGAATGTTTGCTGATTATATATACATCGTATTGCGTGTAACAAGAGCTGCTCAGTCACTGCCGGCAAGAATTCAAGCATTATTACTGTCCTCTTTATCTCACTGTTTTTCTCAAGCTGGATTACAAATGGTTTTGTTAGTTACTGACACATACAAATGTTTTTTGTTTTTTTTACATATTCAAATAAATTAAATTTTTAGAATGATTGTTTTTTCCACACATAATCCAATTGTTTGATATTTTATGATTATCATCATTAGACGATAAAGTGTTGCTCCAAATTTGACCAATGGGACTTTTTTTGTTTACAAATATTTTAAATGAATTTTGAGTATTGCATTAAAGTATTCATTTAAATTCATCTATGTTTTTTTACATCTTACTTGCTACCATTATATATAAATATATATAATGTGTGCGTGTAAACATATGTATCCCTATATTTCAGTATTCGCATTGACTATTAAAAAAAGCAGTCGAGCACTAATTGCATAACCCTGTTAATCTGAACAATATTCACACATATTTGCATTCTGAAAGTTCATGCAGTAATATTAACCAGTGCACAACTAACCAGTGTGACGTAATAAACAACAACAAAGCCTCAAGAAGGTGAAGTGTGTGACGTCTGCGCCAGCAACATTACCAGACTGAATTGATAAAGTAATTAATAATTCAATGAGGCCACTTAGACACACCCCTCATCTGCCATTGGTTGGCTAAACACACAGTCCCGCCCCCAAACTCGCTCAATTGGTTGAGCCAATGTTGCTGTATCAATGTTTTGACAGCAGCAGAGCCACAGTGTACCGACTTTTCAGCCATTGTTAGTTGTTGTCTTCACATATTATGCTTGATAAGTATATTATCATGCAGAAACATACAGTCTTCAGCTTTAAAGCCAGTCCGTTTTTGCATAACATGATAAAACAAACCTGCCTTCACTTGAATATGACCCAAAAGCAGTAAAAGTACACAATTGAAAGTACTTCCTTTTTTTTCCCCCATGGAATGTGAATTTTTTCCTCATTTACATGCGATATTCATATTTTCCACATTCAATATCATAAGGCACCCTGTGATACTGACAACACCGCTCTAAAAGAAGGAATATATTTTGTACAATTTGAAATATAATACTTATATATGTGTGTGTGTGTGCTGTCAAACAATTAATCGCATCCAAAATAAAAGTTTACATAATATATATGTGTACTGTGTATTTTTATTATGCATATATAAATACACACATATACATGTATTTATTTAAATATTTACATGTATATTTGTATATAAATATTTTATATATAAATATATTTTTGTTAAATATATACATGCATGTGTGTGTATTTATGTATACGTAAATATACACAGCACACATATATATTAAACTTATTTTGGATGAGATCAATCGAGAAGTTAATCATTTGACAGCACTATTTTTTAATATGTATTTATCGATATATTCAGAATTTGTTGTGGCTACAACATTCAATTCTTGCTGAATTTCCTCTCAGAAGCTGGTTTCATTCATATGAGGTTTGGGGCTGGTGGAAGATGGAGAGGCGGGGCTTTCTTGTCCACCTACATTCTCATTGGACGGGGTCTCGCTGGTCGGAGAGGTGAGGGGTCGTCTTGGAGACGTGGGCGTTTGCGATCTGGCCGGACTGAGCGGTGAAGGAGCGGTGTTTGGTGCTGCAGGAGCTGGTCTTCTCATGGATGATGCAGCTGATGATGATGATGATGATGGTGTTGACAAACATGGCGCTTGCAGGGCGGAGAACGACGATGGGATTCTGAGGCCGAGTCGAGCCTCGAGCTCACTGCACACAGCTAAACTCCGCCTCCCTGCGTCCAGGCCACCCGTGTCCGAGCACTTGGCTCTTTCCTGACAACGCTCCACAAAGCTGCCTCTCCGGATGGCTCCGAGGCCGTCCCGGTCCTTCTCACGCTCCAGAGGCGCCCGGCCGGGGTGCGGGCTATTGCTGCCGCTGCTGGCGAGAGAGGACTGGCTGAGGCCGAGGTGTGGCGGCAGCTCGCGGGGTTTACCGAGAGGAACCAAAGGCGCCTGACGAGGCAGACTACCAGAGAGAGGAACCGGGCCCCGGAAACCAGCGGCAGCTCGGCTGCTTTCACATAACTGAGACTGAAGACTGCGGGGAAACACATGAGAGACTGTAAATAAGCAGATAGTGCCACATACAGGACATGGAGAGAATACAAGCTCAATACTAGAACTAAAATTGTTTAACCCTTAAATGCATGACTGTTTCACCAATCATTCTTACATATTCGGGTCTTTAACGACCCAGATCTATATCTAACACGGAAGGATCTCTACCTGTCGTGATAATATTAAACTCCTCTGATATTAGAGTAACAATTACAAAAGAATAAAATAAATCGTATTTTGTTACCTTTTGGAGCTTGAAAGGGTTCAGTTTGAGCAGATGTTTTATGCCATCACCACTGTCCTCGTCAGAGCTCATTTCCCAGTAAATTCAGCAAATAATAGGCTAGTTTTATGTTTGAGGTCACGAATATGAGCCCATTCGCGATCTCAAACGTATTCTCAAAACTATATAATTTTCAACATCTTCAAAATCAATATTTCGATCGCTAACAGCTTCACCGGATTAATCCTGTTACAGTTACAATCATATTTGATTGCGTTCAGTACTTGCTCTGCAGTAAATCGCTGAGCCATTTCATGTTTTTCTTATTATTTCGTTTTCTGTCTGAACGAGTCGTCACTTCAGCATTGTGTATCAGGCATTGCCACCTTGTGGAATAAAGGTGAATTGCACTTATTCTGTCATCTAAGATTAAATAATTATTGTGCAGAAAAAATATACATACACTCATACATACCTCGGGTCGTTAGCGACCCTATACAATTTTTACAAAAAATGAATACAAAAATAGGCATTCTTTTATAATTTTATGATTTTTTTTTCTTGTTGTATTCTTTATAATGAATTGATTGAGGAATACCAAGAAGGTTGATGTCTAACTTTAAAAAATGAACGAGGAGGAGGGTAGCGAATGATGTCCCGGGTCATTAAAGACCCGAGGTATGCATTTAAGGGTTAAACTGTCATTTTAGTGTCAATTATAATATACCATATTTTCTGGAAAAAAGTCACACTTGAATATACGTAGTAGGGTTGGGCATTATGCCACTAATGCTGTCGAAAGAAAAGTGGGTCCCACTTTATATTAAGTGGCCTTAACTACTATGTACTTACATCAAAAAATGAGTACAATGTACTTATTGGGTTCATATTGAATTGCAAAACACTTTTGCTGCTATTGAGGAGGATACGGGTAAGGTTAGGGACAGGTTTGGTGGTATGTGTAGGTTTAAGGGTAGGGGTAAGGTGTAAGGGATGGGTCAACAGTGTAATTATAAATGTAATTACAGAAATTAATTACAGATGTAATTACATGCAGGTATTTTTAAAATATAAGTACAATGTAGAAACATGTATGTACACAATAAGTGCATTGTATCAAATGATTAATTTAAATGTAAGTACATAGTAGTTAAGGCCACTTAATATAAAGTGGGACCAAAAAGTGTGTAGTGTGTTTGAGGGTGTAGGACCAGAGACGAGAGAAAGAGAGGTGTGTGTACCTGCACATAGAGTTGCGAGACGAGTGTGTGAGAGAGGCGGCAGGACTCATGTCTGGCGTTCGGGTCAGTGCCAGATCACACTGGTCCAGAAGCTCCAGCAGCTCCTCTTCAGTGGGACCGCCGAGAGCTTTAACACACAGAAACAGATTATGATCACTGCACATATGCTGCATTTCACATTCATTAATTCTTCCATGCTCACCTTTGATATCCACTTTCCCAGCGATCTCCATCGCCGTCGTGAGGTCCCACATCTGGATGCTGCCGTTGCTGTGTCCGCTGAAGAGGTACCGACGGGGCCTAGAGCCGATGCGGCTGGATCCCTCACACTCATGCACCACAAACGATGTGATGGACGTCCCGTCCACTGAGCGCACCTCACATACCCTTCAAAGGAGACATCATGTTTAGCACCCAAATGCCCATGTTGTTCAAGGACATTTTCTAACCATTCACACCAGTCAGGTGCTTTACTGTTCAAATTTGCTAGGGAGTTATATTAACTGACCTCTTCCCATTGGAGGAGAGCCTTACGTAGAGTTTATCAGTGTCAGGAACCACGCGCTGGATAAACACCTGCTGCTCGTCACGCTCCCCATACGGGCCTGCAGAAACAAGCATCAGTCAACCCAGTAAAATAAATATATACACACTGCCGGTCCAAATATTGGAATAATATGATTATTTAATGTTTTTAAAGTCTCTTCTGCTCACCAAGGCTGCATTTATTTGATCAAAAACACAGTAAAATCAGTAATATTGTGATTATGTTTTACTATTATTTTCTATGTGAATATATAGTAGAGTGTAATTTATTCCTGTGATCAAAGCTGCATTTTCAGCATCATTACTCCAGTCTTCAGTGTCACATGATCCTTCAGAAATCATTCTAATATGATGATTTGCTGCTCAAGAAACATTTCTGATTATTATCAATGCTGAAAACAGTTGTGCTGCTTCAGATTTTTTTGTGGAAACCATGATGCACTTTACGACTCAAAAATTTGGGTTAAATAAGGAAATTAATACTTTTATTCAGCAAGGACACATTAAATTGATTAAAAGTGACAGAAAAGCATTTTTAATGTTATAAAGGATTTGTACTTTAACCCTTGTGCGGTCTTTGTTTGGGAAGTACACTCAGGGTCTTTGGGGTCTCCATAGACCCCAGGCAACAAAATGCAATTTTGTAACAAAATACTTGTTTTTTTTTTTTAAACAAATGTAATTTTATTATGTTTATTAATGTTTTTACTCCATGTCTGAGCAGTTTTTGGAGGATTTATCATATTTATTAAATGTATATAAATAAATTTAAAAAAAAAAATTTTAAAATAGGTTTTTGTACAAAAACAGCTTTTTATGTAAAATTCACTTTATAAAAGACCCACATTTCTAAATTTCATTCATGGGGATAACATGGATAATTTGACATGGTTTAGTGTAAGATTTTTGCCCATCTTTTGGAAAATGCAGTTATAAAAGTAAAAAAACTATCATTTTTACCAGTAGATGGCTGCAGAGCTCCACTATTTGCTATGTGTTATTTGACTGACTGAAAGACATCTTTTCATAAGTTTTTTTCAGTTGGATTCATATCTAAATATTCTGAAATCACAATTATAACAATAAAGCCTACTTTTTGTCAAAGTTTAGTATTTTTTTGTAATGAAAAAAATCAGTTTTTCAATATTGTTACATTACGATGAGACTCCACTTAGAAAATGGACAATATTCATCCTCAAAATCAAAATTTTTGAAAAACTTATTGTTTTCAGTACAAAAAAATGCTAAACTTTGACAAAAAGTCATTTTTATTGTCTTTTATTGTCATAATTGTGATTTCATAATATTTAGATATAAATCCAACTGAAAAATACTTGTGAAAAGATGTCTTTCCGTCAGTCAAATAGCACATAGGAAATAGTGGAGCTCTGCAGCCATCTACTGGTAAAAGTGATATTTTTTTTACTTTTAAAACTGCATTTTTTTGCCAAAAGGTGGGCAAAAATCTTACACTAAACCATGTCAAAGTATCCATGTTATCCCCATGAATGAAAGTTAGAAATGTGGGTCTTTTATAAAGTGAATTTTACATAATAAGCTGTTTTTGTATAAAAAAAATATTTATTTATTTATTTATTTATTTATTTATTTATATATATAAATTTAAAAGATATGACAAATCCTCCAAACACTGCACAAATATGAAGTAAAAACATTAATAAACAGAGTAAAATTACATTTGTTTTTTAAAAAACAATTATTTTGTTACAAAATTACATTTTGTTGTCTGGGGTCTGTGGAGACCCCGAAGACCCTGAGTGTGACCCTTTTTTTTTACACTAACATGAAAACAAGATATCACTCCAATTTTTTTTTTTCTTTGTAGATCTAGAAAGTGTTAACAACTGTACAAAGTTTCATGTCATTTGGACAAAGAGAACATTTTTTTAATTGAGCAAACGTCGTTTGGGGTCCCCAAAGACCCTATAAGGGTTAAATAAATGTTGTTCATTATATTCTTAAGGACCATTATTAATAATTTAGCACTGATAATAAATGATAACTGAGCATCAAATCATCATATTAGAATGATTTCTGAAGGATCATGTGACACTGAAGACTGGAGTAATGATGCTGAAAATTCAGCTTTGATCACAGGAATAAATTACATTTTCAAGTATATCACAATAGAAAACAGTTCATCTAAATTTTAATAATTATCAAATAAATGCAGCCTTGGTGAGCAGAAGGGACTTCTAAATAAAGATCTTAATTATTCCAAACGTTTGGTCCTAAAGGAATGAGGCTGTCTGCTTCATACTGTTATTTTTGATGATCACTCAATTTTACCTATTTCAGTGCCAGCAGCACAGCCTCCATGGCCATCGATATCGTCCAATGAGAGGATCTTAAAGGAAGTAAGGGGGGTGGAGCCAGGCTGTGTGGAGATCATGCCTCGGAAACGCGTCACCGTCCACGTCCGGACGTGATTGTTGTCTGCACACACTGCACGGAGGAAGACTTTTAGAAAATGGTAGTGATTTATTTTACACTATATTCTGCGTATAATTGAGTGCATATGACCCCTCACCAGAGATGAGATGTTTCTCAGACAGCATGATCTTGGTAACCGGGCTGCGGTGGACAGAGAAGGTCTGGAAGAGCTGTGGACCGGATCCCACCGTCTCTGGATGCTGCACTATGACCCGCACTGTGCCTGAACTAGTGCCGTACGCGATCTCGATCCAGTTCCCGCTGTCACCTAAAGAGCACGAACATTTATCACATCCATGATACAGTGGAAAAGAAGTGTGCTCAAATGTACCGAATTCAAATATTAAAAATTTATTTTTCAAAAACTGTACATGCAGATAATATGTTAATGAAATCACTTAAAAGCACAATATGTAATTTTCGCCACTAGAGGTCGCTTATTCAAAACAAAGGTGTAGCTTGATGACACCGTGAATGAGCGTGTGAATCAAAGAAATCATCTGTGCACACTGATCTCGAGTCCAGCAGAGCTTTTATTATGCTTTTGCTGCAGTCGGCCGCTTCCGCTCTTTTCGTTGCGTATGTGGGGTAACGCAGCGCTGTTTTACATGGTTAAAACAATCATACTAAATACATTTGAGTGTGCTGAAAGTGTACGTTCACTCAGTGGCTGCTATGAGACATTTGTTGCACTTTACAGTAATCTAGATCGATATTAGTAAAACTGGAAACCCAAGGTAGCGCAGATATGACGTCAGTGACAGGCGATTTCTCTGGATTTAAACATTGTTGGAAACGTTTGGGATAATCTAAGTACACAAGTCAAAATACATAACATGGTAACACTTTATTTTAGGCTCTTTTAATTAGTTGCTTATTAACATGCATATTAGTACAATATCGGCTATCTATTAGTACTTATTAAGCACATATTAATGCCTTATTCTGCATGACCTTATTCTACATTCTTAATCCTAATCAATACCTAAACATAATAACTACCTTACTAACTATTAATAAGCAGTAAATTAGGAATTTATTGAGGGAAAAGTCGTAGTTAATAGTTTATATGTGTTCCCTATACTAAAGTGTTACCCATAACATTGTTCTAGTGGTTTTTGGATATTTTTAAGAAAAAAAAATCTTACATATTGTGTACACTTAAAGCCTGTTCACAGCAAGGACGATAATGATAAAGATAGTTCTAAAAAATATAAATATAATAGAATTTAGAATTTTATATTCTAAATATAAACGAATAGCAAAGTTCACACCACAACTATAACTATAGCGGCACAGAAGAACAACATCGTTGGCATCACTTTCAGAATGATTTTTTCCAGCTGATGAACGATAAAAACATTGACAGCCAATCAAAATCCATCATGCTCTAAAGAGCTTGAGCATTTAAAGTGGCAGACGACAAAACTACAGCGCAGCAATGATACGTCTGCTGGTATGGACACTAATATAATTATCATTCTTCCTGGTGTGAACGGGACTTTAAAGAGATTACACTTTCATGACTACATATTTTAAGTACACTTTTAAAAAGTGCATTTTAACTTTAAAATCATTTTTTAAAAAGATTGCTTTAAAGAAATACACTTATTTTGATGTGTTGACTAACATATTAAAGCACATGAAAAGTAAGGGAACACAATTTTTAATTGCACACTTTCAAAGACAATAGAAGTAATTATGAAATTACATATAAAGATGTACTTAAGTGGATCAAAAAAACACTAAAAAGTTCAACTAATTGCATTTAATGTAAATTTAAACTAATATATTGTAAATATTCAATAAAGTGTCTGAAAACACAATTACATTCATTTCGCGCTAAAGTATATTCTATTAAAGTAAATTAATTTTAGGGCTGTCAAATGATTAATCACGATTAATCGCATACAAAATAAAAGTTTGAGTTTGCCTAATATATGTGGATGTACTGTGTGTAATTATTATGTATATATAAATACAAACACATCCATGTATATATTTGAGAAATATTTAAAAGTATATTGATTTATATTTTTATATAATTTATATTATATATAAATACATTTTTTGTACATAACATATTTCTCTTAAATATATACATTCATTTTTGTGTATTTATATATATATATTATTTACACACATTACTCACACATATATTATACAAACTCAAACTTTTATTTTGTATGCGATTAATCGTTTGACAGCCCTAATTAATTTCGTAATAAGAGCTGAAGTGCACTTCTTTTTTTCAAGGGGTGTGTCATAATTGTGTGATCAACTGGAGCGTGATTTGCCTCTGGTCTAGGTGTGTGTGAGAAGATATCAAAGGGTTGGTGTGTTACTTGTTTTGGGCGTCAGGTAGACACTCAGAGCAGTAATAGCATCTTCAGTGGGATCTCGATACAGCTCAGTCACCAACAAATCATTATCCTTCATCCGCAACGGAAACTTCTGGACATCTGAAAGACACAGGCATGGACGACGTGTCAGTCATCAGCTTGATAAGCATCTAAACAATCATGAACGCACAGTAGTGGGTGGTATTCTTTAATATATCTAAAATTATAACAGCTTAAGCAAGTATAAATCACGTTAACTGCATACAGTATATCACAATATTACTGTTTTAGCTTGACATTCAACTATAAATAGTTTATATTTTTATATTATATAATCCTGTAGCAATGCCTAAACCAATGTTTATATGTGAATAAAAGCCTAAATTAAATGTGTTCATCATATAAAGTGATAAATCATATGGATTTATTTTACAATCTCTTTATGAAAGTTTTAAGAGTTTTGGGTGAATAGATAGACTTGCAATGGAGGGAAAGAAACCTCTCAGATTTCATTAAAAATATCGTCATTTGTGTTTTGAAGATGAACTTGACAAACATAAAACTTAACATAAAACAGATATTATTCAGGTCTGATCGTCACTTTACCTATATAGTAAATAGATCCATTATTACATCCTAAAATGAGGAAAGATCCGGCTGTGTCATAACTGTTGATGGGAACAACATCCTGGTTCTGCATAAAGAGAGGTGAAGACATCAGGAAGTGAGCGCTTCCTCTTGTTCGGTACACCATGAAGAAATCAGTTTCCTTTCAAATGTAATTTGAACAAATGCAGAAAACGTCTAATCAATCAGCTCTCAGCTGGACTTTACCTGCCAGTGTTTGGTGACAGCGTTCCACACTCCCACTTTGCCCGTGTGGCTGGTGGCAATGAGCTGATTTCCTACGAAGAACAAAGCCTCCACCGGCACATTCAGACTGAACACGCCTGCGGATCAGAACGAACAGAGCCTCGCAGATCAAGAACTTTGCTTTCCAGAACCAAGTGCATTATATGAAATGAGACCTTACCAATTTCACTGCCATTGCCATCAGGACAGATAGCCCACAGTATGATTTCCGTGCCAGACGCCACAGCAACCATCTTATCGTTGTCCCCTAGCGAGCCGCCCATGACCTTGGCATTAAGAGCCACCCTGTCAATCACCCAGTCCAGCCGAGGGCTGGTGAAGACCTGCTGCCATCCAGTAGACTCTTTAACCCTGAGCATGAGTGATGTCATGTTTTAAAACATCCCATATGTGCATCCAAATCATTGCTATTGGTGACGTGTTCAACGAGGAACCCTACCTGTAACAGACCACAAACTGGGCATACGCCACAGCAATCCAGTTATGATGACCACATATGATTCGGACCATGCCTGGATCAGAGACCGGACCTAAACAACAGAGCACATGATTCGAGAAATCATTAGAAATTACTATTTTAAATGAACAAAAGGTGTACACGAGAGAACTGTTTAGCTGGAAACAAAAAAAAGATAGTACTGAATACAACTGAGTAGAATGAAATGGAATAGAATGGACAAATTAAAGTACAAATGAGTAGAGTAGAACAGAGTAAAATAGAATAAACAAGGGAAAAAGTTATTTTGAGTAAAATAAAATGGAATAAAACAGAACCGAGTAGAATAAAATAGAGCAAATCATAGCAGAAATTAGGAGAGTAAAATAGAACATAATAGTATAAACCAGTAGAATAAAACAGAATAAAATAATCCAGAGTAGAAATTAGAAGAATTGAGTATAATGGAATGGAACTGATTAGAGCAGAACTAAGTAAAATTGAATAGAATACAATAAACTGGAGTAGAAATTAGTAAAACAGAACTGAAAGCAACTGAGTAGAACAAAATGGAATGTAATGGAACAAATTTGAGTAAAAATTACTAGATTAGAATAGAGTAGAATAAAATAGAATAAACAAGGGTCAAAATTGAGTAAAATAGAGTAGGATAAAATAGAATAAACAAGGGTAAACATTATTTGAGTAAAATAATAATTTTATATAACCCAGACCTGAGTAGATAAAGTAAGACTAAAAGAGTAGAAATGGGTCAAATAAAAAAGGAATTGAGTAGAACAAAATAGAACAGAGCAAATCAGAGCACAAATTAGGAGTAAAATAGAACAGAATAGAATTAACTTATTTTTTCATCCTTCTGAGATTGTCCCCATTGTAAAATCGAACGTTTCAAAATGTAGGAAATTCAACATTTGATAGAAAACACTTATTTAAAAATAAAAAATAAAATAATTACCACTTTAACCAGCAGGTGGCGGCAGAGTAGCATTTATTTGCGCATATATCAGCCATTTCCTCTAATCGTTTTTCACCTAGTTTCGTTTTTGACCAATTATTACACATTATAAATTAACTAGGTTTAAAAATACATTTTGTCAATGTGAAGTGTGAATGAATGCGATCACCACGCTTCCACTTTATAATCACAGCAGCTGTCAGTCAGTGCAGTGCAAGATCAATGATTTCAGCACATAAACATTTAATTTTTGATGCTTTTTTTCACGAAAAAGTGTAAAAACTGATGGTTGAATTGAATTTAGCCGAGGAGAACACTGAGGTATGTATTTATTTATTCATTTTTTTATGCCGTCTTTCGTTTGAATAACTAAATTAATGTTATGCCTGACTATTTAAAGGTGCCCTAGAATTAAAAATTGAATTTACCTCAGATCAGTACATGGAAATGACATACAGTGAGTCTCAAACTCCATTGTTTCCTCCTTCTTATGTAAATCTCATTTGTTTAAAAGACCTCCGGAAAACAGGCGAATCTCAACATAACACCGACTGTTACGTAACAGTCGGGATCATTAATATGCACGCCCCCAATATTTGCATATGCCAGCCCATGTTCAAGGCATTACACAAGGGCAGCCAGTATTAACGTCTGGATCTGTGCACAGCTGAATCATCAGACTAGGTAAGCAAGCAAGAACAATAGCGAAAAATGGCAGATGGAGCAATAATAACTGACATGATCCATGATATCATGATATTTTTAGTGATATTTGTAAATTGTCTTTCTAAATGTTTCGTTAGCATGTTGCTAATGTACTGTTAAATGTGGTTAAAGTTACCATCGTTTCTTACTGTATTCACGGAGACAAGACTGTCGTTATTTTCATCTTTAAACACTTGCAGTCTGTATAATGCATAAACACAACTTCATTCTTTATAAATCTCTCCAACAGTGTGTAATGTTAGCTTTAGCCACTGAGCACAGCCTCAAACTCATTCAGAATCAAATGTAAACATCCAAATAAATACAATATGTTGTATACAATACAAATACAATACAATGTTTATGCTGTTTAAGGCAGTCGTGAGCTCCGGGGCGGGGAGCACGAGAATTTAAAGGGTCCGCAGCCTGAATCGGTGCATAGTTAATGATGCCCCAAAATAGGCAGTTAAAAAAAATGAATTAAAAAAAATCTATGGGATATTTTGAGCTGAAACTTCACAGACACATTCAGGGGACACCTTAGACTTATATTACATCTTTTGAAAACACGTTCTACGGCACCTTTAAGTGACTATATTCTGATTATAAACTAAGTATTACACTACTGATGCTCAACACGCCATCAAATGACTCTCACAGGAAGATTTCAAGCTGGCTTATATTATTGCGGAAGTTCTAAAGAACGCTCCGTGCATATAGTCCATTCAGAGTACAATATAAAGGAAAAGAATATCATAGAACAGAATAGACCAAAGTGAATCGGTAGAATAGAAAATAGAATAGCTGAAAGTAAATATATTAGAACAGAACACAGTATGTCAGAGTAGAATGGAATATAACAGAAAATAGTACAGTAAATGAGAGTATGTGGAACAGAATTGAATAGAGAAGTGTAGTAAACTGAAGTAGAATAGAATACTAAAAGGAAGTGAAGGCAGACCTGGCACTCTCTCCTCAATGACAGCTCTGCCCAGTATGCCAGCGTTGCCCAGGTTGGGCGGCATTGTGTTACTCCTCCTCACAGGGGCTCTTTCCACCGGCCCCGCACGGCCACCCATGTACTGGGGTCCTGCCACGCTGTGCCTGTTTCTGCGCTTCACTGGGTACACTGCAACACACACACACACACACACACACACACTCGTCATCATGACTGAAAGATGCTGTCTTTTCATACAGTCAGGGTTTGTGTTTACTGTACCTGGAGGCGGCAGGTATCCATTGAACAACACGTTCCCGCAGGAGGAGCGATCCAACTCATCACACAACTGCAGCTTCCGCACTGGGGTGGGAAAGACCCGTTAATTAATGCCACAAATGACATGCAAACCTTCATTTCCTTTAATAAACATGAAGCAGTATAATATGTGAGAATAATCACCCAGCGGCGTAATCCCATAGAACTCAGCCTCGTGCATTAATAAGTGAACATCGATGGACCTGTCATAAAAACAGTTTCCATAATAAGAGACTTAATTTCACAGTGTTTAATAATCTATATCACAGTTAAAGGTGCAATATGTAATATTTTCAGTCCGCTAGAGGTCTATTCAAAACAAAGGCGTAGCTTGATGACGCCAAGTTTGAGCGTGGAATCTTGGGACATGTGGTCTTCACATCACAGCCGGTGGAAACAATCGGGATAGGACTCGGGAAGAAATCATGTTCATGGATGCGATTATTAACGTTACTGTAGTATGAAGCAGAGCAGGAGCGAGTGTTGTGGATCTGAACGAGGAGCTGGAGCGATTGATCAACACACGCCTCACAAGCAGCGGGACTTTTATTATACGCCATCAACAGGCAACTCCTCACACATCCCGGAGCCTTGGATAAAATAGCAATTTTCTCACGATTTACAAATAGTTGCAAACATTTGGGATATTGTAAGTACTCAAGCGAACAAAATATATAACACTGGCCTAGTGGTTTTTGGATATCATACTACAAAAAATATTACATATTGCACCTTTAACAGAAAAACACAGATTACGTTTACCTGGGATGAAGCTCTTTGGTGCGCAGAAAGTTCAGAATGGGAGCAAACAGAGACGGATCTCTGTCTATGAAAATCTGAAAAGACAAACATTACATTAAGAACCTTTAAATGGCTCAAGGAGTAAAATATTATATAATTATTATTATGATCATATGAATCTTACTGCTCCAGTCTCATCTTTAAGTGTTGATATCCGTCCACTTAATAAACTAGACAGAAAAAACAACAACACTTAATTATTATGCACCTATAGAAACAAAATGTATTATTACCCATATTATTGCATTTTTAATTGTCCTAATAAGATGAGTATGGTCAGTTATTATTATTATATCACCTTTTAAGCCCTAACATGATCAACATACAAACAAGAAGGAAGGATTTGATCTATTTTAGCTTTATCTGACACACAAACCTTGAGAAAAAGGAGTCAGGAACCCATGTCAGAGTCTGTCTGGAGGTACTGAACCTGTGTTTACATATTCAAAAATAAAAATAAAACATTTTTAGCCCAAAACTTGCAATAAGAGAGCAGAGTTACAGATCAGGCCGCTTGTAGAGGAATGCAGATGTTTATTACTGTCTGCTGCTCTTACAGTAAGTAGGATAAATGATAAACAAGTATTGTAAACTAGTTGTTATGAAGACTATACTAAAGTTTCTGCTGTAAATGAACAGTTGTTGTCTTGTTTCGAGCAGGATATTGCTTTAATACACAACCTTTTGCCCCCGACGTTCAGATGAATGATGTCTCCAATCCTCGCCATGGTGGTCGATTTCAAGGCAAAACATTAATATCTTATCGGATATTTAAGTAGGTATTAATAATATTTTCATGATAAAAGCTATTTAATTGTACTAGCCGTTGTGAGGAAACAGCGAAAGAGCGGAAGTTGTAACAGAATATTTCTTGCGGAAGTGGATAAGCGCTGTATTTCAAAATAAAAGTCATAAACTATATGATATATAAACATCAAATACGAGTTTTTCAGTCAAAACTAAAACTAAATCTACAACAATAGATCTACAAACAATAACTATAAACAATAACAATTACTATATATATTATATATATATATATATATATATATATATATATATATATATATATATATATATATATATATATATATATATATATATATATATATATATATATATATGTGCCAGTTTACTTACAGTTTAGCATAACATATGTAATGGCTGTTACATCAAAGCAAATTTGTCCATGTCTAAAATATTTATGAAACATATTGGTGATTTAGCAATCTATAAAACCATGCAAATCATTTAACTAAATATTATCCTGAATTGGTAAGCTAGCTTGTTTTTCCCCAAAGTGGCATCTATGAGGCAAAGTGAGGCAACTGCTGTGGGGTAAATTGAGCCAGTGTTTACCCCAC
Organism: Megalobrama amblycephala; assembly: GCF_018812025.1. Lineage (NCBI taxonomy): Eukaryota > Metazoa > Chordata > Actinopteri > Cypriniformes > Xenocyprididae > Megalobrama > Megalobrama amblycephala. Next base: position 35,770,524 of record NC_063062.1, on the reverse strand, counting down.
CATAAGGCACTGAATTTACAGTGTAGGTTAAGTATAACTGCTATAATTTCACTGTAATAATATGCAGCTGGGTTATTTTTTTTTTATTATTTGATAGGAACAGTGTATAAGTCCACTAAATCCTTCTCTGATATGAACCAGAAGATGTTTCATCATATACAGTTGCAAGAAAAAGTATGTGAAAATGTGAATAATTTTAATAAAATAAGAGGGATCATACAAAATGCATGTTATTTTTTATTTAGTACTGTCCTGAGTAAGATATTTTACATAAAAGATGTTTACATTTAGTTCACACGACAAAAAAAAAAAAAAAAAATAGCTGAATTTATTAAAATGACCCTGTTCAAAAGTATGTGAACCCTTGATTCTCAATACTGTGTGTGATTACCTGATGATCCACGACTGTTTTTGTGTTTTGTGATGGTTCTTCATGAGTCCCTTGATTGTCCTGAACAGTTAAACTGTTGTTTAAAGTAGCTTTAAGAAAAGAAATATAAATATTTGTTAACTGATATTTGATAATTAAATTAGTTTTCATCTTTTAAAAGAGGTTATCTTCAAAATGTCACATGGGTTTGATTCAGATTCAGTTAGATGGTCAGTTTACACCCACCTACTGACTCGACTCAACTTACCCCTAACCTGGGGCAAATTGAGCCACAGGAACACTTTTTTTTATACGAAACCATATTTTTAGAGCCTTTTGTCATAGATGTATTCTGATAATTTAAAATGATAGGAAACATCCTGAAATTACTTTAAATACTTTCATTGTACTTCTGCCTCATTTTCCCTTATTGTGAGGACCACATAAGTAAAATATGGCTCATCTTACCCCACTCTCCCCCTATATATTAAAAATAATTAACTGACCTTATATTATCCTTATATGACCTCGCATACTCAGGTTGCAGCAAGGTGTGTATTTGTGGGTTTGTTTGTTTTTTCTTGGTGAAGAAATGAATGCATCCAAGTGTATTAAAATACAGTTTATTAGTATCAGCAGACTGAGTTTATTACATTTATTTTGCTCAGTGTTTCAAACTCCACAAGAGTGTAAATGCTTCAAAAGTACAATCCTGTGAGCTTCATTGGTAGTGAGAAATTTACTTGCATCCTGGAATTTATTTTAAGGGGCAGTTATATGTTTATGAAGGGATTTCTTATGTAAAAACACATGCCATCCATTTATGCAAAATACAAACCCATACTAAACTTGATAAAATACAGTATATTGAAGCATATTATAAAATTATATATATATATACATATATATATATATATACATATATATATATATATATATATATATATATATATATATATATATATATATATATATATATATATATATACATACATATATATATATATATACATACATATACATACATATATATATATATATATATATATATATATATATATATATATATATATATATATATATATATATATATATATATATAGCCTGACATATGAAATAAAGAAGGATATTCTGATGCTTGCAATGTGAATCAATAAGATATTTATCACAGTAGTGACATAAAATGCATATAAATATCAGTCATCTGCCAATAATATGTCTTAGTAAGATGATATTTAATGCTTAGTTTTGTTATCAAAGCTCTGTAGTTTTAAAACATATAATGCTATTCAATGATTGAGAGATGAACAAATAAACCTTCCTTAATATCCTGATGATTATATTTAATACTCACATTTCAACATGATATATCTAATAAATGATGTATGGATAATCAAATAAACCTCAGTTTCTTCAGTCCAGTAAGTGTTCATCTTGAATTTAGTGCTGTCAAACGATTAATCGATTCAAGTTTTTGTGTTTACATAATATATGTGTGTACTGTGTATATTATGTATATATTTAACAAAATTTATTTTATATATAAATATATTTTATGTTTATATATAATATAAATTATATACATTATATATACACATGTATACATTTTCTTAAATATATACATGCATATGTGTGTATTTATATATACATAATACATATAGACAGTAGGCTACACACATATATATTATGTAAACACAAAAACCTTTATTTTGGATGCGATTAATCATGATTAATCGTTTGACAGCACTACTTGAAATATTAGCCTACTGACAAAATAAAAGTTACTCTTATGTTTACTTCATAAAAGTCAAGGATTTAACAGCAAAAAAACACATGAACCAAAAGCATTTGTAAACTAAAAGGACTTTTAGTTGCTAAAAAGACTAAACTATGAATCAGACAACAGAAGGCATGATGTAGCAGATTGTGTGCAACAGGTTTTTCAGTCAAGTTTTGATCACGTTGATCATTTGGAGGCCTTGTGTATCAAATATGACAGCTGCAGTTGGCTTTACTTGTTACAGATTTAGAAATTATTTTGTTATGATCCTCTCCTCAGTGCTTTAGTTCTGAATAAACCAGTGTTTAGTCTCCGTAGTGATAAACTCAACTAATTTTGCATTTATTAAAAATGTTTATTGCTGGAGTCTCATCATGTACAGTAATTACAGGCTGTCAGTTCACAAAAATAACAACAACCTTGTTCAATCACAGGTACGTGTTCTCAATAATCACATCTCTGATCTCATCAACACACGGTGGCGCTGGAGAGCAGGGTTTCTCCTCCTGGACACAGACAGGACTCCCCGTCTTGGGAATATGGGGATCATCCCCCTGCGGTGAGCAGCAGAGCTTCTCCGCACACTCCTGCCCGCAGCAGAAGCTGCAGACTGACCGCACTGCTCCCGAACCGTCCGAGGCGAGGAACTCGGGCTGCACGGTGCAGTGCTCGATGCCAAAAGTGGCCAGCACTGCTTTGACCCTCGCCATGAGATCGTCGCACTCTGCTGCGCTCAGCCCGTCAGGACAGTGCACGTGCAGCGACGCCACCATCAGCGCGTCTGACAGCTGCCACACGTGCAGCTCGTGAACCGACAACACGCCCGGCACTTCACTGAGGCAAAGCCGCACCTGACCGACGGAGAGATGCAGCGGCGGCGCCTGGAGAACCAGCAGCCCATAGCGGTGCAGCTTCGGCAGGGCCGTGGATAACAGCACCAGCACACCCACTGTGGAGAAACCTGCGTCCATATAGACCAGGAGATGACAGTCCGAGTGAGGCCGATGGCAGTGCGCTTCAGAGAGCAGGAGAACCAGACCGTTAGTCACAATGAGCACTGAACACAGAAGGTCCTGGACCACACTGATGGAGCCGAGCTGCAGTCTTCTAAACCTGGATCCTTTAGGGATACACTGGGAAACTGTCAGGTTAAAGCCAAATAAATTGGTGTTTTATATGGTATCATCGTAAATGTCAAAAGTTTGGAATAATACGATTTGTAAAACATTTGACAGTAGTCCCTTGCTCAGCAAGGCTGCATTTAATTGAATAAAAATGCAGTAAAAACAGTAAAACTGTGAAATATTATTACAGTTTAAAATAGTTGTAATGTATGGAAGCTTGTTTCCGCCATGAAATAAAAAAATAATAGTCATTTCGACTTTATCTCACAATTCAGACTTTTTTTCTTGCAATTGCGAGTTTATATCTCACAGTTCTGACTTTTTCCTCAGAATTGGAGTTTATAAAGTCAGAATTGCGAGATATAGTCCAAATTGCAAGATTTTAAGTCCGAATTGTGAGATTTAAAGTCCAAATTGCGAGTTATAAAGTCAGAATTGTGAGATATAAAGTCAGAATTGCAAGATTTAAAGTCCGACTTGCGAGATTTAAAGTCCGACTTGCGAGATTTAAAGTCCAAATTGCGAGTTATAAAGTCCGACTTGCGAGATATAAAGTCCGACTTGCGAGATATAAAGTCCGACTTGCGAGATATAAAGTCCGACTTGCGAAATTTAAAGTCCGACTTGCGAAATTTAAAGTCCGACTTGCGAAATTTAAAGTCCGACTTGCGAAATTTAAAGTCCGACTTGCGAAATTTAAAGTCCGACTTGCGAAATTTAAAGTCCGACTTGCGAAATTTAAAGTCCGACTTGCGAAATTTAAAGTTCGAATTGTGAGATAAAGTCAGAATTGCGAGATTTAAAGTCAGAATTGCGAGTTATAAAGTCAGAATTGTGAGATATAAAGTCAGAATTGCGAGTTATAAAGTCAGAATTGCGAGATATAAAGACAGAATTGCGAGATATAAAGTCCGACTTGCGAAATTTAAAGTCCGAATTGTGAGATAAAGTCAGAATTGCGAGATTTAAAGTCAGAATTGCGAGATATAAAGTCCAAATTGCGAGATATAAAGTCCGAATTGTGTGATATAAAGTCAGAACTGCAAGATATAAAGTCAGAATTGCAAAATTTAAAGTCCGAATTGCGAGATATAAAGTCAGAATTGCAAGATATAAAGTTCGAATTGCAAGATATAAAGTCAGAATTGCGAATTATAAAGTCAGAATTGCGAGATATAAAGTCAGAATTGCAAGATTTAAAGTCCAACTTGCGAGATATAAAGTCAGAATTGCGAGTTATAAAGTCAGAATTGCGAGATATAAAGTCAGAATTGCAAGATTTAAAGTCCGACTTGCGAAATTTAAAGTCCGAATTGCGAGATAAAGTCCGAATTGTGAGATAAAGTCCGAATTGCGAGATATAAAGTCAGAATTGAGAGTTATAAAGTCAGAATTGTGTGATATAAAGTCAGAATTGCAAAATTTAAAGTCTGAATTGCGAGATATAAAGTCAGAATTGCGAGTTATAAAGTCAGAATTGCAAGATTTAAAGTCCGACTTGCGAAATTTAAAGTCCGAATTGTGAGATAAAGTCCGAATTGCGAGATATAAAGTCAGAATTGAGAGTTATAAATTCTGACTGTATATCTCACAACTGTGTTTATATCTCACAATTCTGACTTTATAGCTCACAATTACGAGTTAAAAAAAAACCCAGCTATTTTAAATTGAAATAATATTTCACAATATTACTGATTTAGATGTTTTTGATCAAATAAATACAACTTGGCAAGCATAACAGACTTCTTTCAAAAACATATCTTCTTAAATTAACATGACATAAAATTCAGATGTGTTGTTACTCTCACCAGAGTGTTCGGTGCAGGTGGAGTGATGAGGTTCTTCTGGAAGTTGCTCTGCAGGCTGAATGATTTCCTGAGAACTTTCACCGATCCCGGAATTGGACTCAGAAACTGGTTTAATGACGCTGAGGTTTGGTAACTCAGAAGAGCCGTCCTGAGAGCCTTGATCTGGATCCAAAACACTAGAAGCTTCAGGGTTGCAGAACATCAGTGCGTCGTCCTGGAGAGCGCTTTCTACAACACAGTGATCATCATCACAGCCATTATGTAGCAGCAGACCCTTAACTTCACTGATCTTAATAAAACACAGAGGCACAAAACACCAGAAACTTTGGGTCACAAAGTGGAGCCATTGCATGGTCCTTCGTTTACTGTCTCACTAAAGGAATGCAAGATTACATTATCCATTACAGACACATTCTCATCACTGCACAACTGATCATCCCTTCAACTAAATGTTTTCATTTTTACATTCGGGTCTCTGGTGATTTATGGCTTTTGGTTTGTATTTTGAGTGAATTTAGAACCAACATGAAGACATTAAGCAGAAAAGTTTGGCATCAAAGCATATTTCCAACTTTGGTTTTGCCGTGAAGTTGAATGACCTTCTATTTGAATAATATTGCAACTAAGTGTATCTTGTAGCTCTTTAAGCTGGAGGGCCATTTTCAATTTCAACGATAAGAATGAACATTGTTAAAAACCTGTAAGCAATTAAAATTGTCTTTGTTTAAAGGAGACCTATAATGCCCCTTTTCACAAGATGTAATATAAGTCTCTGGTGTCCCCAAAATACCCCACAGATCATTTATTATAGCTTGTCAAATTTGCCCCTATTTGGGTGTGAGCAAAAACACACTGATTTTGTGTGTGTCCCTTTAAATGCAAATGAGCTGCTACCGGCCCCCTTTTCAGAAGAGGGCGGAGCTTTAACAGCTCAACAACAACAAAGCTGGAGAATCTCACGCAGCCAAAATGAGGATTGTCAGTAACGGTGTTCAGCCTTACATTGTTCAAACCGGAGTCGACACTGATGGAGAGACTCAGGAAGAAGTTACAACTTTTAGATGTTTCTGAATGGTTAGTGGATAAATTGATGTAGTTGCTGTGGAGTTGATTCAAGCATGTGTCGTCATGTTAATCTCTTGTGCAAATCCAGTGTTGAATTGACCCTCGTTTGTGAAGCAGTCCAGCGTAAAATGACAGCATGACAACAACACTCTACTACAACAACTCTTCCTCTTCTCTAAAGCAGCCCAACATGGTCCCGCCCCCTTTGTTGCGTGTTCTCGGGGGCGGGGTTTATGCAAATTTTAAATGTGACTGACCAAAAATAAATGATTCTATTCAAACATACCTTTGCTTTCTGATGTAGAATGAGGGTCGTTTCGCATCAGGCACTTGTTGATCCCATCAGCAGCTTCATCCATCCCGCTGCTCTTCCTTCTCCAGGCCAACACGAGTATATTGAATAACAGACTAACTCCTCCAACCACAATAGACAAGAGTGGGTGTTGAATGGCTTCTGGCTGCACGAGGTGAGTGAGAATCTCCAGACTAATGGAGACGCACTGAGACGCCATTAACAGAGCTGAGATCAGGATGCCAAACGGCTCGAGACGCATCCTTCTGTAGTGCTGCTCATCGTACAGAGGACTCGGGCCTTCAGAAGCGGAGATGTTTGGAAGGGAGGAACCAGTGGTGGTGGAGGTAGAATTAGGATGATGCTTTAATGCGGATAGAGACAAATGTATGAAGACATAGAGCGTGTGGAAGCTGTCCACCGCGATCAGTAGGGATCTGCAGATTCGGCCGACCACAATCTCACAGACCAGGAAGGTCAAGGTCAAGACCAGCATGCACTTATGAGTCGATATCCTCGCCATTGACCTGTACAATAACAATCAATGATATGTGAACCAAGTAAACGTTATTATGGAAATATTATACTTTTATACCGATTTCAAAACACTGCTTCAGAGCTTTACGAATTGAATCAGTGAATTGGAGCACCAAAGTCGCAGTATAACCATTTGATAGGAGATCCGAATCACTAATTCGAAACAAAAGATTCATAAAGCAGTGTTTTGAAATCAGCCCATATAGATATTGTTGAAAAGTCATTTTTTTTGCCACACAAAAAGTATTCTTGTTGCTTTATAATATTAAGATTGAACCACTGTACTCACATGAACTGATTTAAATATGTTTTTAGTACCTTTATGGACCTTGAGAGTTTGAATGGCTTTGCTCTCAATGAAGGCCTCACTAAGCCATCGGATTTCATCAACAATATCTTGTGTTCTGAAGATGAGCGAAGGTCTTACAGGTGTATAACGACATGAGGATGAGTAATAAATGACATTATTTTCATTTTTGGGTGAACTAACCCTTTAAGTGGCCTTTATTTCATTAATATTATAAACCTGATTCCAAAAACGTTGGGACACTGTACAAATTGTGAATAAAAAAGGAATGCAATAATTTACAAATCTCATAAACTTATATTTTATTCACAATAGAATATAGATAACATATCAAATGTTGAGAGTGAGACATTTTGAAATGTCATGCCAAATATTGGCTCATTTTGGATTTCATGAGAACTACACATTCCAAAAAAGTTGGGACAGGTAGCAATAAGAGGCCGGAAAAGTTAAATGTACATATAAGGAACAATGGAGGACCAATTTGCAACTTATTAGGTCAATTGGCAACATGATTGGGTATAAAAAGAGCCTCTCAGAGTGGCAGTGTCTCTCAGAAGTCAAGATGGGCAGAGGATCACCAATTCCCCCAATGCTGCGGCCAAAAATAGTGGAGCAATATCAGAAAGGAGTTTCTCAGAGAAAAATTGCAAAGAGTTTGAAGTTATCATCATCTACAGTGCATAATATCATCCAAAGATTCAGAGAATCTGGAACAATCTCTGTGTGTAAGGGTCAAGGCCGGAAAACCATACTGGATGCCCGTGATCTTCGGGCCCTTAGACGGCACTGCGTCACATACAGGAATGCTACTGTAATGGAAATCACAACATGGGCTCAGGAATACTTCCAGAAAACATTGTCGGTGAACACAATCCACCGTGCCATTCACCGTTGCCGGCTAAAACTGTATAGGTCAAAAAAGAAGCCATATCTAAACATGATCCAGAAGCGCAGGCGTTTTCTCTGGGCCAAGGCTCATTTAAAATGGACTGTGGCAAAGTGGAAAACTGTTCTGTGGTCAGACGAATCAAAATTTGATCTTTTTGGAAAACTGGGACTAAAGAGGACAAGGACAACCCAAGTTGTTATCAGCGCTCAGTTCAGAAGCCTGCATCTCTGATGGTATGGGGTTGCATGAGTGCGTGTGGCATGGGCAGCTTACACATCTGGAAAGGCACCATCAATGCTGAAAGGTATATCCAAGTCCTAGAACAACATATGCTCCCTTCCAGACATCGTCTCTTTCAGGGAAGACCTTGCATTTTCCAACATGACAATGCCAGACCACATACTGCATCAATTACAACATCATGGCTGCGTAGAAGAAGGATCCGAGTACTGAAATGGCCAGCCTGCAGTCCAGATCTTTCACCCATGTCATCTATGTTGTATTCTGAATAAAATATTGAAATTTGAAACTTCCACATCATGGCATTCTGTTTTTATTCACAATTTGTACAGTGTCCCAACTTTTTTGGAATCGGGTTTGTAGATGTGAGATGTTAATTGCAAGGAAAAAAGTCAGAATTGTGAGATAAAAAATACCTTTTTTTAAATTTTTTATTCCATGGCAGAAACAAGCTTTCATATAAAATGGTCTAGCGACGCCCCCGGTTAAATCAATGGTAGATTGATATCCTGATGTTCTCCACTTCACACTGATCAATGTGAGAATTGTGTAAAATGTAGAGGAGATTGTTGTTGTAAGTGAAACAGAGTACAAACAGCACAGAGTCGACATGAATACTAAGTTTCAAAGATGTGTCTCCGTTGCTATGACCTCTATCAGGACTTCAGTCTGTAAAAATCAATGGAATGCTCTTTCTGGATGCGCTCCAAACCCTACTTCAGCTGCACGACAATAAGCAGCAAGTGAAGGTCCAGCAGGGAAAAAAGCCAATGCGGCTTTAATCATTATGTGCTTATAGCTTGAATGGAGAGACAGTAATGCTTTTACGCTGGCTTAAACATGTCTAGGTATTAACACTTATATTAACTTGCACTAATAAGCTGTTGGCTTTATACACTGCTTAACAGATCAGAAGTTCAATATGAAAAAAAAATATATATATTATTTTCATGGCAATTTAATGCATTCATGCTTTACCCCACATTTGCACTTAGTTTACTTTTTGTTCATTTTAATCAAAAAATTATGCACACATATATATATCGCTGGAAAGATCTTTCAGCCTATATGCTGCGAGGTCCAGGCCGTCAGTGTGACTGTTCAGAGCTCATGTACCCGCAGAGAACAGCTTCATCTCAGGCAGTCCTTCGGGAATTTGCAGCTGGCTCTTATGTAGATAGTGTTTAAACATGAGGTATAATTCGTTTTGGGTATATCAAACAGGCAATCTTTGGTCTTATTAATATATTACTTGTTCCAGAGCTAATCGATTTGGCTTAAGGGCTATATTAAGTTTCATAACTTTATATTTACATTGAAATTAAATCCTGCACTAACTAGAGCGCTGCTTTTGTACATTTGACTGAATTGTATGCTTGTGTTTATTTCCTATTTTACTTCTTATAGCCTACTGTTATAATGGCTATTGTTAATTTAAATATTATTGTTCAATAAATAATATTTTATATAAATAGCATGCTGTATTTTTTAGTATTGAGAAATAAGTGATTTTGACAGTGAAAGTTACATTAATACATCATTAGATGGCGGCAAAGACTGTCTTAATGAGTGAGTCAGTCAGTAGCGAAGACTTTTATATTGAAATCGACTGAAACATAGAAGTTGCTTTGGTAACACTTTCTATGAAGACCATACTTATGACTTATAGGCCCATTTATACTTAGTTATAAGTATTACTATTCTATAAATATATTTATAAAGCCTCATAAGACCTATACTGCATTATAAGAACAGTTATAGATACATTAATTTTGTTTTTATAATTATTTATAAGCCATGCATTTGCTTTTTCAATGTGCATGACCATAATCCATTATTCACTGATATAAAAATGATCAAATATAAAATAGTTCCAGAGACACTAGTTTGCTGTACCAATTAGTTATTAATTATGTCTTTAATGGCTTAGCATGGATGGTCATTTTAAATTGTTAAAATCCATATCTCCTCAGCCATATGCATGATATTGCTTACAGCAGTTTGAAATTATACTTTAAAATATTTTTGCAGGGTTTTGCAAGTATGTAACATTAAAAAAAAACAAAAAAAAAAAACATTTTTTTTCAACTGTTTATATTAATGATTTCTGGGGATTTCTGACTACTTTTCATTAATTAGATTTACAAGTAAGCAACTTAAAATTATTTCTTACTATTTGATTTAGAAAAATTGCATCCTGTATTTTCACTTTACTTTTAGCCATCAATGATGCATTTATAGAGATTAGTAACTATTATTACAATAAGTATTTTAAGAACAACACAGCTATTAACAATATATTCACTAATTTGACAGAAATAAATGTGAAAAGTCGTAACTATAATATATGAATATTATTGCAATGCAGGTTGCATTCGACTGACTAATTAATACTTATAAATCAGTGTATAATGGATTATGAACATGAGCAGTGAAAAAGCAAATGGATGACGTATAATTAAATATATAATATAAATGTAAATATAACTGTTCTTATAATGCAGTATAGGTCTTAATAAGTCTTTATATATATATATATGTTTATAAAATAGTAATACTTGCTTATAAATAAATATATCAATGGAGCTAATTCATTATAAGCATGGTCTTCATAGAAAGTGTTACCGCTGTTTTTACTTTAAACAACATCTTACGAGACGCAACTGACAAATACATTGATTAGCGCTGTCATGGGAAATCCCCTTAGATGTTTAAAGGACAAAGACAAAGATAAATATATAGCTTTCCTCAGCGAACATTTAAACTGATTTTGCGATTATGAATATAAGATTGACCTGAAGAATATCAGCTAGATGCAGGTAACACACTCGCTCAGGCGATCTCTCTCTCTCATAATACATATTACAATGCGTTTCAATGAAGCAACTCAACATTAATTCATTACTAGTTTTGGAAATGAACAATATCACACTAGTAGCCATGCCATATGGCTGCATATCAGCACGGCTGTGATTCGGTCGTAGGTAATCACAGCGTGCTGATATGCAGCCATATCGCACGGCTACGAGTGTGATATTGCATTTATACAACAGCTTGACGGCACGAGTGTTTAAATAAAAAGGAAAGAACAATGAAATGTTCTTTTGTGAGGAACTACTTTCCGCCTTCATTACTAAATATATTAGCTGTGCCAATATCAGATTTTTTCACTACATGGTTATCGTGGCCAAAAGAATTACCAATAGCGATATATGGTAATATCTATAGAAATAGAAATTTTGAAATAAGTACATAATGCTGTCAGTCAAAATATATAAATAAATATATATATATAGTGATAAAGGCTATGTCGATTAACATTGCGTTATAAATAGCCTACATTATCCTGATGAAAATACCCGAGATGTCTTGAAGAACACAAATTATAATACTGTCGCAATGGCGTGTTTATTCTCTTCATGTTTATTCAGTCAAAATCTGTTTTATTCAGATACAGCGATCTCTGGATGTCCATATTAGGGATTTCCTGCATTATCCTATTCATTCGTCTCACTTCTGGGAAATCGTGTGTGAGAGTTTAGCGCTCCATAATGCTCACAATAATTTGGGTAAAAATAGAACAAAATACTGCTCAAAAATTTAATCAAGCTTCAAAACTATTTTAATGTGCATTGATGCATTTAAATAACGCACATTGTATAATTAAATGTTTGTTAAAGTTATGGAGGTACAGCTCGTAATGTTTATTAATTGAATGATTTAAATAATGGAATATTGTCAAAATACAACATTAATCACTCAAAACTGGTGTGCAATTTTGTAAAAACAGTATTTACCTGTTTGAGGATGTCCTGAGTGCTACAGAAAGTCTTCACACCAGCATGGGATGCTGTTCCCAAAGTTCCCAGTGCAGTGGAGAGAGTGTGTGACCGCCGGAGAGGGATGTGTCTGTAAGCACTATCATGTGAGGATCTTCAGTCCGCCGCTTCACTTCTGTGCTTCTCTCTGCACTGATTTCACCTCATTTTCTCACGGCTTGCTTTCAGAGCTCCCCAACTGATGCGTAGAAAAAAACGTCTACGAAGGGATTTCACATGGAAAGGCTCTTTTTAACCCTCTCTGTGCCTGAGGGAATCTCCACACAGATCTGGCAGAGAACACTAGGCCGAAAACTAACACGTCACATTGAGTGTTTGACAGCTGAGAGGCTCTTTAAAGCACTAAACCAACAGCCGGACACAGTCAAAACACAGCGGGACTGCGGCGGACGAGCTCTTACCTGAGCGGAAACACTCTGACCTCAGAGAGCTCGTGGTTGTCACAGTCCAGATTTAACATCATGTATGTCAGGTTGATCAGTAATGTGTTGAATAACTGTTACTCTGATCAGTCTGCAGATATTAATGACTAACAGGGGGACAATGTACAGTTTCCCATAAACATTTATCCTTTATTTTTTGCACCTCCTGTTCTCTTGATGAAACGACAAATTTGTGTCTAATTATTTACCTATAAATTGTAGAAGCAGAACCAAATTCAATTGTCAATCAAAAATTGCTATCTATCTATCTATCTATCTATCTATCTATCTATCTATCTATCTATCTATCTATCTATCTATCTATCTATCTATCAGTCTGTTCATCCATCAATCAGTCTGTCCGTCATCCCTCTCTCCCTCCATCCATCAGTCTATCTATCCACCAGTTCATCCATCCATCCATCCATCCATCCATCCATCCGTCCGTCCGTCCGTCCGTCCGTCCGTCCGTCCGTCATCCCTCTCTCCCTCCATCTATCAGTCAATCTATCCACCCGTTCATCCATCCATCCATCAATCCATCCATCCATCCATCCATCCGTCTACCCATCCATCCATCCATCCATCCATCCATCCGTCATCCCTCTCTCCCTCCATCCATCAGTCTATCAACCCGTTCATCCATCCAACTGTTCATCCACCCATCCATCCGTCCGTCATCCCTCTCTCCCTCCATCCATCAGTCTATCTATCCACCCATCCATCCATCCATCCGTCATCCCTCTCTCCCTCCATCCATCAGTCTATCTATCCACCCGTTCATCCATCCAACTGTCCATCCATCCATCCGTCCATCATCCCTCTCTCCCTCCATCTATCAGTCAATCTATCCATCCGTTCATCCATCCATCCAATCCATCCATCCGTCTACCCATCCATCCATCCATCCATCCACCCGTCATCCCTCTCTCCCTCCATCCATCAGTCTATCTATCCACCCATCCATCCATCCATCCGTCATCCCTCTCTCCCTCCATCCATCAGTCTATCCATCCAACTGTCCATCCATCCATCCGTCCATCATCCCTCTCTCCCTCCATCTATCAGTCAATCTATCCATCCGTTCATCCATCCATCCAATCCATCCATCCGTCTACCCATCCATCCATCCATCCATCCACCCGTCATCCCTCTCTCCCTCCATCCATCAGTCTATCTATCCACCCGTTCATCCATCCAACTGTTCATCCACCCATCAATCCATCCATCCATCCATCCATCCATCCATCCATCCATCCATCCGTCCGTCATCCCTTTCTCCCTCCATCTATCAGTCAATCTATCCACCCGTTCATCCATCCATCCATCCATCCATCCATCCATCCATCCATCCGTCCGTCATCCCTCTCTCCCTCCATCCATCAGTCTATCTATCCACCCGTTCATCCATCCATCCATCCATCCATCCATCCATCCGTCCGTCCGTCATCCCTCTCTCCCTCCATCCATCAGTCAATCTATCCACCCGTTCATCCATCCATCCATCCATCCATCCATCCATCCATCCGTCCGTCATCCCTCTCTCCCTCCATCCATCAGTCTATCTATCCACCCGTTCATCCATCCATCCATCCATCCATCCATCCATCCATCCATCCGTCATCCCTCTCTCCCTCCATCTATCAGTCAATCTTTCCACCCATTCATCCATCCATCCATCCGTCATCCCTCTCTCCCTCCATCCATCAGTCTATCTACCCATCCATCCCTCTCTCCCTCCATCCATCAGTCTATCCATCTGTTCATCCATCCATCAGTCTATCCATCCGTTCACCCATCCATCCATCTCTCATCCCTCTCTCCCTCCATCCTTCAGTCTATCTATCCATCCATTCAACCATCCATCAGTCTACCCATCCGTTCATCCGTCCATTTATCTAACTGTCCATTCATCCATCAGTCTATCCATTTGTTCATCCATCCATCAGTCTATATCCGTTCACCCATCCGTTCATCCGTCTCTGTCTGTCCATCCACCCATCAGTCCATCCATCCATTTATCCAACTGTCTATCCACCCATCCATCCATCCGTCTGTCCGTCTATCCATCCATTTACCCAACTGTCCATCCATCCATCCATGTATAAAATCAGCCATTAAATCTACACAGACCGCTGAGGTCTCCTGTGCTTATGTAAGAATCCCTAAGGATTACATGGAAATTCCTTCAAAGTAGATTTATAATAATAGACTCAGAGTCAAATACCTCAGAAATCCCTTCTATATGCACAGAACATCCCAAAGTACAGCATGGCCGAATGACTTCTAGGCGACTGAGACATAATGATCAAAAAAAGTGTCCGAATCTCAATGTAGTTCTAATTACACCCCGAGACTCAAATTCCTGAGGATTATACCATCAGTGCTTTCATTCCCATCTCAATGGTGCGTTTTTGGTCGATTATTTCCCTCACTGGTCCTCTACTGTATTTATGCATGTTCTGTGCTCAGGGTTCAGCAGAAGCTTGATAATCTCAAACATATTGCTCTCCAGCGGCAAGGCTGTTTGATAGTGTTTGCATACATCTCAGGGTGTGTAACATACCAGACCACCTGATGTGTCGCTTTCTTTCATGGAAACCAGGGGGTTTCAACCTGTGCAAACTCAGGGACTCTCAGAAAACCAAAAACAGAAGCTAGAGTTTTTTTCCCTTTAACACTTAACAAGAATAATTTAATAATGTTAATGTTAAAGTTAACTAAATTAATTTTCCATTAATTTAGATAACTTTAATCTGCCATTAATTTTCCTTTTTTCTTTAGAATTGGCAGCATATAATTCCCAAAATAACAAATATGCTTTCACTTTCTTCCCAAAAGATTCAGAGTTACTGCATTTTCTTATTTTTGTCACATTTCAGCAATTTATAAAATACACTTGCATATATAACTGCTACTGAGACCAAAACAATAATTGTAATACAAAATGCAACATTTAGATGCAAGACAAGCATTAATATCCAACTTATTTTTTGCAGTAAAACCATTTGCACTACAAACCAGTGTGTTTATGATATGCTAATAAAATAATATGATAATAAATACCAGTTAGCAATATCAAGCAACATGTTTTTCTACAGAATTTAACCTAAAAATAATAAGGTGGACGAGGTAACTTTTTAAATAATGACTTCACCCTGAATGGTAAAACAAAACTGAAAAAATGCAATTAGTAAAAGATATTTTATGAAAACATTTGCCACACATGCTACTTTTGTCATTACATGCATTTATTTGAGAGGGAAAAAGCCATACACATCTCTTTGTGTTACCAGTACAGTTTGATTAATTTAACAGGTAATTTTAAAAATGACTAAAAATAAAGCATTACAAACATCGGGTTGGGGGCACAGAAGTGTTGATTTCAAGGTCAAAGACGATCTGGATGTAGAGGCAAAGCTTCTCTGAAGCCTGGCAGATAGACGTCTGCTTTCAAAGTCAGAGTCAACATCAACCAGACGTTAAACAGAGAGAGAGAGGAACCGAAAAGCACCAACCACAGAGCCTGGAATGGTGGCAAGTACTACATTTATCGGGTCAAGCCTCGCTTCGATGTCACAAGCTTCTCATTTGTCCAACGTTGGTGACATCTTTTGAGGTAAAGTTTAGTCTCTAGTGTCTCCGGCGGCAGTAGCTTCACACAAGTTTAGTGTTTTCTTCATGAAGTCTTGTGGTCCGGCACTTCTACTGCCTCATTGTAAATGGCGGCTTTCATGCCCAAACACACTCTTGATTTACATAATATACTCTCCCAGAGCTCCACCCCCATTTATATAAATCAACAGAGCCCTACCCCTTTCCCAAACCCCAACCAATCAAAATAGGAAAAAACTTTAAACTTAATATTTGCTCTTTATAGAATCTGAAAATATACACCAAAGGGGGGGAAATCCCACAACAACAGCTTTAAAAAAAAAAAAAAAAAAAAAAAGACGGGGAGGAAAAAAAAAAAAACTAAATCACACAACAGACTCGGGTTGTTTAAAATAAATATCAACTGATTCAGCCAAGCAGCTAGAATAAAGAGCTGAAAAAAGGTTTAAAGGCATGTCCTGTCTTCGGATGAGTACGTATGGAGACACACAGGGTTACCGATGGAAGACAGAATGAGTATTTGTGTGTGTGGGAGAGAAAGAGTGAAAATTGTACAATTCATTCGCCTGTGTTTTCCAAATCATCTGGATCGTTCAGATGATTCGCTAAAGATCAACAATTATCGATTGATCCACATGTTCACGCAGGTTTCAAAGCGCTTTCGCGGCTTCAGAGGTGCTGGTTGATGGAGGGAACCTGGTGAGATCAGAAGTGGATGTTTTGACCGATTCCTGAGCAGCAGCAGGAACAAACGAAAAGCGGATGCGTGCCACTTTGGTAAGTCCTTTTTTTGTGTTAATGAGACAATAATAATGACAAACGCACACATACACTCGAGTGCGACGAGGCACTCGCTAAACAACTTCCGCCTGCCCGACAAGATCCGAAAGCCAAAACCAATGCCTCAATGTCTTTGCTCAAAGTGTTCCAGCTGGTCAGTCTTTCTACTGCATTACAACCTCCAGTCCACGAGGGGGCGACGGTGAGCAGTGACGCGCCAACAGCATAAAGGGGTGGAACAGAAGAAGGTCGCCGGTTAGCGAAAAGTTTGTGTTTCTCCGCGTGTGTGTCTTTGGTAACTGTGTTTTTGAAGAACACCATCGCTGAACGAACATACTGAACAACTTTACGGCAAAGTAACCAATCACAGGTTTTCGTAATTTCAATATAATTTTTTTAAGGTTGGACATTTCAGGGAAGTTCTCCGTGTTGTTTTGAAAATTTGTGGAAAAGACACAAGAGAAAGATGGAAAGAGTCCAGAGGAATATGAGCAAATGCCATGTGGCAAGAACAAACCGGCCCTTCTGGTTTTCACTACACGTGTGGATCCTGAGAAGAGACAAACACGGGTTAACTTAACCAGACTTCCTCTTAAAGCACATTCATGAGTTATTATTCCAGGAATTCCTTCATAAACATGGGAATTTCCTTGCATTACCTAGGTTACAGCATTATGGTGCATCTCTGCTGGTGTCCAGACTCGCATCAAGGAGAAGCTCCTCTAAATCCTGCCCGCAGCTCAGCTCCGCAGTCACGCTCACTAACACACACACACACACATATATATGAACACAGTGTCATTCCCTGTATGTTCAAAATCACTATCGAGAGGATATACTGTCTTTATGCTTAGGTTGAGTCCTGTTCATAGCTCAGTCTAACACAATCAAATGGTGCAAAAGTATCAATATTTCACCACAGTTGTTAAGCTTGCAGTATTAGTTGCATGCAAAAAGATGAAAAACAAATATAGCTGCAAGCAGCAATTACGGGGTCAAGCCGAATAAGGGCAGAAAAGGAATAGGAAAAGGTATTTGTGATAATGAGGTTAGGATAAAGCTGTTTAAATGACACCACTTATAACACAATAATATGGTTTATAACTTCTGAGCAGTAGGTGGCGCTGTGATGAAACTCTGTATGCACTCTCAAGTCATGCCTGTGATGACATGTACCAAGTTTCATGTCAATACTCAAAACTTTTGCAAAGATACAGCCACATATCCATTTTGGCGTGCTCACAGTCAAATTTGTTGACGCAGTATAAAACAGCGGCTGGGTCTATCGAAAATCTTTTAACAACTTCTTGTATATGAGTGTCTGTATATGCTACATACCAAATGTCATACAAATCGGACAAATTTTGTAGGAGGAGTTGTGAAAAAGTATGTTTTGAATAAAATTCAATATGGCGGACAGTAAGTATGGTAGAATATGGAAAATTTGGTATCGTAGGACTCGGCATAATGACAATATGTTGAATTTTTCATATAAGCATTTTCATAAATTTCATTATATCTCTTGACCACTATGGGGTGCTGACCTAAAACTTTACAGGTCCTCTCAGAACATGGCCTCGATGAATCATACAGAGTTTCATAATGATCCAGCATTTTATGAAAAAATTCTAAATGGCCGATGCCCCAAAATGGCCAAACAAACTCGGCATGCCTCAATGAATCCTTTTGACTTTAGGACAAGGCATTCAAAAGTTATAAGCAAAAATAGCCATTTTTCCTATCTCGGCACCAGTAGGTGGTGCTGTGACGATACTGTGCATGTACACCCAAGTCATGCCTGTAATTTGTCTGGCTATCACCAGACCAAGCTCAATTTAAAATTGAACATTGGTCTGGGGAGTTTGCTATACTTTTCTACTGCACAAGAGGCATGATCAAGAGCATTATTCACGCAATTGGATAGTCCTTCAACAAATCAGATCAACGATTCGGGTGGCGTACTTTGCAGAGCGATGCGAAAACTCCAGACAGGTTTAGTTTGTATTGGTTTGTAGCATTGATCAGCGATTTGCAGAAGCAGCAATGGCATCGAGCAATTTTTGCAGACCATGAAAGTGAGTGGTATTTACACCCACTCGAGTGATTTGTTTGCTAAACTAAAGAAGTCATTCAGCATCGTCGAGAGGTTAAAAGGAATTGGATTGACGGTCGTGCTTGCCGTCGCTTCTCTATCGTCATCGTGTTATACCCCCCAATAGCAAGCAAGGTGGATAAGCCAGTCTGTGATTGGTTCCCGCAAAAGTGGAACAGAAGCAGTAGAAATGAATGTACGGGTCTCCAGACTGAGTTGCCGGGCGAAATCAAATCGCTGGCAGATCAGGCTGGGTTTACCCAGTCTAGCTTGTAATGACAAATACACCAAATCATTGCGAAGATACAGCATCCAATCCATTTTTGCGTGCTTTCCGCCAAATTCGTTGACGCGCGATACGAGAACGGATTTGCTGATCAAAAGTCTTTTAATAACTTTTTGCCTGGAGTAGATGCTACATACCAAATTTTGAGCAAATTGGACAAACACTCTAGGATGAGTTTGAAAAAGTAGATTTCGGAAAATGGCAGAAAATTTTCATGATGGACGGAAATGACGTCATAGGGTGCATTCAAAACAGAATGAGCCATGGAATCAGAGGGAAAAATATTTTTGTTTCTAGGACTTATGCATCAAAAGTTATGAGCATAAACATGAGTGAATATTTGAACTGTTGAATTTTCTATGGTAACATTTCAGGCTGTCCTCTATCTGTGTGTCAAATTTCATAACTTTTTACCTTACGGCTCTATGGGCTGCCACAGACTCAATAGCGGAAGAAGAATAATAAGAAAACTTCGGGGCTTGACCCCCAAATACAGCAAAGGACTCCGGTGACCCCCGTAAACAAAGCAGCTGCGCTACTTTCTGTTTCTGAACAGTATTTAAATGTTTCCATTTAGATTTTAGAATTCACTAATCCTTAAATACTTAATAGGCTATTTATTTTCAAATCTGTTATACTTTAGAGGCACAATACGAACGATTTTTTGATTAAAATATTCAAAAACCACAAGAACAATGTTATTTGTTGAATTGCATACTTGCATTATCCCCAACTTTTCCAAGAATGTTTAAATCCAGAGAAATCTGCAATTTTAACCAGGACACGGACCATTGGACCTGTCAATGGCATCATACCTTGGATTTCCAGTTTTACTAATATCGATCTAGATTACTGCAAAGTGCAACAAGTCTCACCGAGTGAACGCACAGAGTAACGTTATAACATAACTTTCAACACACTCAAATGTATTTAGTATGATTGTTTTAACCATGTAAAAAACAGCGCTGAGTTACCCCACAT
This sequence comes from Megalobrama amblycephala, assembly GCF_018812025.1. NCBI lineage: Eukaryota > Metazoa > Chordata > Actinopteri > Cypriniformes > Xenocyprididae > Megalobrama > Megalobrama amblycephala. The sequence goes on along the minus strand of NC_063062.1, from coordinate 35,750,094 downwards.
ACGCAACGAAAAGAGCGGAAGCAGCTGACTGCAGCAAAAACATAATAAAAGCTCCGCTGGACTCGAGATCAGTGTGCACCGCAGGTGTCTATCATTAGCATTCGCTAAATTTACATATTTGCAACAGAGTTTTCTTTAAAATATAATAACATAAATACAGATACAAAAGGTATTTATCAAAAAATTCATGTTTTTTGTACGTATAATTTTCTGGTGATATTTTATAATAGCAGTGAGAATCAGCAGAGGCCCCACGATGTGATACCATGATTCTTAAGCCACAATTTGATTTAATTGTGATTTTAAACATTAAGTAATAATCATAATAATTAAGTCATAATCAATATATTAAGTCATAGTATATATATATAGTCATTGTATATAAGGTTTGTTGGTTTAATCACAGTGAAAAGATCGATACTTGGTCTCCGTGTATCAAAACAATATCCCCACGCATAATATCGCAATACTATGCCTATTTTATAATGTCATCTATTCAACACTCAACTGATTTCAACTGAATAATGACTGTTTATTATTGTCTTTTTAGAGCTGCTTTACAGCAGAATTTAGTTCTGTTTTGCATCACTGAATCATTATTTTCATGTTTATCACTGTAAAGCTGCTTTGAAACAATCTGTTATTGTATAAAGCGCTATTTAACTAAAGGTCACTTGACATTGAAATTGGTTTGAACAGGTCTTAGGAACCATGCAAATGTCTTATAACCAAAATAAATGTGCTACAATATTGTATTTTATAGATGATGTGGAACATGAGGTAATCCATTGATAACTCACCATGCTCCATAATGCAGCTGGCTGGTTTGAGGCCCTCTGGTTCGATCAGGTGAAAGGCAAATTCTGGCTTCAGCCCGTTGGGAAGCACTGCTCCCGCGCTCATAACCGGACAACCTTCGGCTTCTTCATCAGAAGATCCCGCTTGAGCACTACAGCCCTCCGTATCTAGGAGTTCATGACCATCTGTGACCTCCAGTGAAGGCTGCAGCTCTTGCTGCTCTTCAGGATTTGGCGTCCCATCCCGGGATTGTCCTGACACTGATGGCTCTGTGTGGGTGGGACTTGATTCCTGGATCTGCTCGTCCTGCTGGTCCTCCTCACTGGTATTTTGTGTCTCTTGTGGTTTTTTTGTCGTTGTATCTACTGGTAACTGCTGCACTAAGTGAGTCTGATCAAGTCTAATTTGGCTTTCAAATGGTTCCTGCGCGCTTCCCGATATTGAAGCTTGCTGCTCAAACTGAACTTTATCAGAATGAGTCACATTCTCCTGCTCGTCCGCAAGTGAAGACGTTGATGTGTTGAGCACTGGTGTTGTTTCTGCATGTGATGTTAACGCACTGAGCTCAGACTGTTGTGTTGATTCCTGATCAGGCGGTTGTGAAGGTGCTTTTATATGGGTTTGTGTTGGTGTTGCAGATGTTTGGCTCTCTACCGCCCTCTCGCGGACAAATTTCGGCAATGCAGTCACCTGTTGCTGCTCCGGAGGGCTTTCCACACGTGTTACCATAAAGATTTTGTGTCCTCTGCCGGGGCTAGACACAGAGAAACAGCGGCCAGGAGATGATGGGGCTCCGGAAGCAACGTTGGCTTCGGTCACCGTAATTCCCGAAATGACGGCTGGAGATCCTGGTAACGGCGGTGCTAAGGGCACGACCTTACAGGTGTTTATTGCAGGAATCGGTATGGGAGATGTGGTCTTTGCAGAAGCATTCGACGAATCCACTATGTCCTCATCCTCAGTGTCCGAGTCGGAGTCGTCTTGCAGTGTCGCTTCTTGAACTTTGACTTCTTGATTCTCAGATACATCCTCCTTGGTTGCGTCTTTCTGAACGGCAGCATTTTCTTCCTCGCTTTTCTCAGCAGATGCATCTTCATCCTCCTGAGTTTGGTCCTCTGTGGCAATTTCTGGCATTGAAGCTGACTGTCTCATTTTCTGTTCTGTTTCTTCCTTCTCTTTGGCCAAGATGAAGTTTCTCTTGCAGCCATTCTGAATGTCTGCCAGCAGGGCGCGCTGTGTCTCAATGAAACTCTTCACCTGTAAGAACAGAGTGGGGAAAAAAAGCTGTTATGCAATAAAAAAAGATCAATGTCGTAGTTACATCTGCAGAAAACTGTGCTAAATAATAAACTGTAGTTAGTGAAAAAATAAAATAAGTGGCTCCAATATAACATTAAATTGCAATGTTTACCTTGATACTGCATATTTTAAAAGCATTTCAATATATGAAAAATCCCACAAGAAGAATTTTAAAGGATTAGTTCACTTCAGAAATAAAATTTCCTGATAATTTATGCACCCCCATGTCATCCAAAATGTTTATGTCTTTTCAGGATTAAAAACATAAAACATTTCAGGATTTTTCTCCATATAGTGGACTTCAGTGGTCTTCAATAAGGGTCTTATTTAGTGAAATGATTGGTCATTTTCTCAAAAAAGAAACATTTATATACATTTCAACCACAAATCAAATCACAAGTCCTTTCCAACGTGATTACGTAATGCGTGGCGCATTGCAGAGCAGTGGAAGACGAGCATTTGTGGTTAAAAAGTATATATAATTTTATTTTTTTTTAGAAAATGGCAGATCACTTCTCTAGATTAGACTCTTATTCCTCATCTGGGATCATGTAGAGCTCTTTGAAGCTGTACTGAAACTGACATTTGGACCTTCAACCTGTTGGTAGCCGTTAAAGTCCACCATATGGAGAAAAATCCTAAAATGTTTTCCTCAAAAACCTTAATTTCTTTTCGACTGAAGAAAGAAAGACTAAATTATTCATGAGTAAATTATCAGGAAATTTAAATTCTGAAGTGAACTAATCCTATAAATCGGTCTGAACTCACGGAAATTAATAAAACTTATGGTAAGTTAATGTTGTATCTGTATTAATGCTCATTGTATGTTGTGAAATAAAAAAGGATCATGAAACTAGTCAATTGACACTGGAAACGTAATGCCGGAGAAAAAAAAAAAAAAAAAAACCTCATTAAAACTTTTGTTGCGACATTTAACATTGTAAATATACTCAGTATTACTTTATATTAAGCGAAATCTTTCCCCTCCCCTTTAACAAACACTCACCGTCTCTTTCTTGGGCTCTCGGTCCAGGTCGAGTCGGAGCAGAGATGTGTTGACTTTAAAGGCAAGGGAGAGAGCCATGAGGCCCCCGGTCTTGATTTCATTCTCCCGCATGTCTAACCGGAGGAGCCTCGGACTCTCCGCGATGAACTCTGCTATAGCGACCGCTCCTATCATGTGAACAAGCACACCGATCATCTTCACGCTCACACATACTTAACACAAGCTGACCTCTAGAATTCACAGTCATCCATCTTAGATGAAGCAAATTCATTGTGGTCTTAGGTAACTTCACGTTTGCACTCCAGATCTCACCTTCACAGGAGAGTTTGGTGGAGGCCAGACCCAGCCTGAGGATGGACCGGTTTGCTACAAGTCCATCTTTCAGTTTGTGCACTCCTTCGTTCCCTACTGCATTATGGCCCAGGTTCAATGTTTCCAAGCTTTGAGTGAACGGCTTCAGTAGCAGAGAGCGAAAGAGATGGATCAGTAAAAGGGTGTAAATAGAAAGAAAAATAAAACAAACAAACAAAAAAACATATAAAGGAACTGAATGTGGATTAAATATTCAGTGTGAACACCTTTCAATAAGATAAGATCTTCAAGATGAACGTGTTTATGACTGCTCTGCAAAGCTTATTTATTCCACAGAATAAAATAATAAAAAGGGTAATATATAAATATAATATTCCTGCAAAAAAGATCAAAATTGCATGATATAAAGTCAGAATTCCAAGAAAAAGTTTAAAAAAAAGTGAGATATATACTGATTTCTGAGAAAAGTTCAAAATTGCAATATATAAACTTTAGAGAAAATATATAATTGCAATATATAAAATTTAGAGAAACAAGCATTAAAAAATTGAGATGTGAACTCGACATTCCAAAAAAAATTGCGATATAAACTGAGATTTGAGAAGTTCAAAATTGCAAGATATAAACTCAGAATTCTGAAAAAAAAGTTCATAATTGCGAGATGTACAGGTGCTGGTCATATAATTAGAATATCATCAAAAAGTTTATTTCACTAATTCCATTCAAAAAATGAAACTTGTATATTATATTCATTCATTACACACAGACTGATATATTTCAAATGTTTATTTCTTTTAATTTTGATGATTATAACTGACAACTAAGGAAAATCCCAAATTCAGTATCTCAGAAAATTAGAATATTGTGAAAAGGTTCAATATTGAAGACACCTGGTGCCACACTTTAATCAGCTAATTAACTCAAAACACCTGCAAAGGCCTTTAAATGGTCTCTCAGTCTAGTTCTGTAGGCTACACAATCATGGGGAAGACTGCTGACTTGACAGTTGTCCAAAAGACGACCATTGACACCTTGCACAAGGAGGGCAAGACACAAAAGGTCATTGCAAAAGAGGATGGCTGTTCACAGAGCTCTGTGTCCAAGCACATTAATAGAGAGGCGAAGGGAAAAAAAAGATGTGGTAGAAAGAAGTGTACAAGCAATAGGGATAACTGCACCCTGGAGAGGATTGTGAAACAAAACCCATTCAAAAATGTGGGGGAGATTCATAAAGAGTGGACTGCAGCTGGAGTCAGTGCTTCAAGAACCACTACGCACAGACGTATGCAAGACATGGGTTTCAGCTGTCGCATTCCTTGTGTCAAGCCACTCTTGAACAACAGACAGCAGCAGCTGGAGTCAAAGACAAAAAGGACTGGACTGCTGCTGAGTGGTCCAAAGTTATGTTCTCTGATGAAAGTAATTTTTGCATTTCCTTTGGAAATCAGGGCCCAGAGTCTGGAGGAAGAGAGGAGAGGCACACAATCCACGTTGCTTGAGGTCCAGTGTAAAGTTTCCACAGTCAGTGATGGTTTGGGGTGCCATGTCATCTGCTGGTGTTGGTCCACTGTGTTTTCTGAGGTCCAAGGTCAACGCAGCCGTATACCAGGAAGAGCGCTTCATGCTTCCTGTTGCTGACCAGCTTTATGGAGATGCAGATTTCATTTTCCAACAGGATTTGGCACCTGCACACAGTGCCAAAGCTACCAGTACCTGGTTTAAGGACCATGGTATCCCTGTTCCTAATTGGCCAGCAAACTCGCCTGACCTTAATCCCATAGAAAATCTACGAAAATCTATGGGGTATTGTGAAGAGGAAGATGCAAGAGCAACCTGGGCTCTCATAACACCTGAGCAGTGCCACAGACTGATCGACTCCATGCCACACCGCATTGCTGCAGTAATTCAGGCAAAAGGAGCCCCAACTAAGTATTGAGTGCTGTACATGCTCATACTTTTCATCTTCATACTTTTCAGTTGGCCAAGATTTCTAAAAATCCTTTCTTTGTATTGGTCTTAAGTAATATTCTAATTTTCTAAGATACCGAATTTGGGATTTTCCTTAGTTGTCAGTTATAATCATCAAAATTAAAAGAAATAAACATTTGAAATATATCAGTCTGTGTGTAATGAATGAATATAATATACAAGTTTCACTTTTTGAATGGAATTAGTGAAATAAATCAACTTTTTGATGATATTCTAATTATATGACCAGCACCTGTAAACTCAGAATTCAAAAAAAAAAAAGTTTAAAAATGAGATATATACTCATTTCTGAAAAAAGAAGTTCAAAATTGCAATATAAACTTAGAATTCCAAAGAAAAAGTTTCAAATTACGAGATATAAACTCAAAATTGTGAGAAAAAATTTAGAATTGTGAGAAAGTCGCAGACACCTTTTTTTTTTTTTTTATTCCATTGCAGAAACAAGCTTTCCTAGGGATGGAATAGGAAATACTGGGTAACACTTTACTTGAAGGGGTGTGCATAAGACTGACATGACACCTTCATAATCATGACATGACACGTGTCATGAATATGAAAGAGGTTTTATGCATGTTTATGACAACTGTCATTAAATGTCATTCACTCAATTATGTCATTTTTAATGCAAAGATTACATTGTTTGTGATGTCTGTGTTATGACAACTTGACATAAACCAATACATCATAACCTGTCAGTGTCTTTGTCATGACAACTTGACATTACCAAGACAACATAACCCGTCATAAACATGGCAGAGTAATTATCAAACTTAAACTACTTACATATATAAACTATTAACTATGACTTTTCTGTCAATAAACTCCTAATTTACTGCTTCTAAATATAGTTAATTGTTAAGTTTAGGTATTGGGTAGGATTAAGAATCTAGAATAAGGTCATGCAGAATAAGGCATTAATATGTGCTTAATAATTATTAATAAATAGTCAATATTCTAGTAATATGCATGCTATAAATAATAAGCAACTAGTTAAAAGACCCTAAAATAAAGTGTTACCATTATTTTTTAACAGTGTCATTTTTTTAAGAAGTTTGAAATGGTCTATTATCGGACTTTCTGTTGGAGGAAACTTAAAAAAAAAAAATGAAATGAAAAATATTCATGACGCTGTTATAAAATTATTTGTCAGAGTATTGTCACTTAATGACATTTTAATGACAAGTTCAATTTGTACCACTGTACTTGAGGTCAAGATACATATTTATGACACTATTATAATGGCCTCATGACAGCCATTGTCAAAACCAACCACATGACAGTTTAATGTAATGTTAACCCATAAAGCTAAATAATGTCAAGTTGTCATGACAAAGACACTGACAGGTTATGATGTATTGGTTTATGTCAAGTTGTCATAACTCGGACATCTCAAACAATGTCATCTTTGCATTAAAAATGACATAATTGAGCAAATGACACTTAATGACAGTTGTCATAAACATGCATAAAACCTCCTACATATTCATGTCATAATTATGAAGGTGTCATGTCAGTCTTATGCACACCCCTTCAAGTAAAGTGTTACCAAATACTGTATTTTTGCAGTACAGTGTATGGATGTACGCTCAGACTGTTTATAAACCACACAGCCTGTTCAGAAGGCATACACACCGCAGTGCATTACACACAAGGCTGTGAGAATGTGTGTGTGTGTGTCTTTAGTCTTTAATTAACAAAAAGATGCCAGGACACACATAAACACAAGCGTTGCATGGTCAGCAGCTGCCAACATGCACAGCATCCTCTCAATCTCCATAATGACCATCTGACTGAATGGGGACGAGCTCTCCTCAATCTCATTCTCATCTGTTTGCGGTGGACGTGCTGTATTGTTAGTCATTTAACGAGAAGGCATGAGGGGCTATTGTTTTGTTGCATTTACATCACCAAAAAAGTTTGGATTTTGTAATGTTTTTGAAATAAGTCTTATATACTCACCAAGACTGCATTTATTTGATCAAAATACAGTAAAACAGTAATATTTTAAATATTTAACAATGTATTGTTTTTTATTTTTTAAGAAATTAATAGTTTTATTCAGTTCTATTTTGGTAACACTTTATTTTAGTGTCTTTGGTAAAAAATGATAAATCATGCATAATTACAAGTAACTAACCCCAAACCAAACCCTAAACCTATAGTTAGAACGCTGTTAATTAAGATTACTCCATAGTTCATTGTATAATTCACTAAAAAGGACAGCTTACAATAAAAGTGTAACCTATTTCTTTCAGCTTTACAAATTTGTGTAGAGCTTGGTGTGAATTTTGGGACAAAATACATTTTGGTTTGTTGTGTTGCTCTTGGTGTGAATAAGCCCTGAAGATGTAGAAGTATGTGGAATTGTTCATGGAAACTTTTGTGACGTAATTGTGTGGATGTTTACCAAAGCGGCGGTCAGGTAGCCCATGCCATTGTGTGTGAGCTGGTTGTTCCAGAGCACCAGAGTGACCAAACCCTTCCTCTGCTCCTTGAGACCCTCACATATATACGCCAGCCCTGAGGAAACAAGGAAAAGCAAATATATCGAGAGAACACAAAGAGCTAAAGTGTGCTAGTTGGTTGAACGACAAGTACAAACATTTCTGAAGGAGGAGACCAAGAGGAGATACAGAGAGAGGATGAGGTCAGACCTGAGTCTAGTATGTGATTGTTTCTCAGGTCCAGAATCTGGATGTTGTAGTTGAACTTCAGCAGATTCCCCAACTGAGCCGAATCCTGCAGACCATTCAACTTATTGTCTGCCAAATACAGCTCTCTGAGGTTCATGTTCATCTTCAGTGCCGTGGCTGCACACACACAGGAAACAAGTTGCCTTTTAGTTGCTTCATTCATTTGTGTAAAAATTGTTAACTCTATAAATCAGAATCAGAGCTTTATTGCCAAGTGTGCTTGCACACACAATTATTTTTTCTCGGTAAATGAAGATACATAATACAATTCTAGAATAAAATATGAAAAGTATAAAAACACAGAATAGGCATATTTACAGATATGAACACATTTACCATTAACAGTATTATGGATAATAAATAAAAGTGAATTGACAAGATATTGCACTAAACAGTGGCCTTGGGAGGCATTTAACTGCTCAAGAGGGAGATGGCCCGTGGGAAGAAGCTGTTCCTCTGCCTAGATGTTCTAGTGCCGTGATCTGAATCGCCGGCTGAGAGAACTACAGTCAAAATGACAACAGAACTCATTCAGATCATTGGCCAGTTGTTGATTCCCAGCAGACTGAGATGACGATGTCTTATAATTGGTGATGTCTTTTCCACACTGATGCAGGATCGTTAAATGAAAACTGTTTTTTCAGCTTTTCAGAGTAGCTTCTCTTAGCTACTCTTTTCTCTTTTGTCAGTGTGTTTTTGGCCTGTTTATACAAGACATTTAACATTTATGATAGATGCAGAGATGTTCACATTGTACAAAGTTGGGACACTGTACAAATTGTGAATAAAAAAGGAATGCAATAATTTACAAATCTCATAAACTTATATTTTATTCACAATAGAATATAGATAACATATCAAATGTTGAGAGTGAGACATTTTGAAATGTCATGCCAAATATTGGCTCATTTTGGATTTCTTGAGAACTACACATTCCAAAAAAGTTGGGACAGGTAGCAATAAGAGGCCGGAAAAGTTAAATGTACATAAGGAACAGCTGGAGGACCAATTTGCAACTTATTAGGTCAATTGGCAACTTGATTGGGTATAAAAAGAGCCTCTCAGAGTGGCAGTCTCTCTCAGAAGTCAAGATGGGCAGAGGATCACCAATTCCCCCAATGCTGCGGTGAAAAATAGTGGAGCAATATCAGAAAGGAGCTTCTCAGAGAAAAATTGCAAAGAGTTTGAAGTTATCATCATTTACAGTGCATAATATCATCCAAAGATTCAGAGAATCTGGAACAATCTCTGTGTGTAAGGGTCAAGGCCGGAAAACCATACTGGATGCCCGTGATCTTCGGGCCCTTAGACGGCGCTGCATCACATACAGGAATGCTACTGTAATGGAAATCACAACATGGGCTCAGGAATACTTCCAGAAAACATTGACGGTGAACACAATCCACCGTGCCATTCGCCGTTGCCGGCTGAAACTCAAAAAAGGTCAAATAGGTCAAAAAAGAAGCCATATCTAAACATGATCCAGAAGCGCAGGCGTTTTCTCTGGGCCAAGGCTCATTTAAAATGGACTGTGGCAAAGTGAAAAACTGTTCTGTGGTCAGACGAATCAAAATTTGAAGTTCTTTTTGGAAAACTGGGACGCCATGTCATCCGGACTAAAGAAGACAAGGATAACCCAAGCTGTTATCAGCGCTCAGTTCAGAAGCCTGCATCTCTGATGGTATGGGGTTGCATGAGGGCGTGTGGCATGGGCAGCTTACACATCTGGAAAGGCACCATCAATGCTGAAAGGTATATCCAAGTTCTAGAACAGCATATGCTCCCATCCAGATGTCGTCTCTTTCACGGAAGACCTTGCATTTTCCAACATGACAATGCCAGACCACATACTGCATCAATTACAACATCATGGCTGCGTAGAAGAAGGATCCGGGTACTGAAATGGCCAGCCTGCAGTCCAGATATTTCACCCATAGAAAACATTTGGCACATCATAAAGAGGAAGATGCGACAAAGAAGACCTAAGACAGTTGAGCAACTAGAAGCCTGTATTAGACAAGAATGGGACAACATTCCTATTCCTAAACTTGAGCAACTTGTCTCCTCAGTCCCCAGACGTTTGCAGACTGTTATAAAAAGAAGAGGGGATGCCACACAGTGGTAAACATGGCCTTGTCCAACTTTTTGGAGATGTGTTGATGCCATGAAATTTAAAATTAACTTATTTTTCCCTTAAAATGAAACATTTTCTCAGTTTAAACTTTTGATATGTCATCTATGTTGTATTCTGAATAAAATATTGAAATTTGAAACTTCCACATCATTGCATTCTGTTTTTATTCACAATTTGTACAGTGTCCCAACTTTTTTAATTAGGTTTGTAAGTATATCTAGCAAAGTTTTTTTTAAACAACAGCAAAAATATTACTTGGCCTGTTTATACAAGACTTAGTCTCCACTTCTGTAGGCATCGCTGTTTGAGTTTTGTAGTGAACCATGGTTTATCATTATTATATTTTAAGTCCTGGTAGGAACGCACATACCCTCACAGAAATTGCTGTAGGATGTCACAATATCACGATAATCGATAAAACTGCTCTGGGAACTGAGTGATACCGTATGCGTCCTTTATTGTGGTGTAGCAGTGGTCGAGTATGTTTCTGTTTCTGGTGGGCCATGTAATGTGCTGCCTGTATTTAAGTAGTTCACGGCTCAGGTTTGCCCTATTAAAGTCCCCGGGAATGATAATAACAGAGTCCGGATGTTTTATAATGCGATCAGCCAGCTTTGCTTGAGGAGGCATGTAAACATTCACCAAAACGAACGAGGAAAACTCTCGCAGCGAATAAAAAGGCTTGCAGTTAATGAATCATGATTTTTCAGGCTTTTTCAAGACATCAGCCTTTTTTTTCCATCTCAATTTGATCAATATTTCATAACTTTTATATAGAGGTACAAACGAAGCAAAATATGCAATTTGTTGCAGATGCTGATATTTATATGGCCAAAAAGTAAGATGAAATTCTGATGTAATGCTTGTAATGTAAATCAATGAGATCTTAATAACAGTACAGCGGACTACTTAAAATAAAATTCATATAAAATTTCAGTCATCACTATATATCTGCCAATAATATGTCTTAGTAAGACGCATTTAAATGCTTAGTTTTACGATCAAAGCTCTGTAGTTGAGAAATATATCCATATAAAACATATTTGATACTCACATTTTAACAAACGGTGTATGGATAATCAAATAAACCCAAGTTGTGTTCATCTTGAAATATTAACAATATAAAAGCTATTTTTACATTTACTAAAAATAGTAAAGATTTCACAGAAAATGTGAACCAGAACCTGAAGGAGGACATTTTTACAATTATACTAAAAGCCCTTTTACATGCTAAACTATCAATTGGATAACAGAAGGCATGTCTACTGCAAGTTTTCAGCAAAGTTTTAATCATGTTTATAATTTAAAAACCTCAGAAGTTCATACGATACAGTAGGCTTTAAAGGGTTAATGTCCACTGTGTTCCCCATCATTGGTTTTCCCATTCATTACCCAGCAGCATAAGCGGTCGTCCTGAGATGCCGGCGTTCTCCAGGTGCAAGACCGCCAGGCTGCCGCTGATCCGCAGCGCTCTGGCCACGAACGGAGCCGAATGGTCCAAGAGTGGGGTGTTACGGGCGTCCAGGTACTGCAGAGAGCTCGTCTGGATGAGACACACAGACAGATAAAGATGAGCACATCAACTGTTCCTAACAAGTGTGAAATGAGTGTCAGTCACAGCCTCACCTTCCTCATCATGTGTGCGGCGGCCTGCCAGCCGCGGGTGCCGATGTGCTTGTTGCTGGAGATGTTGAGATGAGTGGCGGATTCATAGTACTCTATCATATCGAACAAAGCTGATGCTCCCTGAGAGGCAGAAAGAGAGACACTCTTATTTTTTTATTATGCATTTCAGACAAAAGAGAACAAATTAATAGCAGTCTTTTTTGTTTATTCTGGAGAAGGAGATTTTGAAAGGGACGTCTGCAAAAAACACAAACACATGCAGACAACCTGAGTTACCATGACAACAACCTGCTGCACCTGTTCAGAGACTGATGAGGGAAAAACGTCTCTGCCCTTACTGCCAAGGCAACATATATAAAAATATTATTAAACATTATTAAAACACATATTACCATAGTACATGGGCCATTGATGAATAAAGTTTTTAAAATTAATTTTGAAGATTTATTAAGTGTTAACAATGAGATTGTGGTTTTTAACACTGCTTTTGTCATTTTTTACAAGATAGACAAAATTTGTCACCAAAAACATCATTCGGTTTAACCAAAATTTTGGTTTTACCGAATGACACTTTTGGTTATACCGAAAGACGATATTTCCAAACAATGCTAACAGGCTGATATCTAGCTAGCTAGCAAAAGGACAATCAAACATTTTATATTTAGTACAAGTTTTTAAAATATTACAACATTTTCCATGTTTTATAGCGGTTGTATCGAATGAGCTGATGTTTTGGGACATGCGTATGATCAAGAGAAAATATGAATTTTTCAAATAGTTAAGAGAGAGTTACTTTGTTTCACAACCATGTGGTCCTTTACAGATGTCCGAATGATGTCACATCCTGTCACATGATACTGACCACATGACTTGATCCAAAATGGTTCCTTTATATTGGTTACTCCAAATGACATCAATGAATTTCATTTTTACGGACATTCTTTCTCATAACAAAGCAACGACTTCTAGACCATTTTAATACCATTTTGCACTATGTTGATATATGATGTTATAAAATCATGCCAGAATAAAAAAAAATATATACATTTATTACATTTTAAGATATTTTAATCACAAATGAAATGGCTGTATTGGCCTTTGGGCGGTTAAACCGAATGACCTTGTGACACTTGTCACACAATTCTTTAAAATACCTTTATATGTAGTAAAATATAATAGAGATCTAGTTGTACTACCTTGCATACTTTGGACATACATTTTACCTACTTTATTATAAGGTCTTGGGACAAAAAAAAAAAAAAAAAAAGGACCCATCACGTCATTGACCCACATACACAAAAGTTTGGAATAATTACGATTTTTTTTGTTTTGTTTTTGAAACAAGTCTTTTACACTCAAAAAGACTATTTTTTTGTATTAAAACACAGGAAAATCAGTTATATTGTGAAAAATTACTACAATTTAAAATAACTGTTTTCTATTGGAATATATTTATTCCTGAGATCAAAGCTGAAATTTCAGCATCATTACTCCAGTCTTCAGTGTCACATGATCCTTCAGTAATTGTAATTTTACTATACGGTAATATTTAAATAAATGTGATGATGACGATTAGTTCTGGATAAAAGCCCAGACTATGTCCCACATGATGCTGTAAGTGCTGAGAATTAGCCTGCATGTTTGTACATGCAATGATCTCCAGAGAAAATATGGTTTTGTTTCCAACATCTTTACACTACAGATTTACACACTATCCTCTGAACTGCACAAGTCATTCACTTTTAACACAGCGACCTCAGACAAGCCGAGACACAACATCTGAAATATTCACTTGATGGACACAATGTAGAGCAGAGAGAGAGAGAGAGCACATCTAACACTTGTGATGGGACAGATGAAAGAAAAGACAGACACACACACAAAAGGCAATACACATACACTGTAATAATAATACACTAAAATCAAACAAGCAGAGAAAATGACTGACAAGTGCTATTTTAGCTAACATGTGGAAACAAAAATTTACATGAAAATCCATATAACATTTTTTTTTTCATAGTTTTAAATTAAAAATTTCAACAATATGTATGAGTATGTGTAAACTGTCAAAAAGAAAATACTTAAACAGCTCCTTCTGACCATTTTAAAAGGGATATAATTTATTCAAATAAAATTTTAGAATCCTATTATTTATAAATTATTAAGATTGTTACGTATGCTAGTGCACTGATTAATATGCGTGGGTGTGTGTTAGTCTGATGTAAGGCCTCTAATTCTATAATTATTTTGGAACCAAATAATATTTGCATTAAATATTGGTAGTCCCGAGATTCTTCACTTTAGTGAATACATACACAGATCTGCTGTTATCATTCAAATTCCCTAGTGGTCTGGTGGTAGAATTTTTGTTAACCGTGTCAGAGGTTCCAGGTTCTAATCCGCCCTTGCATGTTTTTTTTTTTTCCTTATTGAAATCAAAGATGTTCATAAATGATTGTATATCAAGAGCATGGACACATGTGTGTTCATTTTGTTTTGTGATTTCATTGGAAAGAACAGAATCTCTGCAACGGCATTAAGCAATAGATTGACGCATTCTGTGTGTGCGTGAGTCAAAAGAGAACGTAAACCCCGCCTACTTTGATTTGATTGGCCATCTCTATAATTTTGACAATGACAAGCGCTGTTATATCGCTGAGGCAGATCAGACTAAAAATGTAAATTTTAAATCTTTTTTTCCATCCTAACATTTCTAGAGATCGTATATATATCGATTTACCGATATTTTCCCCGATATTTAAGCATTTTACCATAATCGGATATCGGTTTTGTAATATTGGATTTACCGATAAATGCCGCCATCTTGTGGGTGTTTTGAGAATTGTGCGCAGGATCGCCAGACAACGGCGTGCACAGCTAAAGTATACTTTAAAATATGCTTTGCTGTAATTAGTAAACTTTATTTAACATAACAGCCATTAATGCACAAATTAAATGTGTTACATAAATGCCTGAAATGTAGCTAGTTTATGCAGCTTGGCTCTAAGAAATAGAGACAAGCTCACAGAGTCACTTGTCTCAATAAAGATGTAACTTTGCATGAATTAAATAATACAGCCATGAATGAGCACATGTTGGAAATAAAAGTGCTGAATTTAATTCTCTCTCTGTTGTCTGTGCTCATTATTAGTCTCGTGAAGTCGTCTGCATTTGTTCACTCAGCGGGTTGATGCTCAGGAAATGCTCCATGGCCAACGCATATAACTTTTAACAAGATTAACTTGTTTAAAACACTGTAATTATATAATTATTTACTATATAACCATTAATTTGCTAATAAACATCCAAGTAAATACAACTTATTTATTATCTCTGCGAGCGAACGCAGTTTAAGAATAGTTCTGTGTAAATGCAGATAAACAGCAGATATTTCATAATCTAGAATGGCAAAAAACATTATTAATAATTCTGTTATAACATATCAGTTGAGAAATGCAATAAAATACAATGTTTTGTTTGTTATATTCTAATATTCCAGAGAATATTATTCAGTTATTTAACATTATCCAGCAAATTATTCTTCACTCTTTAGCCTATTAAACAGCTTATAAATCCACTAAAACTGTAGTTTAAAATGAAGTATTACATTTCTGCAAAGTTGATATAACTCGTCTTTATTTTCTCCATTTGAAAACAGACATTCTACATTTATTTTGCTTATTGTTAACATTAGTGTTGCTGCTGATGCTTTTTATAAATAAAATTGTTTTGTAATATGAAGATTCAAATTAAGAATTTTTTGGTGTATAAATAAATTTTGCTTTGTTTTCTATGCAAGGAGGGAGTGATTGTTATAAATAAAATGGTTTGTTCAGTTCAGTGGTGTTGTAATCGTGTCAAAAACAGAAGTATAACAGTAAATGAATATCGGTTCTGCATATCGGTTATCGGGCACATAAACAAATTATCGGTATCTGTTCTTAAAAAAAAATAAAATAAATCAATATCGGTTGATCACTAAACATTTCTAATTAGTGGGTGGTTACGGCCCTGTGTTACAGATCCCATTGGAAGACCAGTCATTCATTATGGAAAATTATGTCTCGGTCCATGATGCCAATCACCTTGCAACTTCCTGTTTTAAAAACCACTATACTCGAGTGAAAGCTCTATGTTAAATTAGTGGATGTAGAATGTAAACTTTGACCAACTTGCATTTGTTCTGTCTCTCCTCTCAAGTCTCATCATGTTTTATATTTTTATGTGAGGCTGTGAAGGAGTGAGCAGCTAAGTATGTCACATGACAGGATGTCTCGCTGTATTAGACACTTAGGAGTGAGTGCCAACCCCCTATTCGTTTGGTTTGCATGGAAAGTAGAGAGAAGACTTTTATTTTATACATTTTCTTTTCTTAGTCAGCTTGCTTTGTTAAAATCAGTCAGAGGTGGTTTTGTTCTATTTATTTCTTTTGTTTAGCACTTCTCAAGCTCTCGCCTTCCACTTTGTCTTGTCGTTGTATTGTTCTTATTCGTTGATTGTAAATACTGTAAATATTGAGTTCTCACCTTTTCACTTGGCACTGCACTTGGAAAAACAAACCTTGTAATTTGAATCATCTATATCCTCCTCTTTCACAGCCGCACTTCCATTTTGAGATTTACTTCTTTTTAATGTTACATCCCCACATACTCCTAACCAAAAATTCCCAAAGCCTAAGGTACGTAACGGATGAGAAGTAGGTAAAGTAATAACATCTTATTTTAATGAACACACACTCTCACACGCTTTAAACACAAAGTCTGCATACAAGAGTTCTCACAGAGGAGGCGTGACAGGGCTCAATGTTTCTGGAGGACCCAAAAAAACAAACAAACAAACCAGTTCATAAGAGAGGGTTTAAAGGCAAGGAAGATTAGGAGCACAGCGAATGCTTATAGACACAGGAAAACAAAAAACATGCCGATTACAGTGCTGAGAGTTTAAAGAGGTGCAGCAGTGGGACAAAAACGTGCCATGGCTAATCAAACATCCAACAACACTTAAAGAAAAGTTAGATTTGAATCAGGAAAAACTGATCCCAGACCAGCAGTTAAGACTAGAGCAAGAAGAAAAATAATAATAATGCAGACAAATGTCAACAGATAAATATAAATAAATAAATGCACATTTATTTATATAGTGCTGTTGACTACACATTGTTTCAAATCAGCTTATTTATATATGTGTGTGCGCGTGTTAATTATTTTAACAAAATAAGAGGGATCATACAAAATGCATGTTATTTTTTTTTTATTTAGCACTGTCCTGAATAAGATATTTTTTTTTCATAAAGGATGTTTACATATAGTCCACAAGACAAAATAATATAGCTGAATTTATTAAAATAACCCCATTACACTGTGTGGCTACCTGGATGATCCACAACAGTTTTTTTGTTTTATGATGTGAGGTTTGTAATGATCCCTCTTATTTTGTTAAAATAATTAACATTTTGCAGATTTTGAAAGGGGTATGTATACTTTTGACCAAGACTGTATATAATAATAATACAAATATTTATTGTGATGATTAGAATATGTATTTCTACACACACAGTTTATTTTATTTCACAATAGCAAATAAATAAACGAATTAATAAAACCAGTTTCCCATGACACATCTCCCTTAAGTATTTGAGGAGTAAGTGAGTGTGTTTATATATATGGAAGACGCTGAGAGATCCACCCAACTTATGACTTATGGCAAAATTAATGTGTTAACTCAAAGCACAGTACGTGGAGTCCAGGAGCGGCCTTAAGTAACCTATTAGAAATAGACTGAATCCAGAGCTCCTAATATCTGTGTTTATGTTGGACAAACACAATCTATATCAGACCAGTCCACACACAGACACACGTGCCTCGACCAAACACACAACTGTGGCTGCTTAGCCTCTAATTAGATGCTAATAGAGCGGTGGTGAACATTTTGATTGAGTAACAACACTGATATATGAAATCAGAGCACTGAACAAGCCATTACAGAAGCTCAGGCAGTTTTAAAGATGGAAAGAGAACAAAATGACTCTGCAGTCAGAGAGCTAGTCAGCATGAGATTGGTAAAAACTCAATGGGGTAAAAAAGAGCAGCACTCACGTCCTCGTCCAAGTTGGTCTGTTCCAGATCTACTACTTTAAACTGAACCCTCTTAAAGATCTCCTCCAGAGATTCACACGATTTATAGTCCAGCTTCTCTCCTACGAGAATAACACAAAAGAGAGATATTACTTTCAACTTTTCACTGATATGGCTCTTTATATAATTTTATATTGTAAAAACACAGATCAAAGCCAAACACATGGCTAATCTTACACTCATGATGTTTCTGTTACTTTATTATTTACAGTAAAGTTGAATCATTAGGAGGATGAGATCAGCTTGTCTATGAACACACACCCATTAACTACACAAACGAAACAAGCATACAAACCAGTCTTAACATGTTGAAGTCAACAGAGGGGGTGTGTGAGAGAATGTAAGAAAACGTGTGACATACAGGATCCATTTCATTTCCATGACCTTTTCTAGCTGTTTATAATGCATGAACTGTAATTACAAAGTATACTGGATTGAGATTTCATAGATATATCATCCAAAAGTTTGGGTTCTGTAAGATTTTTTAATAATTTTCTAAAGAAGTCATTTCTGCTCACCAAGTTGCATTTATTTGAATAAAAATACAGTAAAAACAGTAATATTGTGATATATTATTACAATTTAAAAGCACTGTTTTCTATGTAAGCTTGTTTCCGCCATCAGATGGAAAAAAATATGGTAATTGCGAGTTTATATCTTACAATTCTGACTTTTTTTCTCAGAACTGCATGATATAAAGCTAGAATTGAGAGATATAAAATCAGAATTGCGAGATATAAAGTCAGAATTGCAAGATATAAAGTCAGAATTGCGTGATATAAAGTCAGAATTGCGTGATATAAAGTCAGAATTGTATGATATAAAGTCAGAATTGCGAGATATAGTCAGAATTGTATGATATAAAGTCAGAATTGCGTGATATAAAGTCAGAATTGCATGATATAAAGTCAGAATTGTATGATATAAAGTCAGAATTGCGAGATAGTCAGAATTGTATGATATAAAGTCAGAATTGCGAGATATAAAGTCAGAATTGCGAGATATAAAGTCAGAATTGTGAGATATAAAGTCAGAATTGTGAGATATAAAGTCAGAATTGTATGATATAAAGTCAGAATTGTGAGATATAAAGTCAGAATTGCGAGATATAAAGTCAGAATTGTATGATATAAAAGTCAGAATTGCGAGATATAAAGTCAGAATTGTGAGATATAAAGTCAGAATTGTGAGATATAAAGTCAGAATTGTGAGATATAAAGTCAGAATTGTGAGATATAAAGTCAGAATTGTATGATATAAAGTCAGAATTGCGAGATATAAAGTCAGAATTGCGAGATATAAAGTCAGAATTGTATGATATAAAGTCAGAATTGAGAGATATAAAGTCAGAATTGCGAGATACAGTCAGAATTGCGAGATATAAAGTCAGAATTGCGAGATATAGTCAGAATTGCGAGATATAGTCAGAATTGTATGATATAAAGTCAGAATTGCGAGATATAAAGTCAGACTTGTATGATATAAAGTCAGAATTGCGAGATATAGTCAGAATTGCGAGATATAGTCAGAATTGTATGATATAAAGTCAGAATTGCGAGATATAAAGTCAGAATTGTATGATATAAAGTCAGAATTGCGAGATATAAAGTCAGAATTGCGAGAAATAAAGTCAGAATTGCGTGATATAAAGTCAGAATTGCGAGATATAAAGTCAGAATTGCGAGATATAAAGTCAGAATTGTATGATATAAAGTCAGAATTGCAAGATATAAAGTCAGAATTGCGAGATATAAAGTCAGAAGTCAGAATTGCGTGATATAGTCAGAATTGCGAGATATAAAGTCAGAATTGTATGATATAAAGTCAGAATTGCGAGATATAAAGTCAGAATTGCGAGATATAGTCAGAATTGTATGATATAAAGTCAGAAATGTGAGATATAAAGTCAGAATTGCGAGATATAAAGTCAGAATTGCGAGATATAGTCAGAATTGCGAGATATAGTCAGAATTGCGTGATATAAAGTCAGAATTGCGAGATATAAAGTCAGAATTGCGAGATATAGTCAGAATTGTATGATATAAAGCCAGAATTGCGAGATATAAAGTCAGAATTGTATGATATAAAGTCAGAATTGCGAGATATAAAGTCAGAATTGCGAGATATAGTCAGAATTGCGTGATATAAAGTCAGAATTGCGAGATATAAAGTCAGAATTGTATGATATAAAGTCAGAATTGCGAGATATAAAGTCAGAATTGCGAGATATAAAGTCAGAATTGTATGATATAAAGCCAGAATTGCGAGATATAAAGTCAGAATTGTATGATATAAAGTCAGAATTGTATGATATAAAGTCAGAATTGCGAGATATAGTCAGAATTGCGTGATATAAAGTCAGAATTGCGAGATATAAAGTCAGAATTGTGAGATATAAAGTCAGAATTGTATGATATAAAGTCAGAATTGCGAGATATAAAGTCAGAATTGCGAGATATAAAGTCAGAATTGCGAGATATAAAGTCAGAATTGTATGATATAAAGTCAGAATTGCGAGATACAGTCAGAATTGCGAGATATAAAGTCAGAATTGTATGATATAAAGTCAGAATTGCGAGATATAGTCAGAATTGCGAGATATAGTCAGAATTGCGAGATATAAAGTCAGAATTGTATGATATAAAGTCAGAATTGCGAGATATAGTCAGAATTGCGTGATATAAAGTCAGAATTGCGAGATATAAAGTCAGAATTGTATGATATAAAGTCAGAATTGCGAGATATAGTCAGAATTGCGTGATGTAAAGTCAGAATTGCGAGATATAAAGTCAGAATTGCGAGATATAGTCAGAATTGTATGATATAAAGTCAGAATTGTATGATATAAAGTCAGAATTGCGAGATATAGTCAGAATTGTATGATATAAAGTCAGAATTGTATGATATAAAGTCAGAATTGCGAGATATAAAGTCAGAATTGTATGATATAAAGCCAGAATTGCGAGATATAAAGTCAGAATTGTATGATATAAAGTCAGAATTGCGAGATATAAAGTCAGAATTGCGAGATATAGTCAGAATTGCGTGATATAAAGTCAGAATTGCGAGATATAAAGTCAGAATTGTGAGATATAAAGTCAGAATTGTGAGATATAAAGTCAGAATTGTATGATATAAAGTCAGAATTGCGAGATATAAAGTCAGAATTGCGAGATATAAAGTCAGAATTGCGAGATATAAAGTCAGAATTGCGAGATATAAAGTCAGAATTGTATGATATAAAGTCAGAATTGCGAGATACAGTCAGAATTGCGAGATATAAAGTCAGAATTGTATGATATAAAGTCAGAATTGCGAGATATAGTCAGAATTGCGAGATATAGTCAGAATTGTATGATATAAAGTCAGAATTGCGAGATATAAAGTCAGACTTGTATGATATAAAGTCAGAATTGCGAGATATAGTCAGAATTGCGAGATATAGTCAGAATTGCGAGATATAGTCAGAATTGTATGATATAAAGTCAGAATTGCGAGATATAAAGTCAGAATTGCGAGATATAAAGTCAGAATTGTATGATATAAAGTCAGAATTGCGAGATATAAAGTCAGAATTGCGTGATATAAAGTCAGAATTGCGAGATATAAAGTCAGAATTGTATGATATAAAGTCAGAATTGCGAGATATAGTCAGAATTGCGAGATATAGTCAGAATTGCGAGATATAGTCAGAATTGTATGATATAAAGTCAGAATTGTATGATATAAAGTCAGAATTGCGAGATATAAAGTCAGAATTGTATGATATAAAGTCAGAATTGCGAGATATAGTCAGAATTGCGTGATATAAAGTCAGAATTGCGAGATATAAAGTCAGAATTGCGAGATATAAAGTCAGAATTGTATGATATAAAGTCAGAATTGCGAGATATAAAGTCAGAATTGCGAGATATAGTCAGAATTGCGAGATATAGTCAGAATTGTATGATATAAAGTCAGAATTGTATGATATAAAGTCAGAATTGCGAGATATAAAGTCAGAATTGCGAGATATAAAGTCAGAATTGTATAATATAAAGTCAGAATTGCGAGATATAAAGTCAGAATTGCGAGATATAGTCAGAATTGCGAGATATAGTCAGAATTGTATGATATAAAGTCAGAATTGTATGATATAAAGTCAGAATTGCGAGATATAAAGTCAGAATTGTATGATATAAAGTCAGAATTGCGAGATATAAAGTCAGAATTGCGAGATATAGTCAGAATTGCGAGATATAGTCAGAATTGTATGATATAAAGTCAGAATTGCGTGATATAAAGTCAGAATTGCGAGATATAAAGTCAGAATTGTATGATATAAAGTCAGAATTGCGAGATATAAAGTCAGAATTGCGAGATATAGTCAGAATTGCGAGATATAGTCAGAATTGTATGATATAAAGTCAGAATTGTATGATATAAAGTCAGAATTGCGAGATATAAAGTCAGAATTGTATGATATAAAGTCAGAATTGCGAGATATAGTCAGAATTGCGTGATATAAAGTCAGAATTGCGAGATATAAAGTCAGAATTGCGAGATATAAAGTCAGAATTGTATGATATAAAGTCAGAATTGCGAGATATAAAGTCAGAATTGCGAGATATAGTCAGAATTGTATGATATAAAGTCAGAATTGTATGATATAAAGTCAGAATTGCGAGATATAAAGTCAGAATTGCGTGATATAAAGTCAGAATTGCGTGATATAAAGTCAGAATTGCGAGATATAAAGTCAGAATTGCGAGATATAAAGTCAGAATTGCGAGATATAAAGTCAGAATTGTATGATATAAAGTCAGAATTGCGAGATATAAAGTCAGAATTGTATGATATAAAGTCAGAATTGCATGATATAAAGTCAGAATTGCGAGATATAAAGTCAGAATTGCGAGATATAGTCAGAATTGTATGATATAAAGTCAGAATTGCGAGATATAAAGTCAGAATTGCGAGATATAGTCAGAATTGCGTGATATAAAGTCAGAATTGCGAGATATAGTCAGAATTGTATGATATAAAGTCAGAATTGTGAGATATAGTCAGAATTGCGTGATATAAAGTCAGAATTGCGTGATATAAAGTCAGAATTGCGAGATATAAAGTCAGAATTGCGAGATATAAAGTCAGAATTGTATGATATAAAGTCAGAATTGCGAGATATAGTCAGAATTGCGTGATATAAAGTCAGAATTGCGTGATATAAAGTCAGAATTGCGAGATATAGTCAGAATTGCGTGATATAAAGTCAGAATTGCGTGATATAAAGTCAGAATTGCGAGATGTAAAGTCAGAATTGCGAGATGTAAAGTCAGAATTGCGAGATATAAAGTCAGAATTGCGAGATATAGTCAGAATTGTATGATATAAAGTCAGAATTGTGAGATATAAAGTCAGAATTGTGTGATATAAACGTGAGTTTATATATCACAATTCAGAGAAAAAACGTCAGACTTTTTCCCCCTCATAATTGGACATTACATGCAATTGAGAGTTTATATCATGCAATTCTGAGAAAAAAAAAAGTCAGAATTGTGAAAAAAAGTCGCAATTACCTTTTTATTTTTATTTCATGGCGGAAACAAGCTTCCATAGTTTTCTATCTGAATATATAGTAAACTGTAATTTATTCCTGTGATCAAAGCTGAATTTTCAGCATCATTACTCCAGTCTTCAGTGTCACATGATCCTTCAGAAATCATTCTAATATGATGATTTGCTGCTCAAGAAACATTTCTGATTATTATTGTGAAACATTTTTGTGTAAACCATGATAATTTTTTTCAGGATTTTTTAATGAATAGAAACAGAATGTATTTGAATTATTATTATTATTTTTTTTTTTTTATTAACAAAGTACCAGTATTTAATTGATCAATGTATTGCATCCTTGCTGAATACCAAAAAAAAAAAAAAAAAAAAAAAAATAGTAGATTGAGTATACAGTATATAGAGAGAATGAACATCTTTTAGCCAATGACATATTTTAAAAAGGAGACTAACAAGAAAAACTAACATTCACTAAAGATTACATTTCTATGACTACTCCAGGACTGGAAATCACAATTTTAAAATTCTTTGAACTTTCAATGACTGTCCAAACACCAAACATTGTGATAAAGCCCATTTTCAGCTCACCTTTGAGGTCTAGGCACTCATTTCGCTGTGTCAGGTCTTTTAAGTCCTATGGACAAAAATAAAAAGAAAGAGTTTACTATTAAGAGATGAATGCTTATTGGATAGGCAGGTGACCAGCCAAGATCACTAATGTAACTCTAGTCAGAAAAGTGTGTGTGCAATGACAAGTGGTTTACCAAAGTAGTTTGTGTGTATACGTGTGTGTGTGTGTGTGCAGTAACATGTCAGGGTTACCATACACACTGAACTAGAAGACTAAGAGCTGAAAGTATGCCAGTATAAACGCTGAATTCATACGTTTCAAGGCTGTGTAAACACTAGGACGTCTGTGCTCTGAAACACCAGGGGGCAGCTGCCCTAAACCTGTTCTCTGATCAGCAATATATCCAGAGCATTCAGAGTCACCACCTGACATTTAACGCTGCCATGCAAACAGCATCTGACCCTGAGCTTTCTAATGTGACTTCAATGAGCCTTGTGTTTCTGCTGTTACACAAGCCACCTGCGGTCATCTTTTACTCACCAATCAGAGACTTGGGTGTTGTGCACTTGAACTGGGTGAGGAGGGAAACTGTATTAAAGGGGTCCTATTATGCTTTTTTTTTTACATTTTCAACTTTCTTTAGTGTGTAATGTTGCTGTTTGAGCATGAAAAAAAGGTCTGAAAAGCGGGAGTTATTCTCTATATCAGTGCGCACTCTTTCTGAACTCCCTGAAACGCCTCCATTGTAGTCTGGAGTTTTCTTCACAATATCCCTTATTTAAATAATTCATATTCAAAACAAAGGGGCGGGGCCTGGTTGAGTTAGTTAGTAGTGTGTTGAAAGGGGCGGGACATTTCCCAAACATGTTCAAAGCGCATGACCAATCACAACACACTGCTCCAGCCTACCAATCAGAGCACATTGTGCTTTTTAGAAGGAGGGGCTTCATAGAGACAGGAACTAAACAGAGCGTTACTGACAGACTGGGAAGAGAGGAGCTGCAACAATGGAGAATATGAGGAAAATAATCAACATTCAAGCAGGAAATCCTGTTCTAGTAGAGCACAAAAACAAAATCAAGGGCATAATATGGCCTTATATATATATATATATATGTGACCCGTCACGGAAACCAGGGACACAAGTCGGCAGCACAACTCTCGAGCAAAATGAGAAAGAAGCATTTTTTTTTCAAAATTGGTGATTTTCGTTTTTTTGCAGAATCTGTTAGTTGAGATCATGAAGAAGCCTTTCCGTGTTTGAGATAGCAGTATTGGTATATTTAAAAGCGTACATTTTAAGGGTTGAAATCGGCTTGTTTTTCGCAGATTCTAGCACGCAGTAGGGGCGTGTCATGTCTGTGTGTATTTCCATACTGGGAAGCATGGCTACTTACTATGCAGCGCTCTGGCCGGCTCTAGCTGATATCAAAATTCAATGAAGAACCGTGGCCGTTACACCGAAAATGTTTTGAAGTACTTCTTCGACAAGCCGGATGCTTATGAACAAGCGCTCACTGATTCTGAAGACGATCTGAGGGACGATGAAAGCGGCATAATAAGACATTACCTCTCTGGAGTCGGGTAACGCGCTGGCGCATTTTGCAGGATTTTTTTCACATTGCAGCAAAACAGACAGTCATTTTTTGTCATAGAGACATAAGTAATATATCAATTGAAACTATAGAATGTCTTCTTTTATTTGTGTACACTCAGAGTAAAAACAAAATGTTGTGCTTTTTGAAAAATAAAGAAAACTAACCTGATGCGTGATCTCTCATCTCCCTCTAAACGAAGTCCAATCTGATAGTTCTCAGAAAATGAACTGTAACTTAGTGAATACTAATCATAAAAAAATTATACTTATGTCTGAAAAAACGTTGAAATGTCAAGTTTTAAAACGTGTAAGTCAAATCGAAAACAAACC
Source organism: Megalobrama amblycephala (assembly GCF_018812025.1). Taxonomy (NCBI): domain Eukaryota; kingdom Metazoa; phylum Chordata; class Actinopteri; order Cypriniformes; family Xenocyprididae; genus Megalobrama; species Megalobrama amblycephala. Next base: position 35,724,052 of record NC_063062.1, on the reverse strand, counting down.
TTCTGTGTTTATGTAATCTGTATGAAAAGAGAGCCATGTCAGAAGTCCGTGATTCAGCTCATTATCCGCTAATGCGGCCACGCCCACGGAGCGAGCGCTATTCAGACGCAAATTCAGTCAATACATGCATTCATCGTCTCAATCGTGTATTTATTGTCTTGAAAAGTGTTTTGAATAGCCATAGTTAGCGATCTCTGGCCTCTGTTAGTCCAGTTATTTCCTGGATTGCCTATTCTTCTTTAACAGGCTTCTCAGGTGAGAACATTTCATTTCATGATTATAGTGACCAAAATGATCACGGTTATCACAGAATCCTGTTCAAAAAGTCAATTCACCAAGTTTTATGTGGAAAACCAGCAAATAACAAATAAAATTAGCATCAATATGTACTTTTTCTTTACATAAACATTAAAATAATAACATAAAAAATGATGGGCAGATTTTAAAGGAGTGTCTTGCAACATGTTATCTACAATGCACAAGTTCAAATAGAGTTTTGACAAAAAAAGTCACATATTTCAGCCTCTAAATCATTTTTATAAAAGTCAAAAAAGATAAATTACTGACATTTACAATGCACATTAACCTTTATTATTAATAGTATGCGGTCCATGCAGCTTTACAGGGGGTATGGCTTATCTAAATGAGATGTAAATGAGCCCTATTGTCACTCCCAGCAGGTGAGAACAGGCGAGAACTGCAACTTTAGAGGCGTTTTTCTCCCTATAGAGCTTTCTTGAGTGACTACCTTCAAATGGCCACAACTTCTCCAAATATTATCAGATTTCCATGTGTCACACATCATTGGAAAGCTTGGAGACTACACTTTTAGAATCTGTGAATAACTCAAAATGCCCCAGAACCGACTTGTGTCCCTACTTTCCGTGACTGGTCACATTATATATATATATATATATATACACACACACATATATACAGTACAGTCCAAAAGTTTGGAACCACTAAGATTTTTAATGTTTTTAAAAGAAGTTTCGTCTGCTCACCAAGGCTACATTTATTTAATTAAAAATACAGTAAAAACAGTAATATTGTGAAATATTATTACAATTTAAAATAACTGTTTTCTATTTGAATATATTTCACAAAGTAATTTATTCCTGTGATGCAAAGCTGAATTTTCAGCATCATTACTCCAGTCTTCAGTGTCACATGATCCTTCAGAAATCATTCTAATATGCTGATCTGCTGCTCAAGAAACATTTATGATTATTTTCAATGTTGAAAACAGTTGTGTACTTTTTTTTCAGGATTCCTCGATGAATAGAAAGTTCAAAAGAACAGCATTTATCTGAAATACAAAGCTTGTGTAGCATTATACACTACCGTTCAAAAGTTTGGGGTCAGTAAGAATTTTTATTTTTATTTTTTTGAAAAGAAATTAAAGAAATGAATACTTTTATTCAGCAAGGATGCATTAAATCAATCAAAAGTGGCAGTAAAGACATTTATAATGTTACAAAAGATTAGATTTCAGATAAACACTGTTCTTTTGAACTTTCTATTCATCAAATAATCCTGAAAAAAAATATTGTACACAAATATTTTGTACAATTGTACACATTAAATGTTTCTTGAGCAGGAGATCAGCATATTAGAATGATTTCTGAAGGATCATGTGACACTGAAGACTGGAGTAATGATGCTGAAAATTCAGCTTTGCATCACAGGAATAAATTACTTTGTGAAATATATTCAAATAGAAAACAGTTATTTTAAATTGTAATAATATTTCACAATATTACTGTTTTTACTGTATTTTTAATTAAATAAATGTAGCCTTGGTGAGCAGACGAAACTTCTTTTAAAAACATTAAAAATCTTAGTGGTTCCAAACTTTTGGACTGTACTGTATATACATACACACACATTGCCACTTGCCATCTGTGATCAGTAAACAGACATAAAGGGAGCATTAATCTTTTTAGTAGCTTTCTCTCTCTCTCTTTTCAGCACATTTCTTTTACAGGCCTGTTTGTGAAGTCATTTTTCCAGGGGTGACTAAGCAATTAGGAGAGAGGAACACACGAGCAGACTGAGGTGGTGGAAAAACACATACGTACACACGCACTCAGTAATGACCGGCTATTTTCTGCCCTGGGGACTCCCAGTGGAAATTTACCACGATGCCCTCGGAAGGACTGATGTCCTTCTGCACAACTACAGCTTACACATATTGCACCAAAAATACATTATATAAAAAAAAAGTACACTTGCAGAGAAAAATAAAGGAATGGAAAAGAAACAGACGGGAAATACAAAAGAAGCAGACTTGTGAACGGAGGGAGAGAGGGGAGGAGAACGGCAGCATGTGCTGGTTGGTGAGCGATTGTGGGTGTTAGCTGGCATCTCTGTGCAAACATCAGGCCATGATAACATGATCTCTCTCTTTCTGTCTGTTTTCAGTGACTCAGCTAGGAGCAGATGGGAGCTCTCTCTCTCTCTCTCTCTCTCTCTCTCTCTCTCTCGCCATCGATCTGTTTCAGCAGGCATGCACGTGTCCTGCCGTCTCATTATAACACCCTGCCGAAATCTTTCATGGATTTTTGAAGTCAGCATGAAATTAAAAATCACCCTGTCCATTTTCTCATAATGCATTCGGTTCCGTTTTGACCCGGAAGAGATAAAAATTGTAAAAAATTCAAAGTTTTTAGAACAGAGCCAAACTTAAATGTGGAAATGTGTGAAGACTTTTTTTTTTTTTTTTTTTTTTTTTTTTTAAAGAGATAACAGTTAAAAAAAAAACTTAATCCACTACTGTAATTTAATTACTTTTCCCTTAAAAAAAAAGTAAATTAAATTTCTGTTATTTAATTACAATTACTTCTGATGTAATTGCATTACATTCTGTATAGACTATAGAACAATTCTATATAAAACAATAGAGGATTTAACATAAAAAATGTAATTCTAATGTTAAAATGTATGATTTTAATGTAGCTTTCTCCTTTTACATACTTTGGTTGGTTCAAGAATAATTTATGCAATTTTATATTATTTATTTAAAAGAATTAAAAAAGCAGTTTTATGTCATTATCTCATATTGTTCAACTAATTACTTTCTAAATCCCCTAAGTAATGCAATACTTTTTAGAGAGAATAATTAGTCCAGTAATCAAATTACACTGTTGAAGATGTAATTAGTAACATAACTTTTATTTTTTTTATTTTTTTATTTATTTTTTTTTAAGAGTAACGTACCCAACACTGGGCTTTACACATGATTTTATGGAGACTTTATCACACACTTTTGGGAATGAATTTTGTTGATAAACATAAATATGCACACCATTGCAGCGTGGAAAAATTTACCATCTTTTTCATCTCAAAGTGAAAGTAGGTTTCATAAATTTGGACATTTTTGGGCAACCATGAGTTATTTTTTATTAAATCAATTGATTTCAACTGGGGTTGATACTGGTAATTCTCAGATTATACATTCTTATACAGTACATTTCATATGATATATTTAAATATATTTTCTCTTTTTTTGACATCACAGTGTTTTTTCTGTGTTCATGCAAAGTTTGAAATTTCTGAAAAACAAAATATTAACAAAAAAAGTTTGACTTTCCTCCAACAACAGCCATAATTAGTTTTTCACAACCCATTTTGTGCTGCTGAACCATTAAGACTCTTATGTTAACGACAAATTCGGCCCTTTGAAAATCATAACATTAGTAATTACAATACATAATTGCTATATTTGTCACAGGAAGTCTAGCAGATAAATATTAACAGACAGAAAACAGGCACATTCACATTGAGCTTTAACCAAAACAATTTAACGCTACATGCAAATAACTGACTGGGAATTTGCCTGTGTGTGTGTCATCATGACAGGAAGAAATGACCGTTTGTTGACTCAGTATGGTATGTTTACAACGCTGTGCCTATAAGAGGCTTTCAGTAAGCGAGCTGCAGCCAGAGGGAGTCAGGAGGCATGTGACTGGTCCGATGCCAGAGGTTAGAGAGGTTATATGTTTGTGATCAGAGTACAAATGTAATCCAGCACAACAGGCCAAATGGGGATACAATAGAGATTACTAATGTGCACAATCAAGCTTCCCTTTCTTCAGTGAGTGTGTAATTAATGGGGACTTGGGGCCAAAATGCCACCAAATCCAAGATAAGGGGGCAAAAATGCACAATAAAAAAAAGCAGTAGCAATTACAGTGAAAAATGTTGATTGCGGCATTACATCTAGATCTGCTCACTTTGCATCAAAGATTTATTGTTAGGGTTGGAAACAGAGAACCAGTTCTTATCCAGAACCGGTAATGTTTCTCAAAAAGTATCAGAACCATGCAAAATTTCTACATTTTGGTTGCGAAAACGGTTCTGGTGTGATGGGTGGGCGAAGTATGGGGAGCGTATACATTAATAGAGACGTCTCACCTCATGAATATTATAGCAATGAATGCACTGAATGCCCTCGCGCTACTCATATACGTCAGATATCAATGCAGAGAGAGAGAGAGAGAGAGAGAGGTGAACAAACCTGCACAATTAATCTTTACATGATTGCGTTCTACATTTCATCACCCATATGATCTAATTCCTAAATGACAACGATTTGCCCATGTATATTAAACCTTTGACAAAAATAAAATTGCGACATTCAAATCAAATTCATGCTGCCACTGATCTTGAGAGAGCAGTTGCTATGTTTAGATATAAACATCTTCACAATCTTTTTAAACACACAATATCATTATTTCTGTGTTACAAATACTCCAATTATCACACAAGTATACAAAAGTTTATTATTCAGATATAAACGCTGATGACTACTTTACTGATCAAAATATAATAAAACACCTTTTGAAAGTAACTGGTTGCTTCAAATAACGACTGCATCGATTACATTGTTACGCCACTAGGTGGCAACAAATTACTGTTTAAAATGTATCTATCACTGAATCATTCTTTCAGAAACAAGTGAAGTCTTTATGAATCCAACTTATTCTGTTTCACCTGTTTGGATCTAACATGTGTTCAAGCATCTTATTTGTGCTGAATTTATGTATTAGTTAATGCATTAACTAATCATGAGCAATACATTTGTTACTGTAATGTGTTAATCTTTGTTAATGTTAGTTAATAAAAATACAGCTGTTCATATTGTTCATGTTAGTTCACAGTGCATTAACTAATGTTAACAAATGCAACTCTTGATTTTAGTAATGTATTAGTAAATGCTGAAATTAACATTTACAAAGATTAATAAATGCTGTAGAAATGCAGTTCATTATTAGTTCATGTTAATGTGGTTAACTAATGTTAACTAACGAACCTTACTGTAAAGCGTTAGTGAATTTGTTGCCATTGGCAGCCTGTTAAAATCATTTTAGAAGAATAATAAACACAAAAAGGACTGTTTGAGTTGCATTATTTCCCCTTACTACTGTTTTTTTTTTTGTTGTTCAATCATTTTAATAGAACTAGAATTGGAACTGGAATCGTTAGGCAAAACAAGAATCGGAAAAATTTCTGATTTCCAACCATATTTATTGTACACATTTTTTATTTTATTTTTTTTGCAGTGTTGAGCATTATAACCAATCACAGACGTTTCTGTTGAGTTTAAGAATGCAATGGCCAATCAGAGGTGTTTAGATTAGTCACAGCAATTAAGCAATCAGCTGAAAGTTTTGTTCAGTGTGTGACACACTCACTGAGTTTTGCACTCTTGCAAACTCTCATCATAAACAAGAAAGTGCAGATATGATGTAAACAAGACATTAATTTTGCAGTGTAGACAGCTTCAGTGACTATAACGGGAGTTTTTGCGAGAGTGCATAACTCTGTGAGTTTGCACTAGACTTGGACCGCGTTCTTTGCTCGCTTTTTTGTATATAATTTATTCCCAGTTTGAATAACCTTTTTCTTTATGACACTAAAATACCAGAAAAATCATAATGTTATGTGTTGATTTTCTAATGCATACAAATCATTAAATTAATTCATGGGTCTTAAAGGGATAGTTCACCCAAAAATGAAAATTTGATGTTTATCTGCTTACCCCCAGGGCATCCAAGATGTAGGTGACTTTTTTTCTTCAGTAGAACACAAATGATGATTTTTAACTCCAACCGTTGCCGTCTGTGAGTCAAATAATGGGAGTGAATGGGAACTCGAACAATAAGAGTCGAAAACCTTGCACAGACAAATCCAAATTAAATCCTGCGGCTCGTGACGACACATTGATGTCCTAAGACACGAAACGATTGGTTTGTGTGAGAAACCGAACAGTATTTATATCATTTTTTACCTCTAAAAGACCACTATGTCCAACTGCGTTCAGCACTCGCTTAGTGAGGTCTGATCGCGCTCTGACAGCGGAAGTGATGTCTCGCACATATACTTCAATGAGTGCGAGACATCACTTCCGCTGTCACTGAACGCAGTTGGACATAGTGGTGTTTTAAAGGTAAAAAATGATATAAATACTGTTCAGTTTCTCACACAAACCGATCGTTTCGTGTCTTAGGACATCAATGTGTCGTCACGAGCCGCAGGGTTTAATTTGGATTTGTCTGTGCATGTTTTTCTGACTCTTATTGTTCGAGTTCTCATTCACTCCCATTATCTGACTGACAGACGGCAACGGTTGGAGTTAAAAATCATCTTTTGTGTTCTACTGAAGAAACAAAGTCACCTACATCTTGGATGCTCTGGGGGTAAGCAGATAAACATCACATTTTCATTTTTGGGTGAACTATCCCTTTAAACGATTAGTTCACTTTCAAATAAAAGTTTCCTGATAATTTTCTCACCCCATGTCATCCAAGATGTTCATGTCCTTCTTTCTTCAGTCGAAAAGAAATTATGTTTTTGATGAAAACATTCCAGGATTATTCTCATCATAGCGGACTTCAATTGGCCCCAAAAGGTTGAAGGCCAAAATTACAGTTTCAGTGCAGCTTCAAAGGGCTTTAAACAATATCAGACAAGAAATAAGGGTCTAATCTAGCAAAACATTATCTAAAAAAAAAAAAAAAATTCTATACGTTTTAACAATAGATGTTCATCTCGTTCAAACTTTGACCTGAGGAGGGCAGTAATAGACTTAGCAGTGTCTACACTGCCGGGATTCTAATAGGGAAGAAGAAGAAGAGAGCTAGTTCAAGATGAGCATTTATGGTTAAAATGTATAGAATTTTTATTTTATTTTATTTTTTTTAGAAAATGACTGATCATTTCTCTAGATAAGACTCTTATTCCTCGTCTGGTATCGTTTAAAGCCCTTTGAAGCTGCACTGAAACTGTAATTTTGACCTTCAAACGTTTGGGGCCAATTGAAGTCCACTATAAGGAGAAAAATCCTGGAATATTTTCATAAAAAAAAAAAAAAAAAAAAAACATTCCAGGATTATCAAAAACATATTTTATTTTCGACTGAAGAAAGAAGGACATGGACATCTTGGATGGCATGGAAAGTAAATTATCAGGAAATTTTTATTTGAAAGTGAACTAATCCTTTAAATTTTGTCAAGAATATAACAAGCCATTTCCCCACACATATTTTTTTTTTTAATGTATTCTTTTTATCAACATTAACAATCATTATTACAACACCAAGAAGAAAATTCTGCAATAATGATTTGTCATAATATTGTAGTTCTGCCCTGAAATGAATTACTGTTTTTTTAATCATTTACATACTTTATGTTGGCTATTTACATTATGCAATTGTTGTGTAAACACATGCATGCCACCTTTGATCAGCATTAAACAGTCTGTGTAAGTAAACATACCATGTCAGATGCAGCTTCTGTTCCACCTTTGCAGTATAAAGATGACTTTTGTTCATGTTGATAAAATTGGTAACAGTCAATAGTATTCTAACTGATTGAAGTAACTGCTTAAATAAATATAAGTATTTGACTTAAAAACAACACAGGGAAACATTTATTATGGTAATCAAATATTGCAAATCAAATATTGCCTCTTATTGGGAAAAGTTACTTTCTGACCAAGGCGTGAATCAGATGCTTTATGACTTTAAGGACTTGAATGAATTTCCAGGATGTTTTTGTAGATGCGTTACCTGTATCTGTTTGAGCACTTTTGGGATTGGTTTGCAGTTGAGCTTCTGGCATGCTTGTCTGTAGGCATTCAGAATCTCCTCCACCGTCACATTCTGGGCTGCAGAGATAAAACCGTACAAAGACAAGGTCAAAGGTCAGAGATATACTATACAGTGTATGCAACGGTTCATCGTTATCAAATGAAAAACTACCTATATGAAACTAATTCTGCACAGCATTAAATTAAAGCCTGAATCTGGCTCATCTCATTCTCCAAACAGCTGTTGCTCTTAAAATACTGCCTTCGTAGGCAGTTCACTAGGTTCTGAAACAGAGCAAATTTGTAGCGTATGGACAAGAAAGAGAGTTTGAACAATGTAAAGAGCGAGAGAGCAAACGGATCTGTCCTCATTGAGTCCGGGAGGTGATCAGTGTGTGTACACTTATTCTTGAGCGCTCTCAGTAGGGCCTTTGTGTAGCACATGAACACACACACTCAAAGAAGCAAGCGGTCTAGACCTTCTAAGCGCTGTCTACAGTCATATGACTTCATACATTCAGACTTATTGTTTTGAGGTGACACACATTCGTACATGCAGAGAGAAAGGTGGTTTAAGGCTAAGCTAAAATAGAGAACATTCGCTTGCATTTGCACTGTGGTGATACTACAGTGTTACATGTTATTGTAAGACATTAACCATAACATAAAAGTAGGCGACTGAAAACATAAAGCAAAGGAAACACCAAAACCGCATGTCAAAGAGATGCAATGGGATGCATTACATGACAAAAAAAAAAAATAATATAAAAAAATAATTTAATTAAAAATACAGTAAAAACAGTAATATTGTGAAATATTATTACAATTTAAAATAACTGTTTTCTATTTGAATATATTTCACAAAGTAATTTATTCCTGTGATGCAAAGCTGAATTTTCAGCATCATTACTCCAGTCTTCAGTGTCACATGATCCTTCAGAAATCATTCTAATATGCTGATCTGCTGCTCAAGAAACATTTAATGTGTACAATTGTACAAAATGTGTGTGTACAATATTTTTTTTCAGGATTATTTGATGAATAGAAAGTTCAAAAGAACAGTGTTTATCTGAAATCTAATCTTTTGTAACATTATAAATGTCTTTACTGCCACTTTTGATTGATTGACACTTTTGATCCTTGCTGAATAAAAATATTCATTTCTTTAATTTCTTTTCAAAAAAATAAAAATAAAAATTCTTACTGACCCCAAACTTTTGAACGGTAGTGTATAATGCTACAGAAGCTTTGTATTTCAGATAAATGCTGTTCTTTTGAACTTTCTATTCATCAAGGAATCCTGAAAAAAAAAGTACACAACTGTTTTCAACATTGAAAATAATCATAAATGTTTATTGAGCAGCAAATCAGCATATTAGAATGATTTCTGAAGGATCATGTGACACTGAAGACTGGAGTAACGATGCTGAAAATTCAGCTTTGCATCACAGGAATAAATTACTTTGTCAAATATATTTAAATAGTACACAGTTATTTTAAATTGTAATAATATTTCACAATATTACTGTTTTTTACTGTATTTTTAATGAAATAAATGTAGCCTTGGTGAGCAGACAAAACTTTTTTAAAAACATTAAAAATCTTAGTGGTTCCAAACTTTTGGACTGTGCTGTATATATATTATATATATATATATATATATATAATATATATATATATATATATTTTTTTTTTTTATTATTATTATTATTATTATTATTATTATTATTATAGGTAGATCTCAAAGAAAATTAAAATTCTCAACATAATCTGCTTAATATAAAAATGATTAATTTTTAAGTCATTATGTTCAAAATGTATAACTGATATATATCCAATAACAATATTTGGAACCAATGATTACTTTTTATTTCTTTTTCTATTTATTATAATCATAAATAATAATTACATATGCATAAAAATGATCATTATTATTATTATTATTATTATTATTAATAATAGTACTAGCAGTAGTGGTAATATATTATTATTAATAACTATTACTTTTATTACCTCCCATTTTTATACATTTATTATAATCTATTTCCATTTTTTAAGATTTTTTTGTGCATCAATTTCACATTTTAAGTGACTAACAAACAGACAATTAAATCTTTAATTACAGTTTTTGTATAACAATTAATTGTCAGCCATAATATTACATTAATGGCAGATTAGACTGTGGTTAAATCGGTGGTACGACTACAGCCATTGTGTGTTCGACTGACGTTTTTTATTCACTATGGCTCTGTTTGGTTCACGTGAACATGACGAAAGAGAGACACACATGCAGACTATAGTTAGAAGTTAAAATTCTGGTTTATTTTCACCCTGTTTATGTAAACCAGCTGTGCATGCTGTTGATTACCACATACACATATTTACCACACACATCTGTGTGTATAAATGAACGGGAAACATGTTTACAGTAAACACAATCACAATGCAAGCTTTGCAGGACTGAAGGTTCAAGAGGAAATGTGTTTCTGTTCAAGCATTCTTCAGTGTTTTTACTGAACTTCTTTACTACAAATGACCCCTAGATTGTCATTTCCATCTTCCAGTTATCCTTGCAGGTATATTAATCAGAAGTATAATATTCAATGTTTTAATTAATGCTGTACTGGTAGACTACTTACCAATTCTTAAATGGCCATGACATGATTTGAAATACTGAATATAAATTTGCTAAAACATAATCTTGCTTTATTGATATTTATTTGAAGTGACGTTTGAGTGATCAAGAATATAGCAATGTACAAATAAGCTTTCTTTCGATTCCTCCGTTCTCATTTTCCTTCCTCACATCCTTCCCTCACATCCTAAGGGGGATGGAGCTGAGACGCAAGGAAAGGAAGTGAGGATGCACAAATAAGAAATGAGAAGCACCCTATCGGTAGTCACTAAATTTGGCCAATCTCACGAACCGATCACAATTTGATGACGCAAAACCGTAAAGAGTTGCCACCGAAGCGCATGTAAACTGTATACAGATGAGGCTTTTGTGCCACGTTTTACTTGGTAAATTCATGAAACATTAGTAAACCGCACATTTTTATTTAGGTCAGGATATCTTGATTCAAACGAGCCCAAACACAACATAACTTGATGTGTAGATCTTGAGAAAACCATGACATGCTGCTTGACTAAAGCTATAGGAATTCATCACGATCAAGACACAGTGTTTTACAACGTCATTTGAAAGTTCAACCAATAGAAACCGGATCTCAGATTTGGTGGGTAGGAACGATGTGTTGAGACCGGGTGGGCCTCATATGTCCTGAAAAGTGAAGCTGCGGGCTCTTTGATCGCCCCCTGGTGGCTGGATGCAGTACAGGTCATAAACCCCGCACTCTCCATGCAAACGAACGGGACGCGAGTCAAAATAAAAAAATAAATTACACTTCCAATAAAATTTTCCGAAAGATGGCTTTGGTCATTTAAGGTAGTTGTTATCACGCTGATATATGTTCAATTGTTTGTTTTTGTGATAAGTTTGATTTTAGCTAGTAATTTGATGCTATAGAAACAGGCCGTGTCGTTATGATTGACAGCTTCTCTGAGGACTGTCGGAGCTTCGAGGTGAGACTGAAGATATATAACCAACTGTTAATTTTCGATTTCTGTGTTATTTCACACAGACAAAATTAGTTGTTCAGCAGTAAACTGTACTAACTGACCTACAGGATCTGATGAATCACTGAACGTTTTTTGGTAACGTTAAATGTGGACTTTATAAGCTAATTAATAAATGTTATTAGTTGAGATAACACGCCTAACGTTAGCCATGATGGGAAAAAGCAGGTGATCAAATTATTTTTATGGGTATAAAATAAAAATTAGCAGGACAAAACTAATGATAGCCTACTCTAATGAATTATAGAGAACTGTCTACTGCAATCGATCTCCTGTAACGTTAATTCAACTTGATTTAAAATGGCAGGACCATTTCTGACATTTTAGAGTTGTTTCTATTGTAGGGCTGAAACGATTAGTTGACATTGTCGACAATAAAAAATTGTCGACAAATATTTTTGTTGTCGAATAGTCTCGTACGACCTATTTGAAGGGCCTGCAATAACGCGGTGTAACCAGTGGGGCGCTGTAGCGCAATACTGTAATGCAGCCCTCCCGGATCCAATCCAATAAAAGAAGTCAGCGCTTTGGAGAGCATAGTGCAAACAAAGTCAAACCCGTGAAATGTGGGAGATTAACATATATATATATATATATATATATATATATATATATATATATATATATATATATATATATATATATATATATATATATATATACACACACATATATATATATATATATATATATATATATATATATATATATATATATATATATATATATATATATATATATACACATATACATATATACACATATACATATATACACATATACATATATACACATATACATATATATATATATATATATATATATATATATATATATATATATATATATATATATATATATAAAATATGATATATAATATGTGTGTGTATGTATGTTGTTGTTTCATTTTTCAAAAAAACCCCACATAATTACATTATATTTTTTTAACCTGAAGGATATTGGTCTATTCAGTTGGCTTGAAAATTATTAAAAATACACTTTTAAAAGCTGAAGTGATTTCTTTGTTTTATTTACTAGTTAAAGTACAGTATAACTCAATATTTTAACTAATTGCTAAAGTAGAATAATCGAACAAAGCTTACTGATTAATCAGTGCAATCAACGATTAGTCGATTAATCGTTCAAATAATTGATAGATTAATCGATTATCAAAATAATCGTTTGTTGCAGCCCTATTCTATTGGCATATTAATAAGTTTATCTACTGAATTTGCTGTTTCAAAAATATCTTTGCTTTAGAAACAGAATATTATTTTACAGGTATAATTTTAAATTGTGTATAATTTATATATTTAAAACACATCAATTACAATATGTTGTTTTGACCTAGTTATCACTAGTAATTTATCTGAAAACAAACAATGTACATTAATAAACATTCAAATAAATTTAAATTCCTCTTTGCCAGATGTTATTAAGCCAAATGAAAAAGGAAAGAGCAAAGAAAAATAATAAACAATAGATAATAATAGGTGATCTGATCTTGATGACGCAGTCGTCTGGGCGGAAGTTTGATACCGTGACAGATTGACAGGTCTTGATTTACCATGCGTCATAGAATAGGAGTGCACAGCTCAAACAGCGCTGGAAGATTACTTTGTTTTGGTTTTGTTTTTTGTAGAAGTTATAAGCCATTACTTTTAAGTATGCCACTTAGACGTGACACCATTAAAAATGCATTCTGCTTGTAGGACTGACCTTTGCATGGAATTGCCCTTATACACACTAGGGATGAGTTGAAATGATTATCTATGGTTACCGACAGCAACCCACATGTGGTGTAAGGTATGTATTAGGTTCAAAATAACCTGAAATATTCCTTGCATATGCAAAGTAAAAACACTGAATTCAAGAGAAAGACTTCTCATTTAACACCCACAGAGTCAAAGTGCTATAAAGTTTCTATTGTTGTTTTTTTTGCACACACGAACGTACCACAGAGCACCGGTGACCAGTGATGATGTGCTGGGTTGATGACTCTAATGATAATTACCCGTTTGGATGCAGTCCTTACACGCTTGCTATCATCTAATAAGCTGCAGACTAATCACAACCACCACCTCTAACATGGGCTATAAATAAAAACGAATACATGAATAACTGAGACGATTCAGCTAAGAGTGCATAATTGTGTGTCTTTCGTCTTCTCCGCAGGCAGTCTAATTAAACTAAAGTCTGCTGTAAAAGATCTCCAATGGCTCATTCTCCATGAGTGGAGCCCTGGAACTCCTTCTGATGTTTCAGCAATACTTATTTAATCCAGCCTACAGAATTTAATATGCAAGCAATACCAAACCAATGCCCAACAATTACAACAAAAACATGGTTAAAAAAGTGGTTACTGTTTACCCACAAATTTGCCATAACGTCCTATTGTCAGCCTGTGAGATCACCGATACACAATATTATTGCTGGCGGGGGGAGGTGGTGCAATAGTTTACTTATTTGATCATTAATTTACTTAATCATTACTCTGTTTTGTTATCGCAGGAAATTCATTTTGCAAGCAAAGATGAAGTTGACGATGAAGAAAAATGTCACGTCACATAGAAATATTTCACCCAAAATGCAATTTGTAAACTTTGCACGAGAGTTATGTCGGAGGTCTTTTCCACCAGCATGAACTGGGAGCTAGTTCAGAGCTAGTGCTAGTGCCGGTTTGGAGTTGGTTCGACTGACAAGCCCTCTAAGAACCGGTTTGCCTTTCCGTGGGCTAGAGAGCCTCCACAGAGCCAATGACAGGTCTTACGCCACTGTATACGTCACATCTTTCAGAAACGCATTAAAAATCCAAAACGGCGAATCCAATGCATTCTTGCAGCTTGCCGTAATTTGTATAGATGGAGATTACAATCGAGCTGCTATTAGCTCGATTAGCTGCCATTTCAAAAATGTTGGTCACAAATTTCTGTTTGTCTTGTTGGTCACGGTAACCCCGCTCCCAGCCCGACACAAGCGGTTCTTATGCTGCGTTCCAGGCAGGATTTTGAGCCCGTAAGTCACGACTTCAAATCACGACTCACGACTTTGTAGCATTCCAGGAAAGTCACGCCAAACTGCGTAAAAGTGTAAACAAACCAACATGGCAGACCGTACGGGGCTTATGCTCATTAACAATAATATATCGCCAAAGGTGCTTACTCCTTGCTTATTTGAGGGAAACAGAGGAGGAAAATGGCGCATAAGGCAAGAGAAGCTGTTATACCTTTCCGTGCTTCCCACAGGTTTGAAATATACTTGTGGTGGTAGCCGGGCGAAAAATCCTCCTATTACCCATGGCACAAAAATGGTCTACTACATGTGACAAACAAATAATGTGTGATTTTTAACAGTATTTTTATTCATTGAAATTAATTTTAATTACATAGCATATTACATTTAATTACATACTAATATTATGCATTATTATGCATTGTAAATTATGCAAAATTACAGCATTTAAATGGTTCACCTTTTCCTATGTTCTCCTTGCTGTCATATAGTGTCTCTCTCAGTGAATGGGACACAGACTTTACTAGTAAAATTTATAAAATGAATAACATATGTCTCAAATAATGTTCTTAGTCTTTTCTTCCTGTGGAAGAGACTACAATAATTTACTATGAATTAAATGGAAATCAAATTAAATACAATTTATTGTGTAACCAAAATACCAATAATGCCCAAAAGAAAAAGAAAAAACTTAGCGTGTGACTTTTAATTATAAACAAGCCCGAAATACACCGGGACTCTTATTTTGAAATGTCTGTACTATTGCAGGCTGATCCTTCAGATTCTTACAATCGTCTAAAACATTTTATATAAAGGCCATAAAGTAGACTTTGTAATAATTCATCAACTTGAGTTCATTGGCAATCGCTTGGCATAAATCTGCGCTTTTCATTGATTGAGAATCACTTTGAAGCAGTCTGAAGCGCTGTTGCGCGAGCTTGTAGAAAGCGCAACAGCGCCCCCTTGTGATTTTGCAAAATGCAGCGCCTGTGGGAATGTCAGCGGGATTAAACAGTTCTGACGCACAACGAGCAGGTATGAAACGACTAGTTTAACGATTGCGGATGGTTTCATTATTTTGCGCGGATATAAAAGTATAAGAGGATAAAAATAATAAATAAATATACTTGGGCGGCCGTTATTATACATGGGCGGCCCAAAACACAGGTTACGGGTTGCCTCGAACGCGGCATTACTTCTAGACCAGCAATGTTTTGGTGCTACTTACGAAGCACTTTTCCTGGTTCAGAGCTCGTGCTTTGGGTGCGATAAAGATAAATAACTGATTTGAAACTAGGCTCTGGCTCTGATCCAGCACTCAAACTGCCATGGTGGAAAAGTGGTAACCACTGTCAATTATTCCCTGAAAGTGAAGTGAAAGCAAAACTGACCGCGCTTTTGGCATCTGACGCTGCATGGCACGTTAATTCTCTCAGACACGACGAGAGCTGAATCTACCTCAATGTTGATAACGGTACATCAACTCTCTTAGTTTATTTGCTTAACATTTCTCTTGTAGACCACACATTAATGATAGTGAAAAAGATCGGCACAACCCTAGTCCGATCAGATTGAGCTGTCAACCAGTCACAGCAGCTTATAAAACAGCACTTACAAGACAAAAGTGGTGGAGGAAAAAACCTTTTGAGTGCACAACTAACCTCACAGGAAATAAGCATTACTTACTGAAGATTGCCCTGAGTGAAAGTGGTCATTATTTAACAGTTCAATTACATGGTTTTATCAGCAACGTAACAAGCAAAGTCCGAACTCAGTCCTGGAGGGCCACTCTCCTGCAGAGTTTAGCTACAACTTGCCTCAACTCACCTGCCTGGAAGTTTTTAGTATGCCAAGTAAGACCTTGATTAGCTGGTTCAGGAGTGTTTAATTGGGTTTATAGCTGAACTTCTCCAGGAGCGGGAATGGACACCCCACTCCAGAAGACACATCACAGTAGATAATATAAAGAACAACCCAGAGTCAGCTGGTACACTTCACACCATGGTCCTGATCATCATTATCCTGTGTATTACATGACTATCAATAAAGAAAGAAAAAAATTGAATTGATTTTATCATAAGAGAAGATAAAAACTGTAGAGCACTATGAGAGTCATGATACTAGCAAAGTTACATTGGGAATATCTGGGGGAAAAGGTCAATTAAGTCATTTTGTGGTTATTACAGCCAAAGACTGTGGCTGTAATATGACTGTGATTGACTAATCATAATAACCCTCTGATTAGGATACTTTAAAAAAAAATGGATATTTGGAAAACAATGGGAATACCCTTGGAATAAATGGTGAGAAGTATTAACAGAGATGAGATAATGCCAGGCTAGCAAACGGTGTAACATAAAATTACCTCAGGTATCCAGCGCTAGCTTCGACAGCATTGCTTCCTTTGAAGTTGCAGTGAAAAAGACTAGGCATTGCTTTTATTCCACTATATTGACTTTGTCGGGTAAATTCACTGATAGATTAGATCGATAACACTAGCTAGATTCACAGGACATCTGCTGGTAAAAGCCACGTAAATGCAACGGAATGATGTTTTTGTGTAATTTAAAGCAGCAGCAAGTCATCTGTTTTTGCTACTTTGAAAAAGCAGCACGTGCTTCGTTCGCTGGTGTGGATGTTATTATAGTTATAGTTCTTGGTGTGAATGGGCCTTAACATAAAAATCTTTAAAACATTAACTTCATGTCTATGGTTGTTTGGTTTGCACAAATTTAACTCTCTGCTGCAACCTTTCTTAAGAACACATATGTAGAGGCCCTATGAAATCCAAATTCAGTTAAATTTTTATCAAATTCCATTTTTTTTTCCCATTTTGATTTTTCAGCATTCTATTTTAATGGTTAATTTAAATTTTAGTTATCAAAAAGCATGTGTAAAAAAAACAAAAAACAAAAAAACAAACACAATCAATTCAACAATTAATTTTATTATTATTATTATTATTATTCTTTAGGGCCCTAAGAAATCAATTTTATTTTTTTCAAAATTCCATGTTTTTCGTTTAAATTTTTCTGGATTATGTTTTAATTAGGGATGTCAAAATAAATGCATGCGATTATTTTTTTTTTTTTTCAATATAACACTATTAAACCATTCAAGTGCAACAAGAAAAAAACCCTCAAATCAGTAAACAGACAGCATGCCAGCACCGCATTGAGTTCTCTTTCGCAATTGAACGAACAAAAACACACAACATTCCCATTTTGCAGAGTATCCTCATAAGCACAGTCTTAAATTAGTTTAAAAAAAAGTTATATGAACAAAAAGAGTTGTGAGAAAATAGGATGTGTCAGATCCGCGTCAGGTCTTAAAGTGACAGCAGCCTAATAATCCTGCTGCTGTCTGTCATTAATGCAAATCAAAGAACAAAAGACAGAAAAACAAAAAAAACAAAAAAAATCACCCACTGCTTTTGACTGATTCACTTTTGTAGCTTTAATAAGGATTAATCTACATTTAATTTATAATGTATGAAGTGAAAACTAGACTTTATGCCGTGGGCAGAGTCTGAGAAGGGCACTGAATGTGCTCCATGTACTCTGTGTACAGCATGTCCTTGGAAAAGCATTAGCTTGGAGAGTGCTTACAAAGTCTCAGTGGGTAAATGGGTAAATGTTCCCAGATAGAGAAAGACACAGAGAGACTTCCCAAAATGAGAAAATAGTACACTCCTTAATATTTCCAAATGCACACAGTTAAATGCCATTTGATTTTACGTGTTGACTAGACTACACCTCCAGCAGTTTCACAGAAGGCAGAGCAGCACTGGCATTGAGTATGAGATGAAATAATTTACTCCAAGTCATTAAATGTCTTCAAAGAAGAGATAAGCATGCATGTTTTTCAAGTGCAGCCTTGTTCTTTTTACCAAATCTGCACAGCTATTTGGACACGCCATCTGGGTAGGTTTCATAACCTTAAAAAACATCCAAACGTGATTGTGGGCGTGTATGTGTTTACCACTTCCAGATTCCAGATCTACCAAGTTACACAGACCTGCACAGTGGTAAGATTTCATCTGAAAATGCTACAGTGATACAGATATATCTCCCTCCTAATGGCACATCCACTACTTACACATAGATTATGAAATCATGAGAGTGGGGTGAATTAATGAAGAACTGTCTATCAGCAAACAGTCTTTGTGGAAACCTTTGGTTTGCATTCCTCTGAATGGCATGTTTCCAAAAGGACCATTGGAGAACAATTACTGTGTGTGCTGCTGAGTTGGCCAGATGTCTAAATTAAAGACTGCTCCTTCAGATTCAAACTCATTACACTTAGATCAATACAGAGAGTGGTACTGCAGTACACAGTCCTAGCAAAACGTGAAGAAACATGAGAGTTTAAAGGGAAAGGGATGTACTTTCTGAGCAGGTGTGTCGGTCTGTTCAACAAAATCAGTACATTTATACACAAAACCCTATGGTTTGAAGGTCATTCTCAGGAATGTTAAATACATCTTGATGACAATGTAGAACACAAAAAGCATGTCCTGGAGCTAGCAGTTAAAGCTAACCACAGAATATCAATTGCCCGTGTAAATGAACTGTGCCACTTTCCTGTGAAATACATCCCTGAAATTCATGGGAAGAGTCTACTTGCCTGCCCCGAAGCCTCTGAATATTAACTGCGCAATATATATTTATGTTTGTAAAAGATTAATAAGTGAGGAAACAAAGCCAGAGGCCATTTTAATCCAGCTCAATCCACAAACTACACACAAAAAAAACTACAAATACTATAAATTCTTATTATAACTATAATAAGTTAATGCAACCACAATTTTCAACATCAAAACTACTCAAAATAAAAAAGTGAAGCATGCAATAAAATGACCTATACACTGAGTAAAGGCCTTTGCACACTGAGTCCGATGCGTAAAAATAAATGCGTTGCGAGAAAATAAAATAAAAATAAAATCGCAAAACAATACAAAATGAAGTCTTCAAGCAGTGAGCACGATTTTGTTATCTCCTCTCTTCTTAAAAAGAGAAAAATAAAGAGGAAATATTGGGTCCATTCAATTCCGAGATTGCATAGAGAGAAAGGAGAATTCACTTCATCAAGGAGCTGCGGGATTATCCGAGTGTTTCAAAGTTTACTTCAGGATGTCAGTCACTCAGTTTGATGCTTTGCTACTGGCACAATCTGTCTTTATATTCGGTCTCTTTGTATTCCTCACGTTGTTTGTCATTCTGTGCTGCTGTTTTGTGCTGTAGGCAACGTGGATCAACTTGTCAGATGGCATTCGGGATTTTTGCGTTCGCGTACGGTGGCTATGAATTGTCAAAACATCTCTCAAAATTCGTGGCACGGATGCGAAAAACGCAGAAAATCGAACCTGATCCGAATATTTTTTTGACGGACGAAAGTTTCGGAGGCCGTGTGCAAACGTCACTGACATAACGTGAGGTCGAATTTATTTTTTAACATGCGAAGTGTGCAATGACCTTAACAATTTCTCTGTGAAATTCTTCACATAATTACTACATTTTCTGATTTGAACTCATAGCAAAATTGACGTCAATTTAAAAAGTCCAACTTCTCAGAATCAGAATGCTTTTGTTGCCATTAAAGTAAAGTGCAAACCTCAAAGTGCTTTGTGCAAGACATTATTTACATATTATAGATGTATTAAACATATTAAATGAGTAAATATTAAACATCAGTAAATATTACACTTAGTTCAGTCAATTCACAGACAGTCAATTGCAAATGTGTTTTAAAAACACATTTTGAGAGCCCTGCATTTTGTTCCATTCTGTTGCATCTTAAACGCTAGGCTTGCTGCAATAGTCAGTATTGGTGGTGTTCAGCCGCAACACCGGTTACGTCTTTTAGGATTTTTTTTTTTTTTCTCAATATTTTGTATTTAAACCCAGTGCTAATAGGGAGCCTGCAAAGGATTAGTTGTGTTTTTCTAGTTGTTGTGTTTTTCATTAAGAATAACAACCCATCATTCAAGCAAGTGCTGCCCCTAAATTGGTGCTAATTTGAAAGCAAAAGTAAAATACGCATGGCCGCAAGGGCATTAATAATGGTGCATGTCTACTGGCACGGACTGTTTTCAGTTTATTCCTAGGGAAGCTCAACTTTCATAGTAATTAACTGAAAACGCTCGCTCTGCTCAGCACCGTTATGAATGCCTGCATGTGCGGCTGTGCGTATTTTACTTTTGCATTCAAATTAGCGAGGTGCAAAAGAGGGAACCCCCATCCCTCAATCCCCGGTATTATCGGTGTTGTCACATGTTGATTAACTGCTGGGAAAATTTCCTCACCATAACAACCCTACCTCACACATTTGAGAGATGAAGACAAGTGGATGACCGATATACCGCAAAGACTAGTTGTCAACAGATATAACACAAAGGCCAATATAATCGCCCGATATTTGGCATTTTTAAATATCGGCATCGGCCGATCAGTTTTTCTGTGTGGCTGATGTATTGGAAATGGGACTTTTATTTTGACGCCATGCCAGACTTTCATCCAAAATCATTTACTCACCGTCATGTCGTTCCAAACCTGTAAGACTGTAAGATTTCTGTTCCTCCATTGACAGTCTACGCAACTATCACTTTGACACTTCAAAAAGTTCATAAAAGAGATCTGGACAGAAATCTCTCTTATTTCATCAAAAATATCTTCATTTTGCCTTCCGAAGATGAATGAAAGTCTCACAGGTTTCGAACGACATAAGGGCGAGTGAACTAACCCTTTAAAACACTGTTTATTTCATTTGAATTTTTGTTCTGTTGTATTTGTCTTTTTGTTTGTAATTAGTTCTTAATGTATTGCTGACTGTTTACTTGTTGTCTTCTGTAACTGTTTTGAGGACCTTTTACGCTGCATTAGTTAACCTAGTATTAGTTTTTGCTGAAGACTATCGATAAATTTTACAGATATCTAAAATTACTCATATGAAATAAGACTTTGATCATACAGCCCACCAATAATCATGTTAAATAGTCGTGATTTCAATATTGACCAAAATAATTGTGATTGTGATTTTTGGCATCGGCCATCAAAAAAAAAACAAAATTGGTCGACCACTAATCAAGACGGCACAACACACAAGTTTATAAATGTGAATCCTTCAGCCAGGACGATAATTAGGTCTCAGTTTAAACAGATTCTTGGAGTGTGATTGCCCAAACTTCAAACTGTAAAGCACAGCAAGCACTGGTCTTCCTCAGAGCGAAGATAATGACAGCTCATTTAAACTCTGCACTGCCGTTTGATAAGGATGATATGTAAACAAAAGTTAAATGTTGGCAATTAACGTGAGGTGCTGTCAGCAGACAGAATCAAGCCCCTCAGGATACAGACAGAAACGCTCACACACTTGAGCAAGACTGCATAGTGTCCTCCTGTTTCATCAAACAAGCCTAGACATCACCAAGTTCATTTCCTCTGAGCTGAAGGCATGAGACAAAATGCATCAGCAAAAGCTGGTTTTGGTAATGTTTCTTCAACTATGGGCCCTGTAGACACACTAATTTGTCCAATAACCATGTCCAACAGTGGTTTGTTTACTTCACACATCTCAGCTATTTCACCTCAAGCATGCTCTTCACTGACATAGTTATGTCCAGTGTTGGGGAGTAGTTAACTACATGTAGCGGAGCTACTAGTTTAACTACATTTTTCAGTAGCTTGTATGTAGTTCAGCTACTTTTAAAACAGTGTAGCTTTTCCAGTAGTTAACTACATTTTCCAGCAAGTAGCGGTGTCAAGCACAGCGTCTTCAGATCACGAACTAAAATCGTGCATTACTGCCATCTACTGTTATAACACGCATCTTGCAGCTTTATAAGTTCGTCAGCAGTTCATCGAGAAGAGATCGCCTAATGATTATGTAAAGGACAGGAGTGGGTTCACACTGCACGAATCGATTATTAAAGGTTATAAACATGATTAAAACGCGGTCTGTGCCGAAGACTTCAAGCACATACAGGTGAATAATAGCCTTTTTAAATGGATTATTCTGCTTTATTGCAGTCTATATCAAATGTATGCAAACTATATTATTGCAGTGGTGACCCGCCATAGTGTAATCTGTCCCGCCAGTTTTATAATGAACATAAGATCACTAACGCGGTGTTTTGAGTCATTGCATTGGCAAAGCATGCGTCAACTGAACAGAAAACAAGAATGTTCACACGAGAAGCGCATGATTCGTGTAGAGACATTTAAGATGTTGTCATTTTACAAATAATTGGAATATAATTTCAAAAATATTGATACAAAAATTCTAATTTTTTTTTTGTCTTCTGCATTTATGCTTATTTTTATTATTGCATATTTTTGTCACGTGTTATGGTAGCAATTTTGAGCGTGAATCCTGCATTTATATGTAGGCTAATACATTCAGAATTTTAATATATATAAAGCGTGCAAAGAGAGTGTAAGATATAGGAGTATTGACATTTGAGTAGCCTATACATTTGAGTATTGTATTTTTTGATATAGTTTACAAAATAAAACACTATGCTTTGAAATCATAATTGTAGTGCATTGCTTTGTTTAAACCCCAAACATCTTACTTAAACATTCTTCATTAACAGTTATCCAGTTATTTGTAATATGCTTAAAATAAAAAATTAATAGTAGTTTCAATGTAGCTAGCTACTTTTTGATAGTAACTTGTAGTGTAGCTAACTACTTTTTCAAAAGGGTAGTTTGACTGTAGTTTAACTACTTTAATTCATGAGTAGCTTGTAGCTTGTTCAGAGTAGCTTCCCCAACACTGGTTATGTCCTTGTATAAACAATAACAAAAACTTTTCCAAGAACTTTATTAGGAGCAAAACTGTTAATTGTTAGAGAAATTATGGAACTGAATGAGAGACAATCAAAAAGCCATTTAAGAAGTAGCAGAAAAATAAATGAAGGCATGGTAAAAAGTTCCCAAGATCTTTATAAGGTGACCGTAATAACAACACAAAAACCTGAAATCTGTTCAACCCCTCAATAGAGATGATATGTCTTGAAAAGTTCTAGAACAATAATAAAGCTACAATGTTTCAGACTCATTTCCCAAAGTCGAAATACCACAGACCAAATGAGATTGAGTCATGAATTACAATCTCCTCCGTAAGCCTCCCAATAACTCACAGACCAACAAAGCATAAAAAAAATGAAAGCAATCTACTATTCGTCCTACCTCTCTGAAATCGTTGCTATTGCTCTAAACTTGCAGTGACAACGAAAGTCAGACTTTTATAAAGAGGAAGGGCAATCGCTTGGGTAGGTAAAAGGATGTAATGGGTTCATATTAATGATGAGGAAATGCTTTAATTCATTGGCTTGATCAGCAACATTTTCTTTGTTTGAAAAGAACAAATTTGTCTGATTAATATGGAAGCTTGTTTCCGCCATGAAATAAAAAATAAAAAAGGTAATTGCGACTTTTTCTCTCTCAATTCTGACTTTTTTTCCCCTCACAATTGAAAGTTTATATCTCACAGTTCTGACTTTTTTTTCCTCAGAATTGCAAGATGTAAACGGGTCATTGACGAATAAGGTTTTCAAAAGAGTAAAACAATTAAAAAAAAAAAAAAAAAATCAATAAAGATATAATTAATTTTGAAGTTGTATTAAGTTTTAACAGTGAGATTATGTGGTTTTTATAATCAATTAACACTGCTTTTTTTACAAGATGGACAAAATTTTTCATTCGGTTTAACCAAAAATTCAGTTTTACCGAATGACACTTTTGGTTATACCAAAAGACGATATTTTCAAACAATGCTAACAGGCTGATATCTAGCTAGCTATCTAACAAAAGGACAATCAAACATTTTATATTTAGTACAAGTTTTTAAAATATTACAACATTTTACATGTTTTATAGTGGTTGTATTATGTTTCTGTTTTGTATTATGTTTTTTGTTATTATGTTTTGTATTTTGTTTATGTTTCAGGACATGCGTATGATCAAGTTAGTTAGTTAGTTAGTTACTTTGCTTCATGATCACGTGGTCCTTTGGAAGTGTCTGAATGATGTCACATCCTGTCACATGATATTGACCGCATGACTTGATCCAAAATGGTCCCTTTATATTGGTTACTCCAAATGACAATGAAATTCATTTTTCCGGACATTCTTTCTCATAACAAAGCAACGACTTCTACACATAATTTTAATACCACTTTGCACTATGTTGATATATGATGTTATAAAATTATACCAGAATAAAAAAATATATACATTTATTACATTTTAGGATATTTTAATCAAAAATTAAATTATGTATTGGCCTTTGGACGGTTAAACCGAATGATCTTTTGACACTTCAAAATCTTTAAAATACCTTTATATGTAGCAAAATATAATTAAAACCTTTTGGATTCAATAAAAGAGATCTAGTTGTACTACCTTACATACTTTGGATGTCATATCTTTGTTTTTTATTATTATTATTAAGGCCTTTGGACAAAAAAAAAAAAAAAAAAAACCTGTCACGTCATTGACCCAAACTCACAATTGCGAGTTATAAAGTCAGAATTGTGAGATATAAACTCACAATTGTGTTAAAATGTCCAATTGTGAGGGGGAAAAGACTGACGTTTTTTCTCCGAGTTGCGAGTTTATATCTCACAATTCTAAGAAAAAAAGTCAGAATTGTGAGATAAATAGTTGCAATTACCTTTTTATTTGTTTTATTTAGTGGCAGAAACAAGCCTGTTAGGTGCCCTATAAATGATAAAACATCATACGAATAACACAACACCACCACTAAATCTAGATTAAAGTAAAACTTTGGGAGCAAAAAACTTTATTAAGAGGCTAAAGCTCCAGAGCTTTCCAAACTTGAACACAATATTCTTGCAATAAGTATCATTCAATGAATGAATGATTTTTTTTATCCCACTGTCAGATGTGCACGAGGGGCCCGGAGCTGTGCTGAGCTCTCAGAGACACCACAGGTCAGTAACATCTGAGCGATATGCTCCAAAATAGATCTTCACACCACGTCATGCCAGCGGACCTCAAAGTCATTCACACAGCAGTGCCACGGTCACGGGGGGGCGGTGTGTGTGTTAAGAGAGAGAAAAACACACCCACGCCAGCCATGCCCTTTCCCTGCAGCCAAGACACATCAAAAAGTACCTAAATGAAAGTGTTAAAAAGTGTCAAATCTCCCCCAGAACAAGACTAGATTCAAAAACAAATTTACACAAATTCCCATGATTGTCGTTTAAATTAATCAATTAATTGATTATTCATTAGCCTTAAAGGATTATTCCACTTTTAAATAAACTTTTCCTGATAATTTACTCACCCCCATGTCATCCAAGATGTCCATGTCTTTCTTTCTTCAGTCAAAAATAAATTAAAGTTTCCAGGATTTTTCTCCTTATAGTAAACTTCAATGGGCACCAAACAGTTGAAGGTCATAATTAGTTTCAGTGCAGCTTCAAATTGTTCCACACGATCCCAGATGAGAAATAAGAGTCTGATCTAGTAAAACCATCGCTCATTTTCTGAAAAAAAAAATTAAAATTATATAAGTTTTAACCAGAAATGCTCATCTTGAACTAGCTCTCTTCTTCTTCTTCTCTATTTGAATTGCAGCAGTGTAGACGCTGCTAAGCGTATTAATGCCCTCCACAGGCCAAAGTTTGAACTAATTGTTATATACTATTGAACTAGCATATTGCATATAAAAATTAGTTCAAACTTTGACCTGAGGAGGGCAGTAATACACTTAGTGTCTACACTGCTGCAATTCAAATAGAGGAGAAGAAGAAGAGAGCTAGTTCAAGATGAGCATTTCTAGTTAAAACTTATATCATTTTCAATTTTTTTCAGAAAATGAGTGATGGTTTCTATAGATAAGACCCTTATTTCTCATCTGGGATCGTGCTGAACAATTTGAAGCTGCACTGAAACTAATTATGACCTTCAACTGTTTGGTGCCCATTGAAGTCCACTATAAGGAGAAAAATCCTGTAATGTTTTCATCAAAAACTTTAATTTCTTTTCAACTGAAGAAAGAAAGACATGGACATCTTGGATGACATGGGTAAATTGGGTGAGTAAATTATCAAGAAAAGTTTATTTAAAAGTGGACTAATCCTTTAATACTGCAATATGCGTCTACTGCAGTGGCTTATGGCCAACAGCATGACAGGATGTGCAAACACTGCTCAAAATGCCATGGTCCTCACCAAATGAATGAGAAGGGTTTTTAGTAAAAAGCAAAGGTTAATATGATTGTAAAATGACTGTCGAATGTTGACGTGATTGCTCATTTAATTAAATTACTGTTTTAATAATCAAATATAACGACTAATAATACAACATGTCACCAACGCCGCCTCTGGTACGTGGTATCATCATTGTCCTGTGCATTGGGTTACCAACATAAAGTCCAAGCCTATCCATTTCCACCCCCAATTTAAAGCCAAATTTACCATATGTCTTGAAGTATCGCAATAATATCGTACCGTGATTTCAGTATTGTGATATGTATCGAATGGGGTATACATGAGGGTATCGTTAACGTTACATCCCCAGTATGTAGTTTAACATTCTTAAGGCCCATTTCCACCAAGAACAATAACTATAAAGATTACGATAAGATATAGTTCTAAATATCATTCTAAATATAAAAGAATAGCATTGTCCACACCACAGTTATAACGATAACAATATAGATAAAGTTTCACTTTCAGAATGATTTTTTCCAGCTGTTGAAGGATAAAACACTGACAGCCAATCAGAATTCATTCTAATTTAAGGGCTCGCTCATTTAAAATGGCAGACGGCATTGCGAGAAGTTAACCCAGGTATATGAACGGCCGCCCAAGTATATTTGGTGGCACATTTTTGCTTTTATTGTTTTTATTCTCTTATACTTTTTGTATCCACCCGAGATAATGAAACCATCCGCGTTCGATTTAGAGGCCGTTCATATCTAAAAACGTGTGGAAAATGCCAGCTGAGCCACCTTCACCTCTTTTCAAAAACGCTCGTTGCTAAGCAATCATGAGCCGCGTTCTCTATGAAGACGAAGTTTCAGCAAAGGATAAATGGATTTCCAGACCTTGCATTAGCTCCAATACTAGATTATACTACTACATATGGAGATGAAAAATAAAAAACCCGCCCTGTACAGGTGTGATCAGCTGTTTGTCCATCTTGGCAGAGCTTTCGATCTCTATTTGAGCGTGTTCGTCACGCATCTACATTTAAAATAACGAACATGAGCGTGCAAAAGACGTGACATGTAAACGGCCCCTAACTATTGGAAAGTCTCCCTTCGCTCTATGCGTTTCGTACCTGCTCATTCAGTGTGCGCGAGAACTGACAATTCCACATGTGCTGCAAAGACCCTCGGAGACATGGTGGATATTTCACAGACAAAGACCTGGTGCACGTGCGCACAATCATGTTTGTTCCATATTGCATTTATAAGAGCTAATGAGTCCTCTGCTGGATGTATATGGCAATTACACTAAAAATGTATTTCCTACAGACAGCAGATGTCAGAATTCTGCCTCTAAAACCTAGATCAATATCCAGAAACAACTCCTATTTAATTCTGATCATCATTATCATCAAGTGTTTTTTTTTCATAAAAATGTAATAATTCATATGCATACAAATGGTGTAAATGGATAAAAAAATAGCCTACTCCATATCCCCCCCAAAACACAGCATAACCTGTATCAAAATTAATTCCATTTTTTTTTTTTTTTTTTTAAATAAAGTCACACATTATTTGTTGTTTGTCACATGTAGTAGATATTTTTTGTGCCGTGGGTAACAGGACGATTTTCCACCTGGATACCACCGCAAGTATATTTCAAACCTGTGGGAAGCACTGATATATTATATATAACCATTTCAAATGGTTTCCACAAAAAAAAAAAAAAAAAAAAAAAAAAAAAAGCATTTGAATAAATTCAAATAGAAACAGTAATAATCATTTTAGATACATTTATTAATATTATAGTATTTTAGATCAAGTAAATGTAGCCTTGGTGAAAAGAAAAAAAACAAAAACATAAAAAAAATATATATATATCTTACAGACCCCAAACTTTTGAACGGTAGAGTACAAATAAAGTTTCTTTTTATCAGACATTTTTATTCTATTTATTATTATAATTATATTTGAAATTTTGCTAAGTCATCAACATAAACACAACCAAATAAAAGAGAATAAACAGCTTGCTTTCAGATCCACTCATGAAGTCACTGATAGGAGACACACAAACACTGTAGTGTTTCCCTGAGACCAAAACTCTGGGTCAGAGGAAAGGGTGTAGGAAACCAAGCTACAAAAGTGGGAAGTTCAACCTCAGAATATAAGGAAATTATAGAATGTACAGTACAGTCAGGTGACTTAAAGTACTTCCTCATACCTAAACAACAAAGAGAACAATGTGCAACTGTGAAATAAGAACTGCCAACACCTGTGATATAAAAGCCACCATTCTAAGATCAGCTTTAATGAGATCAGGGTTTACTCACATGAGTAATTAAACTAACTAGTTACTACTCAGTTACTCCACTGCAATTCACCCTAGCTGCTCTAAGAACAATATTTGCAAGGACAGCCCTGCTGAAGTACACTGTGCCCTGCTCAAAGTCACAATAGTGGTGGAGCAGGATTGGGATCGCTGGAACTCTCCACGGACAACATTACTTGGAAATTAACCAGCAACCTTTGTGCTAGCTAATCAGATACCTAAACATTACAGGCTATTACCACAAACAGCCTGGGATAACTGGATCCTTTAAAATGTACACTGCTGACACCAAATAAGACAATGCATTTTTAATTTAGTAAACATAACTAATGATCTTCAAAACGATGAATAATGTACATGTAACACTTAGCAACTAGGTCAAAGTCGTTAAACTTAGTTAATGCATTACGTATCATGAAGGGATGCACCGATATGAAGATATTGGCAAACACCGATAACCGATAATTCTTTACATTTGAAAACCGATAACTGATATATTGGCCGATAAATCTAAATCCAAATTATAGGAGAGCATCATTACAAAAACAAAAGTCTAAACATTAAAAGCCACGTCCCAAGCACACAATTACAATTTTCTCATTTTTTTCTCTAATTTTATGTTGTCTGTCTATTTCATTTTTTGAAATTATTTCAATCATATTTCAAGCAATTCAAAACCATAAAGTGTGCATCTGAAGTGTCGCAGCTGAAGGAAATAATCCATTATTTACTGGCTTTAATATATTGGCCAAATTTTCTAATTGGGCCGATAATTATAACATGAAAAAATGAAAATATAATCGGCCGATACCAATATGGTGGCCGATATACAAGTATCATGAACTAACAACAAACCATTTTTACAGCATTTATTAATGTTGGTTAACGTAAATGAACACTATCTTTAATGTTTGTTTCATAGTACAAAAATAAGGTTTGTTTAAACAACCTGAAATGTTAAAAATGTGTCAGTATATATAGATGAAATTAGCATTAACCAAGATTAATACTGCAAAATCATTGTTCATGATGTTAGCACATATTATTGTTTTTGTAAATTGTTACTGATGCATTTTTAAATTGTTACAATCAGATTTTATGCAGCCTATATTCATATTTGAATGTAAATCAATTACATGTGTTCACCGTTATTTAATGTCTATTATTAATAAATGAAGCTCAAGTCAAGTGTCCTTTGACAGACTTCTAAAGATGACTAAATTGAGTTTGAAGTAGATTGGAAACGATAATAGCAAAACTAGGCTAAACTACATACAATAACAAATATTTGTAAAAATATGTTGAATTTTCCAACTGCCTTTATAATGCGACACTACTAAGTAAACAAACAGCAGCTGTCAGACAAAACATTGCGTTTATTGTGTCTCAATGGCTTTGTTGTTTCAATTGTTGAGCTTCCACAGACACAAGCAGCGCACACAACACCTTGACCAGTGCGATACGCAAAGGAGATTCCCTGCAGGGTAAACAGAGACACACCTCAAAACCTTTGGCCTAGAAAGCAAAGAACGAGGCTGTTATATTTTTGCTGGCTCAAAAACATCAGACACACTGCAGCCAATCAAACAGAACAATGAACCGGTACTCTCCGTCTACAAGATGCTGATATCTCTGAATGTGCTTTACGCAACACCGTCTGGAAGAGTTAGAGAGCTTTCTCCATATCTGTGAGACAGCTGCCTGAGGCTCAGACGGAGCGCAAAAGGTTGTTATGGAGCCGTTGAATGACCCTGGAGGACTTACGGATCAAATGTCACTTGGATCACCGAGTCTTTCAGGAAAAAGCCACCATCCTCAGAGCATAACAGGTAACAGAAGCCATGTTCAAAGCCTTGGCTTCAACTCAGCAGTCCGAACACAATTACGCAAACCATTTAGAGTGGAACAACAATGCAAGCCGCAGGAGATGAGCTCTGGATTTGAGATCATGCAACTCAATATTTTGAGAGAACTGCAAAGCTACATTCACACTGTCCAAATCCGATTTGTGTATCCAATTGGAATCTGTTCTAAATTATTGATTGTCCGCACTGTGTATCACAACTGTTCCAATCCGATGTAAGTGTACGGTGGCGCTTCTTTGTTTTTCTGAAAATATTTGTTGTTTCAATGGCAATGATGTTGTGTTGGTAGGCCGACAATATGGAGGGGTTTGCAATTATGGATGCACTGGTATGAAAATTTTGGCCGATTCCGATAACCGATATTTGAAAGCCGATAGCAGATACATTGGCCGATAAATCTAAATCCTAATTTTTATATAATTTTTGAGAGCCTGATTACAAAGACAAAAGTTTCACCATTAAAAGCCTAAAATGTCCCAAGCACACAATTATAATGTTTTCCTTATAATTTTATGTTGTCTATATGACAGATTTGTGCTTAACTGTATTTTCCTTTTTGAAGTGATTTCAATCATATTTCAAGCAATTCAAAACCATCATGGTGAACAGTGTGCATCTGAAGTGTCGCAGCTGAAGGAAATAATCCATTATTTATCGGCTTTAATATAATCGGCCAGATTTTCTTTTTAGGCCGATAACGATAACATTAAAAATGAACATATCAATGCAAGCCGCAGGAGATGAGCTCTGGATTTGAGATGCAACTCAATATTTTTGAACTCAACAGCCCAAAAACTGCAATGCTACATTCACACTGTCCAAATCCGATTATTTGTGTATCCGATTGGAATCTGTTCTCAATGATTGACTGTCCGATCCGATGTGTGTGAACCGTGGCGCTCTTTGATTTTCTAAAAAATATCTGTTGGTTTCAATGGCAATGATGTTGTGTTGGTAGGCCTACAACATGGAGGGGTTTGCAATTATGGATGCACCGATATGACAATTTTGGCCAATAACCGATATTTGAAAGCCGATAACCGATATATTAGCCAATAATATATCGGTAATAATATATCGGTTATCGACTTTCAAATATCGGTGTCCCAAGCACACAATTTTCTCATTGTTTTCTCTAACTTTATGTTGTCTATATGACAGACTTGTGCTGTACGTTGCACTTAACTGTATTTTCCTTCCTTTTTGAAGTGATTTCAATCATATTTAAAAAAAAAAATTCAAAACCATCTGAAGTGTCTCAGCTGAAGGAAATAAATAATCCATTATTTATCGGCTTTAACATATCGGCCAAATTTTCTTATTGGGCCGATAACATGAAAAATGAACATTTATCAATACCAATATGGTGGCCGATATTTCGTGCATTCATATTTGCAATGTTGTCCTACAATATGACAATGTGTAGCAGAGACCAATGGATATCCAGTTCAGCAGTACGGACCATCTCGCTTTATTAGGCACGTGGACCAGGCCGACTAGCAGAGAAATGAGATTTCAAACCACATATGCCGTTCACACTTGCTCAGATTCCAATCGGATATGCACAGAAATGGGATTTGGACTGACAGTCTGAACAAGGCGTAAAGGTCCACTTACCGTGTCTCCAAGGGTCCTTCGGCTCGACCGCACCAGAGACGATGTCCTCGTCTGATGGAAAGGTCACCCTCTTTGACCCGTGCTTAATCCCAACTCCCTCGCCCGGTGTGGCAGCCGTGGAGACCGTCTCCGAGGGCACATCGACGCTACGCTCCTCAGAAGGAGTCTGCGAATGCAGTTCTATGACAGTTTCTGATATTAGAGAGTTATCGCAAAGAGAGGCACTTTCCTCAGTTTGAGTCTGGGCTGGCTCGAACTCTAAAATGCCATTTTCATCCAGACTTAAATCCACACCGATATCCATCTCACTATCATCATCATAATCACCTGCTTCATTACCAGCATCTCCAACAGAACAGTTGGTCACCGGCGGTTCCTCAAACTTGTTCAGGTCAGCGGCAGAACCATTAACAGGGTCGGCCGACACCGCGATGGATCCATTGTTTTGACTATGCGGTGCTTTGAGCTCTGTGGAATCATCATCCTTCAAATGGATGTCTTTTAACCTGGCCAGGACAGCAGCGTCCCGTTCCCCTTGGTCTCCATCCATCAGCAGGAGGCCGTCACGAGGAAGGATTTCATGTGATATAGTGTTATCAGGCACATTACACAAATCTATAGCATTGCACAACTCTCCAGCTTGATCCTCGCAATTCATTTTCTCATTTCCAGGGAGCTGGAGCACGCCACTGCCTGTCACACCCTAAAAACGATACAAGTTCCCTTCAATGCAGCTCAATCCTCTCAAACTTGTGGAGAAAATCACCTTAGTGAGTGCATCACTAACTAAAAGTTCACATCATAGAAGTGCCTGTCTCTATTCACGCACCTCGCTCCATTCATACGTCGCTGTGGTAATGATTTTTAAAGGTTGCATCAGGAAAATCACTGTGTTTTTAATATTAAGTGCTCCAATCCACGTTGTAGACACCTACAACATCTTTCACAATCAGTTTTAGCCGCATTAAAAGAGTCTCACATGCACATTATCAGCAAACATTGTGTTATTAACGTCCCTGTCCACTATTAATACTGTAAATTCGCGTTGAAAACTAAGTTAAGCACTGACAGATGCATTTAAAGCAACTATAAACAAGCCGAGGGGTGATGAAGATTATGGTGATGATGATCAGGCTTTCTCCACCGGCCTGCTGTCCTACACCAACACCATTAAAGTAGTAAAACGGAGTCCTTAAGCCAATAATCTAAATGTTTGACGCTCCAGTCGTGTCTTTTAGCTGTCAAGACGAGGAATCCTGCACTGTCACTTTCCGTGTCGCAGTGAACGCGAATAAACACAGGCGTCACACTCCGGAGCGCGCTCTCATGCCCCAAAACCGCCACGAACGGAATCGTTTGCGCCGTGTAAACACTCTATTCCGGCCGCCGTGTATGAATGATGTTTTTCACATCGCCAAAGCGCACAGACAGCAGAAAAAGAGAGAAATATCGGCCCCGTTGTAGCTTCAGTCCGGACCGACTGTGCGCGTCTGTGTTGACTGTTCGGAGATACGTCATCACCCCGGCTGGAAACGCATCGGAGATTTCAGCTGCCGCACTTTCAGCGCTTCAACTCGAGCGTTTGTTTACGAGGAAGTGTTCCCGATAAAATTACAGATTTGCTGGTGGGTTTTGTTTCTTTGGCAGATTTTCATTCGCAGCAACAGCTTTTGTAATTTATTTAGATTAGCATTTATAATAAATCACTATAAAAATATCAACGAATCAGCTGACATTTGATCCTTTCCAAACAGCTGTCACGTTGGATGGTTTATGACGCGTTACAGAGAAAAAATGTATATTTTTTCTGAGATAATTATTTTTATTATTTTTTGTCAAGACTTGAAATGTTATTTGGGCACTATCTCCTCTTCCAGCAATCTCAAAGCCATAAAGTCCAGTTCGTTGTGCACAAAGTATAACATTTATGCATTTTTATGATGTACAAGGAAGAAGAAGAAGAAAAAAAAAGGACCTTTCTCTCCTTTTTTCAATATTAATTAATATTAACGTTAAGTTATATTACCTCTGGCTCATAGTTTTTTTTTTCCCCTTTCCATTGTTTATTTATTTATTAATTATGTATTGTTTTTGTTTACTGTTTTTGTTTATTGTTTATAATTATATTATTGCTGTTGAATTTTTTGACCTGTAACATTTGCTTTTACATGTCAATAATAATAATAAAATAAAAAAATTCTGAGAGAAAAACATATATACATACAGTATGTAAATGTAAAGAAATATATATAGATATTCAGACTATTTGGGTAAATACTATATACATAGTAAAATGGCAAACCAAGTATTTTATATTTTATGAATGACGTCGAAAAATATGTTTGTCTTTTAGAAAAAGAAAACTAGTCACAAACAGCACAAGAACTGCAATTTATTTACACTGTTTTTCTCTGGCAATATTATCAGTGTTAATGGGACTGTGCAATACTTTTAAAAAATGTAAGGAAAAATAGTGTGTGGAGTTATCTGTGTGATCGACTCTTTATCTAATGTAACTGTTCTTGTGAGAAGGTCACCTGACTTTACTGCATGGTATTCCCTGCTAAAATGATGTTTCTAGGTGACATTATTATGTTTATGTTGAAAGTCTCACAACTGTGTGAAATGTTATTCTCAGTGTTTGTGTTGTTGCTCTGCAAAATACTGAATGATGTTTAAAGCAACTGGCCGTGATACAGTGATGGTAATACCACAGTACTGAACAAACATAAACCTTGGCATTTATAAGAATAGCATGGTACAAACATCATGAAAATACTACTGTACGTGTCCAAGGTCTGCTAGTGTTCTCCTCTCATCTTTTTTAGTTTTCAGTTTATGAAATAATTTTATGAATCCTTGCTATCTTCAACTGAACTTGTTCTTTATTTATTTTGTTTATTTATTTATTTATTTACTGTACAATGTTTCTCAGTCTTTAAAATAAATGGAAAGTGCTTTAACACCCCAGTTTGTGTTGACTGTAACACCACATCTCAAGTTCATCCATCTCACCACTAGAGGTCATCGACACCTCAATTCTAATTGGAATCCTAATCGAATTCTGATGTCCACAAAAATAACAATACTGATGCTAAACAAACAGTATTCTAAAGTAGAAATAAGCTTTTTGGAATACTAAATTAATTACTAGCTAAATGTTTGCTTGTATAAATTTGTATATGAATGAGAATCTTAAGACACATTTTTAAAATGTTGAAGCATTCTTATATATAAGAATGTTGAAATTACTTTAGGTTCCTGTGACGGGTCGGTATGGTGTAGGGAAGGATCATGCTATAGTGACTTTAAGACCCCACAATGTCATAAATTCCTCATCTTACTATCTTAGAGGGGTCATTTGGACCCCACAGAGTAGTATAAACAAGGGTGTGTGTGTGTGTGTGTGTGTGTGTGTGTGTGTGTGTGTGTGTGTGTGTGTGTGTGTGTGTGTGTGCGTGCGCGTGCGTGCGTGTGCGTGTTTGGACACATTACTATTTTTTAATGTTTTTGAAAGAAGTCTCTCTGCTCATCAAGCCTGCATTTATTTGATCAAAAATACAGGGGGGAAAAAACAACAACAACAAAAAAAACAGTAATATTGAAAAATATTATCAAAATTAAAAATAATGGTTTTCTATTTTAATATACTTTAAAATATAATTTATTCCTGTGATCAAAGCTGAATTTTCAGCATCATTACTCCAGTCTTCAGTGTCACATGATCCTTCAGAAATCATTCTGATATGAGGATTTGCTTTTAATGTTACTTTCAACAGTTGTGCTGCTTAATATGTATATATGTATATATATATATATATATATATATATATATATATATATATATATATATATATATATAATTATATCACATCACAGGTTATATATAACCTGTGATACTTTTTTCAGGATTCTTTGATGAATAAAATGTTAAAAAGAGCAGCATTTATTCAAAATAGAAAACTTTTCTAACAATATACATCTTTATTGTCAGTTTTTATCAATTTAACACATTTTTTCTGAATAAAAGTATTAATTTCTTTCAATATATATATATATATATATATATATATATATATATATATATATATATATATATATATATGTACGTATATACAGTACAGTCCAAAAGTTTGGAACCACTAAGATTTTTAATGTTTTTAAAAGAAGTTTCGTCTGCTCACCAAGGCTACATTTATTTAATTAAAAATACAGTAAAAAAACAGTAATATTGTGAAATATTATTACAATTTACAATAACTGTGTACTATTTAAATATATTTGACAAAGTAATTTATTCCTGTGATGCAAAGCTGAATTTTCAGCATCGTTACTCCAGTCTTCAGTGTCACATGATCCTTCGGAAATCATTCTAATATGCTGATCTGCTGCTCAAGAAACAAATAGTAATGCGTCCAAACTTTATTTATTTTTTCACTAGTGGGTGCAGGACACAATAGTTAATTTCTGTAAGTGAGGATAGCAAAATAAAGTAAACTGTGACATATTATACCCAAAAATTCTTCATACAGTGGACTACCATTAAAACTGATAAAAATTTGGAGCCAAAAATTATTCAGACATTTTGACTTTTGACACTTTGAAGTGTTATCTGTCATAATTAAGATTATTTTTTTGTCTGATACAGTTTCACTCTGAGATCTTGTCATATTTTATTACCACTTTTTTTTAAACTATATGCTTTCATTCAAACACACGCACATATGTCGATTTAATTACATTTAATCCACCCGCACAATTCATAGTACTAGTTTGTTGTACAATTATAATGATAATAGTAGTCACTTATACCATAGTGGCCCTTTGTAGGCTCTTGGTGTCTTGTTCCCCATCCAGGGCCCATTCCCAGTCGAAACACTCAAACTCTTGGCACTGTTGTGTTCCTCCATTACAATTCCAAAATTACTAACCAAACCATATGTACACACAGTTCTTCATAAAATGGCTCCAATTATTCAGGCCTGTCTAATGTGTGATTTGACCCTTCATCAGAAACAATTACCAGAACACTTCAGCATCCCGAGACTCCAGCTGTAGCGCAGTTAACAGTGGTTTAATTTAGCGAGCGAAGACGAGAAACAGAGACCTCCCACAGGTGGCTGAAAGTAAATATTTTAACATCAAATGGGAGGCACTCGCTCAGCTTATTTTTCGAAGTGATTTTTCTGGTTTCCTCTGCAGTTATTAATGGCTACTTGTGCCACTGCCAATTGCCCGGTTTGAGGAAAACCAAATGCATCCTCTGCACCTTTTCTTTAACCGTCCGTGAAAAGAAACGGAGACCAAACGTGGGAAAAAGCGAAGCGATGTGGCATAACCGCTCTCCGGTTCATCGCTGTCAGGTGTGGACATGCCTTATTTGACGCCGCAGGAAACCCCAGATCTGTTTGAACTTCCTGTAAGGTTGCCATGGCTGCACTTTTTAAGTCTCCCTCAACATTTGATTTATTTTGCACATTGCGCAAATTGAAAACGGATTCAACAATGATCCCTGTCATAGGGGAGGCTGCCGTGTTCGTCAGGACATTACTCATGTGCTCTTCTCCAGAGATCCATTCACCTGACATCAGTTTAAGGATTTCTTGCGATTTATCTGCTGCGGGCATAAGAAAGCCATAGGTCTTGTGGAGGTTTTGGACTCAAAGAGTCAAAGTTCACAAAATGTGTTCAAATATCAAAAGGCGCTGATATATGCCGGGAACATTTGAAGTGTGTTTATCCCATCCGTCTTTTTGCGAACTAAAAACAGGACGCCATCACAGGAGTCTTAATGTTTGTGTTGGCTTTACTGCAAGAGTGTGGTGGGTTTCGGGGTGTGGCTTGGAATGATTTCCGACAGATCTGCTCTTTCCACCTGTTTCTGTGCTCCATCTATTAGGTGTGGGAGACAGGTGCACGGGAACGGGAGCAGTTCACTCGGCTGTCGGGAGGCCCGGTCTCCCCCAGCCGGCTGTAAATCCAGAAATGTGGCGAGTTGGAGGATTTTACTGTTACTCTATCTCAGGTCGTTTCCCCCCCCATGTGCTTTGCTTTATGGGGATGTCAGGCAGAAGCTGGGGGAGAAGCCATTGGGTCCCAGGGAAAGAATTCATCTCCTAAATACACCAAATTCAAGAGTTAATCGCTAATGCTTTTCACACACTTAGGGAGTGATAATGAATGAGACTTCTGTCAGTGAAGTGCTGAGAAACAATGTCTTTCTTAAAGGATTAGTTCACTTCAGAATTAAAATTTCCTGATAATTTACTCTCCACCATGCCATCCAAGATGTTTTTCTTTAGTAGAAGGTTTCCTGTAGGATTTTTCTCCATATAGTGGACTTCACTGGGGTTCAACGGGTTGAAGGTCCAAATGTCAGTTTCAGTGCAGCTTCAAAGAGCTCTACATGATCCCAGACGAGGAATAAGAGTCTTATCTAAAGAAAACATCACCACGCATTACGTAATCACTTTGGAAAGGTCACACGTGACGTAGAAGGAAGTATCGATCCAGTGTTTACAAAGTGAACATGCCTAGACAAAGACAAACGGCCTTTACAAAAAAGGTAAAACAATAATGTCGGACGATTTTGAATTTGAAGGAGAAAATGAGATTTAGTTTTTCACCCTACTGCGGTACCGCGTCACACGTGACCTTTCCAACATGATTACAAAATGTGTGGAACATCACAAATCAGTGCAAGATGAGCATTTATGGTTAAAAAATGCCTGATCGTTTCACTATATAAGACCCTTATTCCTCGGCTGGGATCATGTAGAGACCTTTGAAGCTGAAAAAGTACCTTTAAGGTACTAATAAGTACTCTTAAGGTACAAAGGTGCACCTTTTGTACTTTTTTTTTTGTTCTGAGAGTGTATAGTGGTTGCTTGGTGGTTTCTTACTAGCTCAAGTCGAAACAAACCATTCGTTCCCAACAGTCTCGGGGAAAGTTACTTTTGAAGGTATACATTTCATTACTTTTGGATTAACCTACTTTTTTCTCACCTTGGCTGGACTTTTAAAAAGTTTTATTTTGCAAATGTAAAGGACCTTTCACACCAAAAGTGAAATGAATAAGCCTCATGGTGCGTTCACACCAGACGTGAATGAAGTGTTAAGCGCGAGTGATTTACATGTTTAGTCAATGCAAAAACGTGACTAGACATACTGCAGCGCGATTCGCGTGAATGACGCGGCACAAATTGAGTGTTTCGGGCATTTGACGCGCGAAACGCACAAGTTGAAAAATCTGAACTTTGGCGAATATTCGCGCCGCGTTAACCAAAGGTGCCCTAGAATTAAAAATTGAATTTATCTTGGCATAGTTGAATAACAAGAGTTCAGTACATGGAAATGACATACAGTGAGTCTCAAACACCATTGTTTCCTCCTTCTTATATAAATCTCATTTGTTTAAAAGACCTCTGAAGAACAGGCGAATCTCAACATAACACTGTTACGTAACAGTCGGGATCATTAATATGTACGCCCCCAATATTTGCATATGCCAGCCCATGTTCAATGCATTACACAAGGGCAGCCAGTATTAACGTCTGGATGTGCACAGCTGAATCATCAGACTAGGTAAGCAAGCAAGAACAATAGCGAAAAATGGCAGATGGAGCAATAATAACTGACATGATCCATGATAACGATATTTTTAGTGATATTTGTAAACTGTCTTTCTAAATGTTTCGTTAGCATGTTGCTAATGTACTGTTAAATGTGGTTAAAGTTACCATCGTTTCTTACTGTATTCACAGAGACAAGACTGTCATTATTTTCATTATTA
This sequence comes from Megalobrama amblycephala, assembly GCF_018812025.1. Lineage (NCBI taxonomy): Eukaryota > Metazoa > Chordata > Actinopteri > Cypriniformes > Xenocyprididae > Megalobrama > Megalobrama amblycephala. The sequence continues at coordinate 35,683,527 of NC_063062.1, read as the reverse complement.
AACACTTGCAGTCTGTATAATTCATAAACACAACTTCATTATTTATAAATCTCTCCAACAGTGTAACGGCTCCAACATTAGCCGTTAGCCACGGATCACAGCCTCAAATTCATTCAGAATCAAATGTAAACATCCAAAATAAATACAATACTCACATAATCCGATGTATGCATGCAGCATGAATGACGAACACTTTGTAAAGATCCATTTTGAGGGTTATATTAGCTGTGTGAACTTTGTTTATGCAATGATAGAGTCGAGAGCTCGGGAGGGGCGGAGAGCGCAAGCAATTAAAGGGGCCGCAGCATGAATCGGCGCATTTCTAATTATGCCTCAAAATAGGCAGTTAAAAAAATGAATTAAAAAAAATCTATGGGGTATTTTGAGCTGAAACTTCACAGACACATTCAGGGGACACCTTAGACTTATATTACATCTTGTAAAAAAACGTTCGATGGCACCTTTAACCAATCAGGAGCTTGCTCTAGTAGTGACATGATTACGACGTAGCGAGCGAAGGCAGAAATCCGAAACAACAATGGAGGACAAAATCATCGTCGCTGTACGATACAGAATAAAAAGGATCTTGCTTGGAAGAAAGTGAGTGAGGAGGTCGGACAATCTGGTAAGTTGTAAAAAACGATCTTTACTCAATTTGAACTATATAAATATATATATATATATATATATATATATATATATATATATATATATATATAGTAGTCAACATTTGAAGTGATCAAAACCTTTTATCAAAGTTGTCCTAAAACCATCTTCTTAGGACAATTTAGTTCTTAAGACAACTTTGATGAACTTTTTTGATCCACTTCAAATGTTGACTACTGTATATATGTTTACAACAGTTCTGTCTGGTTCTCGAATCTGATTGGCTGATAGCCATGCGATATTTCAGTGATAACAGCACTCCTACTGCCTTTTCACCATTTGTATCACTCCGCTTGAAGTGACCGTCATGGCGGCCGATCAAATCAACCGTAATTTTTACAAATACTACTTCTTGTACCACGAACTGTAGTTTTAATAGTTTTTTAGGCGAGAATGTTGTTGTTTAGACCTGAAATATGTGACTCGTATTTAATAACAGCGCCTATTTTACAATTTGTTTTGACGTTTTCGGAGATGCGAGCTCGAGTGCATCAGCGGCTGTTCAGTGCTTCTGTAACCGCCGAGAACAGCTTCATCTCGGCCAGTGCCTCGGGGATTTGCCGCTGGCTCTTATAGTGGTTAAACATGAGACATAATTCAATTTGAGTACATAGAACGGGCAATCTTTGGTCTTATTAATCTATTATTTGTTCCAGAGCAAGTCGAATTGTGCTATATTAAATTTGATAATAATAAACGTTACGTTACATCCTTATATAGCACATTGGCTACAACTAGACAGGACATATCAGACTCTTCTCCGCTCTTCAAATACGTAAAACATTAAACTTTATAAACATATGTTTTTTTGAGTAAAGAAAACGCTTTACAATTTTTTTCAAACATCAGATCTTTATTTACCTTTGCGTTGCACAGAGGAGATGTCCAAACTGCATGCGCACTTCATTCACGAGGTGAGGCAGATTAATGAGGCTTGATTGACAGTTTGAGGATCCAATGGAGTTAGGAGGTTTTGTCACAAGCTCTTTAAAATCCTTTTCATTCGTTAAATATTTGTAAAACCCACATACCAGCGTAAATGGTGACCTATTTTTTTTTTAATAACTAGTGCTTTATGTTTGACTGAACTGTACAATTGTGCTTATTTGTTGTTCAATAAATATTATTTTATATAAATATGTCCATTAAGTAATATGGATTGAGTGAACATTACATTAATACGCCATTAGATGGCGGCAACACTTTACAGGAGAATGAGTCAGTGAAGCACAAGAGACTTTTAAATTGTAAGGAACTTTTGCAAAAGGAAGTTGTTTTAGCGCTGTGGTGTAATGGATTCCCAAAGCTGTAAAAAAAAGGACAAATACAAAGATCGCTTTCCTCAGCGGACATTCAAACGGACTTGTATAAAGGATATAATATTATGGACATCGACTTGAAGAATGAATGTAATGCAATATACCAGACACAGGTAATAGCCTACTCTCTCTCTCTCTCTCTCTAATACTGTACAAAATTCAATGTGTTTCAATGAAGCGACTCAACGTTCCTTCGTTACTAGTTCTAAAGTGACGTTTTAGAATTAGTAACGGAGGCTTGGTCCAACTGACAACCTGAGATTTGAATCCGTGGCGGAAGGAAGTAGTGCTGCACAAAAGAGGGTTTTAAAGACACTCCGTTGTTGTTCTTATTTATTTACACACTCGTGCCGTCGAACTGTTGTATAAACGCAATATCACACTCGTAGCCGTGCGACATGGCTGTATATCAGCACGCTGTGATTACCTGCGGCCTCGTGCCTACGGACGAATCACAGCGTGCTGATATACAGCCATATCACACGGCTACGAGTGTGATATTGCTCATATATATATATATGAGACTACAAGCTAGCTAAAGCCGGCAAATGGACTATATGCACGGAGCGTTCTTTAGAACTTCCGCATTAATATAAGCCAGCTCGATAACTTCCGGTGAGATGTCATTTGCTGGTGTGTTGAGCATCAGTAGTGTAATACTTAGTTTATAATCAGAATATAGTCACTTAAATAGTCAGGCATAGCATTAATTTAGTTATTCAAACATAAGACAGCTTAGAAAATAAATAAATAAAGACGTACCTCAATGTTCCTCCTCGGCTAAATTCAATTCGACCATTATTTTTTACACTTTTATGTGAAAAAAGCTTCAAAAATTAAATATTTATTGTGCACTTTAGTTAGATTAATTGAATAAAATGTGTGTTTTCACAAGTGTGCTGAAATCATTGATCTTGCGCTGCACTGACTGACATCTGCTGTGATTACAAAGGGAGAGCGCGGTGCTCGCTTTCTGTGTAATTAATTCACAATAAAAGTTATTGTTTTTCATAAGATTTTGTGAGTATTTCATACTTCACATTGACAAAATGTTTTTTCAAACCTAGTTATTTTATAATGTTTAATATTTAGTCAAAAACGAAGCGAAAAACGTTTAGAGGAAATGGCTGATATGTGCGCAAATAAATGCTACTTTGCCGCCACCTGCTGGTTAAAGTGCTAATTACTGTCTTTTTTATTTTTAAATAAGTGTTTTTTATCAAATGTTAAATTTCCTACATTTTTAAACGTTCGGTTTTACAATGGGGACAATCTCAGAAGGATGAACAAATTATGTTTGTGGTCATCGCATTAAAAATAACATTTAAAGTGCTGGGGAAAAAATGTGTGTGTGTGTCTAATTACAGACACTGCGTTTTTAAACAGTCCCAATAGCTTCGTCTTTATTGCAATCAATAAAACTGGTTTATTGGCAAATTAGGTAAATGTAATAACTGCATTAAAATATAAATACAACATTAAAAAGTCAACCATAGATGGTTTTGTGTCGATGTACAACGACAACAGAATGAACAGCTAACAGTTCACCGGAAGTGCCCGAGCTGGCTTAACGACAACCAGGAAGTAACCCGTGCATATAGTCCATTGAGCTTATTCGCCGTATTTTACAACTACTTTCCCGCTGATGAGTTGATGTGTTTATTCAGAGGAAGTGTGCAGAAACGCAACTGGAGCCGTCTGGCAGAAGCCCCTCTCATGACGCGAATTCACATATGTTGTGAAGTGAATTTCACGTGCGAATGAAGCGAGTAAACTCAATGTTCAAGCGTCCAACTATGCATGAATAATGCGATTTATTCACACAAGTCACATCTGGTGTGAACGCCCCATCAAGCTGAAGGAAATTCAACCCTGTACAGTAGAGGGCACAGTTCAAACAAACCTTTCAGCTGTGCTGACATTCTGGATCACAGAAGAATAGGAGAAGAAAATTTAACACTCTTAAGCCCAGAAGACACCAAGCCGACAGTCGGTCGTTGGGCAGTTTTTGTTCGTCGGCCGACTAAGTTTTCTCAGTGTGTTCTGCACCGTCGGCTGAAGTTTGTCCTCGTCAGCTTTTTTACGGCTGATTCGACGTGTTGAATCGGCGTCAGAGCTTGTCGGGCCATCTGATCCGATTCTGATTGGCTGTTCAGCTACTGCCACCTGTTGGTATGGAAAGGCATTTCATCTTACGCAGGCGCAGAACGGACGTGCTACTTGGCCGTCGGCTGTCGAGCGTCGGTTTGGTGTGTCAGGGCACCTTTGGACCCAGACGTTGCCGACGTGAGCCAACCCCGCAGTCTGCTTTCTAGTTCGTCTGCGTCGGCTTGGTGTGTTCCGGGCTTTACTTCAGCAATTTTAAAAAATGAAACACAAATGTGATGTTTAACTAGTCATTTTTGCCTATTCATATTGAATTGGATTGGTTGAATTGGATCATCGCGGGTCAGAATCAAAGACATTGGTTAATAAAGTGAGATTAAATACATAAAGTATACTATTATTATTTAGCATATAATATTCTGTGTTTGCATTTCACTTTTTTTATACATTTTGAGGAATACTGAATCTGTTTTGTGCAAATGAGATGAAATGCATGTTCACTTTTACTCTAAAACTGCAATAACTGTTGTTCACACACAACACCTCTGCACTTACTCATGATTTCTCTCAACATGGGGAAAGGAGAGCTGTTATTCAATACATGGGAAATCAAAGTAACTTGCGCTAATTATTTGAAAAAGTGACTCATAGATGTTGTTGTAAATTTAATAGTAATGCATTACTTTACTAGTTACTTAAAAGTAATCCGATTTCAAAGAATCGGCTCAACTTCTCAAATCAAAAGTTTGGGGTCAGTACATTTTAAATATTTTTATTCAACAAGGATGCATTAAACTGATCAAAAGTGACACTAAAGAGAATTTTTTTTTAAATAAATGCTGTTCTTTTAATCTTCATATTCATCTAAGAATAATGAAGTTAATTCAACTTCTTTCTTAAAGAACAGCTAAGCTACAGCTGCCTTCATCCAGTCGTACATGTATGTTTGCTTCAGATTTATTATATATATATGGTTGCTAAGACATTCTGAATGGATGTCGGTGTGTTTCTGTTTTAGGTGGTTTCTCACTGGCCCAAGCCATAAAAACATATCCCAAGTTGCTGGGATCCTATAGTTCAATGTAAATCTGTGGGATTTTTTTTCTCCTGTATTAAATCAGACTGCCCTAGAAAAGTAATCTTGAAAAGGAGTATCGTTTTCAAAAGTTTGTTTTCAGACCCACCAAAACGCCGTTGTCATGTAAATAAACGGCCAAAATGCATAACAAGTTTTCTGTTTTTAGTTGAAAACGGTGTGGTGTAAACGGACCCTTAAAGTCTTGGCTTTCATAACCATTTGTCAGCAGTAACATTCAGATTCATTGCAGCATGACCCGACTGATAGCTCCAGTTGTCATGAAATCACCTCTTCGATAGGATATAAATGAGGTAGAGTAAGTTTGAATGGCTCATTTCTTCTCATTCTGATTATGTCCACGTTTATTTCTGTTATATGCAGTCGAGTACAGTGTGTATTGGACTGCACACTTGGTCAGAGAAAGAGAGGGAGACATATAAAGGTTAAGTTTCATGTTTTCCAATCCCAAAGGACACTCTTTATAAACATGCAAACATTTTGGGCTTGTGTGTAATGAATGCATATACACGTGTATTTATACAGATGGTACATATTTAGAGAACTTCACATGAACACACACACGGGCTAAATGCAAAGTGTCAGTCTATAAATAAATTCTGAGGCTGAATTCCTGTGATTTGTTTTAGCATAAGGAGAAATATTCATAAACGCCTTCATAAGGGTCAATCATGGGTGTTGTTAACTTATAAATGTATACTTTTATTCAGCAAGGATTAATAAAAGACCTTTTTAATGAAACAAATTATTCTTCAAGAATCCTGAAAAAATTGTATCATGGTTCCTACAGCACAACATAATCATAATTTTTAATTTTTAGTCAATATCTTATCCCTTAAAATGCATCTTTGATCACCAAAATGACATATTGAAATATTTTTTTTTCCTGTGAAAAAAATTAAAATAGCTTGAATGTAACTCTACACCCTTGCTTCATTTAGTCAGAGGTGTAAAGAGTACCTAAAAACCATACTTGAGTGAAAGTACTGATACCTTGCATCGAAAATGACTCCACTACTTACAAGTAAACAGTTCCAATACGACTTGAGTAAAAGTCTTAAAGTCTGTGATTTTAACAGTACTTAAGTATTTTACTCATGCTGAATGTAGGCTCAGAGATGCACTAGTCCTGAGAGACTGCCAGTTAAAATAAGAAACAACTGATTTGTAAGATGAGATATCAAGTTTATTTTCTAAAATCAAAATAAAACTGAACTTCTCAATATTGCAATAAATCAAGGTCGACACAACAACCTTTTAAATGTCTACAAACTCTCAAGTCTCAGTTAAACTCAAGCAAAGACTATAGAATAACACAAGACGTGTCACTCGTATTGTTTTGAATGGGAGAAAGTATAACGCGTAATATGGCGGAATAGACCTTATGTAGCCCCGCCCCTTTTCAGCGTTGCGCTCGTTGTCTTTTGACTTCCGGTTTGTATTTCCACAGCGATATTACGTTTATGAATGAACTGCTCGTTTTAAAATCTTCCCGATCTACTGACATTTGTTAAGACATCTGCTTTAAACACAACAATGCTCATGATAACTTTCATTAACTCTACAACAAGTAAATCCACTTAACCATCTAATTATTCTTTGACAGCGATGCCATAGAAATGTACAGAGCTACCGCAAAACGGAAGTTAAAAGACAATTTCATAAAGATGGCGGCGCGCTTGTTTCTCTGGTAAATAAGGTCTATAAGTCCCGCCTTCTAAATAAGAGCCAATCGCCGACTGGTAAAGTCACGCGTCACTTCAGCGGCCGTTAGAATCACCGGTTTCTATAGAAACAGTCAGACGCGCGCCTCCGAAGAGACGCGCAATTATGTCTGCGCATGCGCATTAGCTTGATCCAGCATGAAAAATACAGGTTTTTTGTTGTTGTTAGATTTCAGTGGTGATTTCAAATATGAAATTTAATCGTAAGGTTGGCGAACAGTTTTTGAGAATTTGATATTTCCCCATTCAAAGAGATAAGAGCTGCATGATGCCCAGGATGCCCGAGAGGCGTTTCAAAGATGGCCGCCGAGTGAAACGACTTGTCTTAAAGGGACTTTGGCTCAAGTGGCCGTAAGTAAACCAGTATCCTTCAAAACAGTCTTATCAATATTGCGGATAAATAAAACAAAGTTAAGTACAATTAAATAGTCAAAGTCTAACACCTGCGATCAGCAACTACCTGTTAATGCATTCACATTCACGTAAAGTAGCCTTGTTGACAAGTTTTGGGGGAGTAAAGGCAAAATGCACAAGATATAGTACCTTCAATGCCCTAAAATGGCGATATCGCTTCTTTATAGACCTTATGTAGCCCCGCCCCTTTTCAGCGCTGCGCTCGTTGTCTTTTGACTTCCGGTTTGTATTTCCACAGCGATCTTGTATTTATGAATGAACTGCTCATTTTAAAATCTTCCCGGTCTACTGACATTTGTTAAGACATCTGCTTTAAACATAACAATGCTCATGATAACTTTCATTGACTCTACAACAGGTAAATCCACTTCACCGGTTAATTATTCTTATTCTTATTCCCATAGAAATATACAGGGCTACCGCAAAACCGGAAGTTCAAAGACAATATTCTAAAGATGGCGGCGCGCTTGTTTCTCTGGAAAATAAGGTCTATATCAGAAACAAAGTTAGGTGCCATGAAAAATGTAATGTGTAATTGCATTACAAATGTAGTGGAGTAAAATGTACATTTACTTGATCAAAAATGTAGTCAGGTAGAGAGTAAAAGTTGCCAATATCTTTGATACTCAGTACAACTACAAAGTAGCCAAAAAGATACGTAAGTACAGTAACTAAGTACATTTACTAAAATACTTTACACCTCTGAATTTAGTATACGTTGGTCTATGAATATGCTAATGAGCTCCGCCTCCACTCAATCGCACGAGCTCAGAGATCCACTCGGTCAACTTTACTGAGGCAATGGCATCGCTCTTTACAACGTCAGACACATAACTGTAATTATATGATTAGCCTTTTGCTTGATATGTTATCAAACAGCAATAATGTGTTGCTAATGATACACAAACCATGTTCCCATTCACGAGTCAGACAGCTAAAAATCAGTATTCTCAGAAACGCTCTGAACAACTCAGAAGATCAGTGGAGAAAGGGCTATAAGTTCATCATAACATCGTAATATACAGCATACACCTGCTATATTGCTAAATATACCCGATTTTTCATATCAACAGAAAAATATACTCTTGAGACGCTCCTGCTATAGTTAATGATATGCTAAAGCCCGCCCATACTTTGACGTGATTGGTTACAAGGTAGTTTGTGACGTCAGAAACACCAGTTATTCAAACTGCGTTTTTGAAACTGTTTCAGATCCTGTCAGTTTTAAAGAGAAAATACTCAGCAATGGTGTTGACTTATGAATTTGCACATGGTTTGTCTTAAAGCATATTAAAAACGACACATAAACAACATTAAAACCTTGATTTTAACCACAGGGAAACTTTAACCCTTAAAATGATACATACACCTATTCATGATGTAGTGAAAATATCTGATATCTTTTTACTCGCTTACACCACCTGCCATTTTCCAAACCATTTAAATAGTACGTGGTTGAAAATGCTACAAACATTTTTTAACACCCTACAAAACCTACGTGAAGATTACATTTCAAGAACTTGGCACTTGAGTTTAAACCAGGTTTTTAAAAGATTTCTCCTCCTCAACAACTCAAGACATCCTTATTTGTCATTGACCCATATATAAACATGCAAGGCAATTTGTAAAGTAATACCCACACTGCAGTTTCGAGACGTGTTTATACGTCGGTGTAAATTCAGAGTTCAGTCAACACAGACATTAATCAAATCAATCTTTCGACACACACGCACGGAAATACAAACACCAGCCCTACACGCTTCCTGTCACTTATCCCGTCAGTCGCGCGTTCTGGCCCGCCGCCCGCTGCCATTTATTAATGAGCTAAAGGACTCGGATGGCAGACAGGCGTTAAACCGCAATTTGCTCTCACTTTTCTCTGTGTTTACCTCTTTCTCTTCCTCTCCATTTCCCTCAAGCATTTCTTGGGCAGCAGGACAAAACGGGGGTGAAGGAAGAAGGGATAGGCCAGTCTGACAGCTGATAACTTCCACATGTCTGTAAGGTTTTTGAATCAAAAAAGCACCTCTTCTCCTTAAACCCTGACAAAAGCAACAGAGGAGATATAAAAGCCACGGACCTATTTGATCTGCGACCGAGCACCTGTGAGTGGGGACCGTTGACCAGTCAGCGCAATTTCTCTTCCTTTTCCATGTCATTAGAGAACAGGCGGCCTGATTTCCCTCCTCTTCCTTTCATACGGCCATCTGTGCGTCCATTTATTGAACTCTACCTGTGCTGCTTGACCCTCTTTCCTCTCCAAAATGTGATTAAACGCTCTTCATCTCATCCTACGCCCCAACTCCCAACCCAAAGACAGTCAAGTATAAATACATGAATGCAAACGCTTCTGGAAACGCAAGCTCAATTTTGTGTGTCACTAGCTACGTTGACTTCAGATGCAAGTGCCATCTGAAATTTTCTTCTAAAGTAATAGAAATAGCTTGTATGTTTATGTTCAGTTATTTAACTTTAATGGCAATGAAAAGGACCTATTAATTGCCATTAAAGTGGAATCACTGAACCTAAACATACAAACTTGATAAAAATCCTTATTTTAGAAGAAAATTTCAGATGGCACTTGGAGGCTTTTGCATCTGAAGTCTTCATGTTTATAATTGGATTTATGGACTGAAAAACCTTCATGTAAACATTGATCCAACTGAGCTTGATCCAATTGAATCTAACTATTTTCTCGGCCAGATTCATTACCTTGCGCACAAATGCAATGTGTATCTTTACATACGTTTTACGTCTCATTTCTTACAAACTGGTCAGTGGATGAGACTGAGGGTGTGTCCCGATCAGAATGATCATTAATACGAGTTTCCTAGTCGAAAATTGGACATAAACGGCCTCTCAAGTTGGATTTACGACTGGGAAACTCAGAGGTCATCTTGATACCCAAGTTTTAGAGTTGCGCACACCATACATTTTAAATGCCGGAAGAGGGAACTATTGAATGTTATGTTTTATTCATTTTTCCCACAAAATCTACACTGAAACTTTTGACCAGGGTGTACTTGCATATAAGTAATAATTTGATGCATATTATATGGATTTTACACTGTGAAAACAGTGTTTATTTGACCAAAACATTTGAATCATCAGAAAGCTGACTAAAATTCAGTGAATGGATATTATAGCAATGGTTATATGGTTGCCAATGAATGGGACATTTTAATCAAAATCCGTTGGATATTGATTAAATCTTCAATTCTTTTTGGCTTTGATTTCCCCAAAAAATAGCCATGAATGAATCCAGTGTCCTTCATGACTCATATTTTTATTACTAAAAAGTAATTCAGGGGACCTGTTACCACAACTTAAATAAATGCATGGTTGCAAGTGAAAAATTCTAATTTATTGTTTTAATTAAACCTTTCAAGTTGCAAACATTATTTTGAGTTCTGTTGACATAATAATGTTGATCATTACATCAAATTAATATCGTCTGTAATTTAAACTCAAATTTCTGTGTTAATTGGCTTTAAATAAAAATAAATAAATTAGGTTGTAGTAAATTGATGAAATTGTCTTGATGACTTTGGAAATTAATCAGTGGATTTCTAGTTCTCAGCTTTGCATATAGGACTGGATAAGGAGAATAAATGTTGAAATTAAATGTCAATTTATTTGTTTTTTGTGAAGGGAAATACCTGTTAGTGTTTAATGCTGTTTGACATTTAAATAGTTTCTGTAATGTTGAAGTTTCTGTGGTTATCATTGTGCTGAAGAGTAGATACATGAAGGTAAAACTTACATAAACCCCGCCCCCGAGAACACGCAACAAAGGGGGCGGGGCCATGTTGGGCTGCTTTAGAGAAGAGGAAGAGTTGTAGTAGAGTGTTGTTGTCATGCCGTCATTTTACGCCGGACTGCTTCACAATCGAGGGTCAATTCAACACAAAAGATGAACATGACGGCACATGCTAGTGGATGAGTTGAATTAAATAGGGGCAAATTTGACAAGCTATAATAAATGATCTGTGGGGTATTTTGAGCTGAAACTTCACAGACACATTCTGGAAACACCAGAGACTTATATTACATCTTGTCAAAGGGGCATAATTGGTCCCCTTTAATGCCTATTTACACCATGGATGATAATAATAATGATAAAGATATTGTTTTAAAAATTGTTTTAAATGTAAAAGAACAGCAGAGTTGACAGCCAATCAGAATCCATCCTGCTTTAAAGAGCTCGAGCAAGTGGCAGACAACAAAACTGCAGAGCGAGCTTATAATAAACAGAACAATATTGTGCATTGGTGTGAACCCTGATATAATTATCATATATTTATAGTTATCATTCTTGGTGTGAATGGGCCTTTAGTCAAGCATTTGCATGCACCTAAAGAATGTTTCTCTTTGTGACTTCTCAAGGTCCAGAGGTTTCACCTTTGACTCCTTCACCCCGCCACGCCCCTCGTGTCATCTCCCTACTTCTTTTAAATATTCATTTCCACCTTGGATGTGTTTGGGAGAGCTTCCTGCACCAGTCTCACAGGTTTCCCTGGGAAAGATCTGTAGGAAGCAAAGTGGATGGAGTTGCTGTGTGTCCTGGCGCCTGAATGCATCCAGAGAGTCGTTTAAAATCCGACAAAGGGGCGGGTGTCTGCATCACTCCGTTAGTTTGCCCTTCTCCATCAGATCGCTCTCATTACCAGCATTACTCCTTCTCTTGATTCAAGTGGTTGTGCTTGTTCAGGACCTCGTCCATGGGATCTGTTGTTTGCTTTGACATCTGGGGGAGAATGTGGGGTCCTGGAGGGAGGCTCAGTTTTGCTGTTTAAACCTCTTTCTCTCACTGGTAATATGTCAGATTTGTCATGCAATAACACCTGTAATAAGTCTGAATTACTACTTGCATATGCTGCACTAGTAAAGGACCTATTGGCCTGTTGATGAAACATTAAGGGCCTATAATTCTTTAGTCTGTCTGCACACTCTGCCTTTTTCTTCTGTCTGCCTGCTACGACATCACAAAATCAAAAGGAGAAAAATAGAAATTATTTTTGCATTTAGATCATCATGATAATTCGTGATAATTTAAAAGGCACACTGACAACATCTCTTTTTCAATTCTCTATGGTGCTCCAGTAATTTTTTATTTTATTGCAGTAAAAATTAGCAAAAGTGCAGTAGCCTATTTTATATGCATCAGCATACAAATACAGTACAAGAAATAGTACTATGCTTTATAAATACTTTACAATTTAAATTGATTTTTTTTTTTGCATTAAAATAAAATGGTTAAATGTGCTTAATTGATATACTTTGTTTCTTCAGTTGAACACAAATGATGATTTTTAACTCCAACCGTTGCAGTCTGTCAGTTGTATAATGCATGTCAATGGTAACAAAATCTATGAAAGTAAAAAAAACATGCACAGACAAATCCAAATTAAACCCTACGGGCGGCCCTACGTGACGACACATTGATGTCCTAAGAAACGATCAGTTTCTGCGAGAAACCGAACAGTATTTATATCATTTTTTACCTCTAATACACCACTATGTCCAACTGCCCTGCGCATCCGGTTGGTGAGGTCAGAAAACGCGTTCTGATGACGGAAGTGATGTCTCGCACTTTGATTCAATGAGTCACTTCCGTTGTCAGAGCGCGTTCAGACCTCACTAACCGGATGTGTAGGGCAGTTGGACATAGTGGTGTATTAGAGGTAAAAAATGATATAAATACTGTTCGGTTTCTCGCAGAAACTGATCGTTTCGTGTCTTAGGACACGAGCCGTCACGAGCCGCAGGGTTTAATTTGGATTTGTCTGTGCATGTTTTTTTGACTCTTATAGATGGAGTTCCCATTGACATGCATTATACGACTGACAGACGGCAACGGTTGGAGTTAAAAATCATCATTTGTGGTCAACCGAAGAAACAAAGTCACCTACATCTTGGATGCTCTGGGGATAAGCAGATAAACATCACATTTTCATTTTTGGGTGAACTGTCCCTTTAACCATGTAAAACAGCGATGTGTTACCCCACATATGCAACGAAAAGAGTGGAAGCGGCTGACTGCAGCAAAAGCATAATAAAAGCTCCGCTGGACTCGAGATCGGTGTGCATCGCAGGTGTCTATTATTAGCATGTGTTTCAGCGGCATCGTCCCATTCCCACGGCTCTCGACCCGTCCTGCTTCATACCACCATAACGTTAGTAAAACGTTAATACAGCTCTTCCATGAACATGATTTCTGCCCGAGTCCATCTGATTCATTTCCATCGGCTGTGGAGCTGAAGATGACAACACCCATGATTCACGTGCTCATTCATGCAATAAACGGTAAAACTGTTTGTGCTATAAAATAGCTTGTTTATAATAGCTTGTCAAAATTGCCACTATTTGGATGTGAACAAAAACATGCTGTTTTTGTGCGTGTCCCTTTAAATGCAAATGAGCTGCTGCTCCCGGCCCCCTTTCCAGAAGAGGGCGGAGCTTTAACAGCTCAACAACAACAAAGCTGGAGAATCTCACGCAGCCAAAATGAGGATTGTCAGTAACGGTGTTCAGCCTTACATTGTTCAAACCGGAGTCGACACTGATGGAGAGACTCAGGAAGAAGTTACAACTTTTAGAATGAAACTGGACGTTTCTGAATGGTTAGTGGATACATTTATGTAGTTGCTGTGGAGTTGATTCAACTCATCCACTAGCATGTGCCGTCATGTTCATCTTTTGTGTTGAATTGATCCTCGTTTGTGAAGCAGTCCGGCGTAAAATGACGGCATGACAACAACTCTTCCTCTTCTCTAAAGCAGCCCAACATGGCCCCGCCCCCTTTGTTGTGTGTTCTCGGGGGCGGGGTTTATGTACATTTTAGGGTTAGTGATGTCACTAACCTGGGAAGAAGCTCGTTGTAGTCCCTACCAGCCGTTTGTTGTAGTTCTTAAACAGAGATTTCTGTAAAAGAAAATATCTCTCTTTGCATTGAACTTTGAGTGTCGTAACTTTGCAGATGTTGTTTATGATCAACCAGCAACATTACACACTAACTAAAGTTAGAAAAGTGAAATCATAATCAAGAACCCCTTTAAAGTTATGTTAAAAATAAGTTGGAAAGATAACAAAAATGTATTTATTTCGCATGGGTCTAGTCTTTGCACCTGTTTGTTTCAGGTTTGAATCAGGTCTCCTCTGTTGAAGTAGAGTTGGCTAGATGGTGCTGTCACAAAAAAAAATTAAGTCCTAGAAATGCAGTCCTAAAACTGAGGATCTGAATTTGACAATCACTTATTATCATGGCTTATATTTGCTTTTTTCACACCGTTCGCGTCTGTTGTTCCAACACTGCTCCAGCGGCATCACACATCAGACTGTGTTTATATAACCATGGCAGCAACCGCTACGGTGATTCAAGACGATGACAGATTTTTGACATTGTCTGAGGCCTGAACGCAGAGCAGCTTTTTCTCATTTTGTTCCAGGTCTACACATGTGCTGCTTAACAAAAGTCAGACTTGGACATCTTGACTGCAATTAAACTGCTACAGTTTATGAATCTGAGGGCAGTCCAGTCCAAATAAAGCACAAAATGGACTCCGTGATACATGGCTCTACCAATGGGATATTCAGAATATAACTCAGTCCATGACAGGGGACAGAACCCGTGTGTCTGTTTATTTGCATTCTGGACACAATGTGCACGGCAGCATAATTGCGGAGGATCCTCTCAGAGGTGGTCCGGCACGATTTGAGATGAACAGGCTGGTTTTAGTGGTTTGCTGATAATTGCTAAACCTCTGCTGTTTACTGTAGTAAATAAGCTGTTTCTGTGCAGTGGGTCTCAAAGTACAGGCCTGCGTGTCAGTTTCACAATAACATTCGGCACGACCCCGGTCTGCTGATAGCGTGAGAACTTCAGATATAAGTGCGGGTGTGTGAGCCATACAGAGGATATGTGTTGTTGTGAGTGTGTTTGTGTGTAGGATGGTGAGTCGGGTTGGGCCAGTACAGGAAGTGTTACGACTTAGCACGTTTGGTTTTCTCATTCTGGCAATGAACGGCGTGTCATTTATCTTTTTGTACCATAACCATGGCCAAAAACAGAAGGGAACTTACTGATTTCTGACTCTTGACCTTGAGACTTCAGGCCTTCCGTTGCAAATCTGCCAGGCTGTCTGAATCAAAAGATTGTCATTCTGTGGTGCTTTGCTGACTTCGGCTCTCCAGGTTATGGACCAAAGATGGGTTGATAAACTAACACCGAAAGAAGCTACAAGTGACATCTACTCCATTTTTATTTTGTTCTTGCACTCAGATTAAGTAAATTTCACACATAGAATTAAGTCAATTCACTGTATTTAACTAAGCTAAGTACACTTAAGAAAGTGAACGAGCGCATACTTTTTGATTTTGCTCTTTTCCACTCCATTTTTTACACTAATTTATCTTAATTTGAGAAACGCTTTGTTTGTTACTGCACTAACATTAGCATAGCTATGCTCATTGAATGAAGCAACAAACACAATAGTCATCGTATAACCATCCTACAAACTAACCACAAACTCTACTCTTCAGTACAATGGGAACCACAAAAATGTTAACAACAGAAACTATTTTAAATGTCCAGCATAACTCACCATTAAACACTAACAGGTTTTTGCCTTACTCAAAAGCGAACATCTTAATCCAAAATAATTTAATTTCAACGTTTACTCTCCCATTTCAGTTCTATGCAAAGCGGTTTTAGTTAATGCAACAAAAATGATTCATGTATTCCCAACACAAATGTACACAAAAGTAAACTTCTACACAATCAAGTGGATTAAACTTGTGGTTCCAGTTAGTGGTGCAATGGATGGATTTTTCGGATCAGCTGAAAGTTAAAACATTAAAGACAAGTAAAAAAATAAGAGCAAGTATAGATAAATACAATATAAGTTACACATACAATAAGGTCTAACTGTAATATTCGGGTACAGAAATGTAATAAATATAAAATAACATTGCATAGTGTTCACTGTATAAAATAAATATAGATTAATCTTTGTTAAAGCTGTCTTTTGTTGTTTGATTAACATTAATGACACAGACAGCAGCAGGTTTGTATAGGCTGCTGTCACTTTAAGACCTAATGCACGGATCCAATATAATGATACACATCCAATTTCTTTCTCAACAATTTACAATCACTTAAGACATAACTGACTGTGTTTATGAGAATACTTGCCAAGATGGGTATTTTGTAGGGGTGTGACGAGATCTCGTGCAGGAATCGGAGTTCAGTGATCATGTGACGAGAATAAGGGTGCGTTCAAACTTGTAGTTCGGTTCATTTGGTCCGGACCAAAAAAAAAAAAAACATTTAGTCCTGGTCCGATTAGCGTTCATATTGGCAATTTTATCACTGAACCAAAAGATACCGACCCTAAATGCATATAGGGATACATTCACAACCTGATTTTGGAGACAGAACTTACCGAACATCAAAAACAATGCTGTGTGCTGAGGTAAATGCGCTTGTTGTGTGTGCGTAGTCTGCATATGATGGTATTTTGGCCAGCTGGGAACTCGTGAAGAGCTTATAAAATGCATAAAGGAGTCAAAACAGCGGCGGGAATCCATCCATCACACACAAACGATCTGCTGCGTGGAGACATGCCTCTGATGCCTGTGATGTGCAAACTTGCCACTATGATGATAAAAAAAAACAATATGCGTGAGGATTCTGTACTTTTTAAGGTCTCATCTTTCTGTTTTTCGTTCGTTTACATGTCTTTGGTCTGTGTTGCGTTCATATATCATTCGAACCGCACCAGAGTTCGTTTGGAAGCGGACCGAGACCCATCTTTTCAGCGGTCTCGGTCCGCTTGTTTGGTGCGCACCAGGGTTCGAATGGCAGCGTTCACATGTTCAAATCCTAAGTGACTGACAAGACCATGGCGGAGGATTCGTTGTGCAACGGAGCCTACAAGTGTATGACAAATGTCTTATCTTGTATAATACGTGCTCAGCACCAGCTCTCCCTATTCACAAAGTACGCGTGAAAGCGAAAGTAAAACGCAAGCCCGCATTCAAACACGATTTCAATACACCGCATTTTGAAAGAGGCTCCCTGATGCATGCATATATCTCCTAATATGAAAGCTATTTCAGGCTGGGCTGTGTAGTTGTAACCATCGCTTAGCGTATCATGCTTGAATAAAAAAAATGGGTCTCTAGCTGCACTTTGAATATTGAGATACTTTGATTATGGTTGCACAGTATTGTTTGCACATAATAAGACTAAGAGAAAATCTGATCAATCTGTGGAAAGGAGTTCAGTTAGGAGGTCAAAAGTTGTAGAAGCTCATAAATCATGTGCAGTTTTAAGGTCTGAAGAGACTCATGAAATCATACAGGAGACAAGCCAGTCAGTTGAGTTTGTGGCAAAACCTTTTACAGTGTTTGAGTATTGTTGTCTTTTACTGCATATGATAATTCATACTCAGACAGTAAAACTGAAATGACATTCATTTACAAGATGCACCAGGTTCAAATGCACCTGCAGACTATTTTTCTAGTCATGTATTTTGTCATTGAGGATTTCTTTAAAATACTGTGTCTCGATCTCTTGAACTCAATCTCATGTCTCGTTTCGTAAGCTAACTGTCTCGCCACACCCCTAGTGTTTTGACGTAATTTTGTGTCCATTCAAGCGCAATAAGATGCAAAAGAGGAATCAATTTGGTGTTTGTGCACTATCTGAAATGTGCCTCTCTGTGTGTGCGACTCAGAGCCGTTGAAAGACGTGCACACAGCTAACAGCACACGAGTACCGAATTGAGTTCTCTTTCACCTCTTCTTGCGCTGTAATGGTTTAAAATCGCTTGAATGTGTAAATTGGAAAGACAAAGCACGTACAAATTTTAAACTTTCACTCTATGATGGTTAAAGTTTGCAATTAATCTGTAAATCACATGCGTGTGGAATCGTAGGGCCTGGTGCAAAGATCAACTACGATCCGTA
Organism: Megalobrama amblycephala; assembly: GCF_018812025.1. NCBI lineage: Eukaryota > Metazoa > Chordata > Actinopteri > Cypriniformes > Xenocyprididae > Megalobrama > Megalobrama amblycephala. Next base: position 35,665,231 of record NC_063062.1, on the reverse strand, counting down.
AAACCCCATAAAAATAGTCATAGTGTTAAAGAGACAGTTCACCCAAAAATGAAAATGCTATCATCATATCATCTTTTTTTATTATTATTTTATTCTTCTGTGGAACATTTTGAATAATGTCCTCATCACGCTTTTCTCTATTATGAAACTGAATAGGGTCTAGTGCCATCAAGCTCTAAAATGTCAACAAAATGGCACAAAAGTGGTCAAATTCAATAAAATATGTCACTTTAAGGTCTGGTCACAAGGCACATGAGAACCAATGATATTTGATGCATTTGAGCTCAGACCTGATGTGACACATTTAAAGCTGACTTATTTGATTTGAGGGCCATGAAGGAGGGGAAGGTGATCAGCGAATAATGACATGCTTGTAAATTTTGATCTGTTTCTCATTCAGAACTATTGAATGACTTCAGAACACCTGGAATATATTGTACGAGTCATGTGGACTACTGCTATGGTCTTATTTGGTGCTTTTTTTGTTCTTGTTGTAATTTTTTGAACTTGACAACCCCAGTTTCTATTCACTTTCATTATATGTAAAAGTGCTGCCAGGATATTCTTCAAAATTCCCCCTTTATGTTCCACAGAAGAATATGGGCATATGGGTTAAGAACAACATGAGGGTGCGTAAATTAATTTTTTTTGTGTGTGAACTGTCCAGCATCTACATTGGATTTGACATTTACCACTTGCCTTTTAATCATTATGCAGAAATGCAAGGCGATGACACTTCCTCTCTGATATCGCAAGGTAGTTTTACTTTATTCTTTCGGGTATTTTGTTTTTATGCAGCTGTTAAACTTGATACATTGGCACCAGATCCCTCTCCTGTGACACAAAACACATCCACCTAGTAAAATTAAAACTCCATAATAACCTTTTATGACAGGCACCGCTGACCTGCTCCAATGTCAGCACAGTTAAACCATGTGATACTTATTGCTTTTTATTTTGAACCAATGCCACATCACAACCTGGGGAGGCTCTTTATAAAGTTCATTTGATGCATGGCTGGCCCATTATAGTACTAGAGTTGCAGTGAATGTCTTTTTTTACAGCTGCGAATTAAGAAGTATCCAGAGAACGCTCCTCAGACCCATTTAGATTCGGGCCCAGTCTTGAACTCAGTTCTTGCAGTTATAAAAGTGGCCTACTGTGGCGAAAGACTCAGTGAGTGTACACCTTGATCAGCATGTAATATAATGACAGATGTTAAATATGCATATAATGTTGCTATTTAACTGCACTCTAAAAAATAATGTGTTGGCTCGCCAGGAAAAACATTACGCAACAGTATGCAACGTTTTTTTATTTTTTATTTTTCTGAGTTAGGGCAACTTTGAGTGAATTTATGTTCAACCAACAAGCTACATTGAGTTAGAGGAACTTTGTAGCATAAACACAAATTTTTAGGTTGATTACTCAAAAAAAAAGTCTCTCCAACTACCAGAGTTGTAGCCCTGGAACCAATTAATCTTATTTCAGTTCAAATCAGCAGCTATTATAACATAACTTATTTAACATGCATATTTAACGAACGAGTAAGATATTACTTGTCACTGGCATTAGCACAGCATTGCTTATAGAGTCAATAGTGTTTACCTTCATGTACTCTTCAGCACAATGATAACCACAAAATAAATTACAGAAACTCTTTTAAATGTCAAACATTACAGCATTAAACACTAACAAATCTTTCCCTTCACTAAAAACAAATAAATTAACAGTTAATTTCAACATTTATTCTCTTTATCCAGTCCTATACAAAGCATGCTGGGAACTAGAAATCCACTGCCTAATTTCCAAAGTTATCAAGATAATTTCATTAAGTAACTACAACCTATTTTTAAATAAAAAGCCAATTAATGCAGAAATTTGAGTTCAAATTACAGACGATATTAAGTTGATGTCATGATCAACATTATTATGTCAACAGAACTCTACAAAATAATGTTTGCAACTTAAAAGGTTTAATTAAAACAATAAATCAGTTGTGTCACAAGTTGTGGTATATCAGGTCCCGTGATTTACTTTTTAGAGTGTGTATCAATTACTGTTTTTGCTCATAATTTGGGTTCTGAACCCTATTAAACTCATCCCACACTTTGATCATTAAAGCACCATCTCAACATCAGCATCATGTCAACAACTTAAGCAGATGCATTAGTAAGAAAATGTAAAAATCTGTTTCTATTCCTTGTGTGACAGTGAATACACAGTTATTATCCCATGCCAATTAAATGCTAGAAGGATTGTTTTATTTATGACTCTCATTACTATCATTAAACAGTGATGTTTGATAAAGGTTGAAACCACACTGGGAGGTCTGTGTTTGTTTCTCTTCTGTTACAAGTCGGGTTATTTTGAGTGGTTTACATGCAGGTTCTGTACTAAGCACAACGCAATTTATATTCACAAAGAAATCAAGTGGGAAAAGAGAAGATGCATTTCACATATGTCTTCCACTGACAACGTGACTTTTGCTGACTTTGCATATGTTCACTGTCATGTTTTGCTACCCAAATGTTTTTTATTATTATTCTATGCTATAATTTTTAATGATTCTTTGAAGCCATAGCCAATTTTTTTGTGTGGAAATAATTCACCTGAGCTGCTCTCATCTCAAAAGGGCTGCTGTGAAAACTAGAATTCAGTGTGAAAATAAGTTAGAAAATATATTGATGTTGGACGTCAGAAGTGGGAATAACTGTGGAAAGAAGGAAGTGAAGGATATTACTGTACTTGCAGAAGAAATCTGAATATTTTTTCCATTATGTTCTAATATGTTTTAATAGGAAGGACAATGTTAAATCAAAACATTGTCACAGATGATACATTTTCTGAAGGGAAATACGTTTTCCTGTTATGTAAAAACTATGCATTTAGTTTTAAGTCGCTTACCTTGTTCATTTTGTGTTTAGTTTGTTCCTGTTTGTTCGCAGCTCGTCATGGTTAACATTTGGTACAATAACAGCTGGACCTGGAGAAATCCATTTGTTAACATTCCCATGCATCTCAGTGGCAGTTGTTTACTGTGTTCTGGGCGCTGAAGCTTTGGACCCAATCACCTGAGTTCACCCTAAATACCATGTTGACTAATCATTCTGGAGCCATGGGTAAGATGCACCACAAGAACATGCACAAAACATGAAGAACATGAATGCTTCACCGGTGATTATCCAGATATAAGTCACTCTTTTAAGAGTTCTCTGAAAATCATTTTCAATTATTAATTATTTGCAATGAAAATGGTTACTTTTGTATGGTCATCAATACAGAAATATGGTTTTGACTGCAGAATGATGTAGTTATGGCATATACTAGGGGTCTAACTACTGTATGGAAGCTTGTTTCTGCCACTGAATTAAACAAAAAAAAAAGAATGATTGCAACTTTTTATCTCACAAGACATTTTTTTTTCAGAATTGCATGATATAAACTTAGAATTCTCTCTGAGTTTATAACTCAATTCTGACTTTATTCCTTGCAGTTTATAACATGCAATTGTGACTTTATAATTCACAATTCTGACTTTATTTCTTGCAGTTGTGAGTTTATAATGCACAATTGTGAGTTTATAACTTGCAATTCTGACTTTATTTCTCACAATTGTGAGTTTATAATGCACAATTGTGAGTTTATAATGCGCAATTGTGAGTTTATAACGCGCAATTGTGAGTTTATAACTCGCAATTCTGACTTTATTTCTTGCAATTGTGAGTTTATAATGCGCAATTGTGAGTTTATAACTTGCAATTCTGACTTTATTTCTCGCAATTGTGAGTTTATAATGCGCAATTGTGAGTTTATAACTTGCAATTCTGACTTTATTTCTCACAATTGTGAGTTTATAACTCAATTCTGACTTTATTCCTTGCAGTTTATAACATTCAATTGTGAGTTTATAATTCACAATTCTGACTTTATTTCTAGCAGTTGTGAGTTTATAATGCGCAATTGTGATTTCATAACTTGCAATTCTGACTTTATTTCTCGCAATTGTGAGTTTATAACTCTATAATTCTGACTATTTCTTGGAGTTGTGACTATAACTCGCAATTCTGACTTTATTTCGCACAGTTGTGTTTATAATGCGTAATTGCGAGTTTAGAATTCACAATTCTGACTTTATTTCTCACATTTGTGAGTTTATAATGCACAATTCTGACTTTTTCTTGCAAATGTGAGTTTATAACTCATAATTCTCACTTTATTTCTTGCAGTTGTGACTATAACTCGCAATTCTAACTGTATTTCTCACATTTGTGAGTTTATAATGTGCAATTGTGAGTTTATTACATGCAATTGTGAGTTTGATTTCCAATTCTGACATTATAATTCTCAATTCTGACATTATTACTTGCAATTGTGAATTTATATCTCGCAATTTTGAGAAAAGAAGTCAGAATTTTGAGATGTAAACTCACAATTGTGAGAAGAAAGTCAGAATTGTGAAATAAAAAGTCGCAATACCTTTTTTATTTTTATTTAGTGGCGGGAACAAGGTTCTATATGTAACAGTACACACATTTGTATCAAACATTTTCAGTACGGGTCTTTCGGATCGGTTCGGTTGTTTTAACCATTGCACATGTTCAATTTGTACATGTTCATGTACAAATTCACGTATTTCCATGTCGGCCAAGGATTATCCTGACAGCAAGCAAGTCTACTTTTAACTTCACAGACTTCAATGAACGAGTGCAAACGCGCACATTTGCGTATGAATGGGAATGGGAGCGCAATAATTCTAAACTTATTCTAAAATATTTTGCCAACATATTTTGCATCCACAAGTGTAAGCTCTTCAGGTTTCTTCCCCCAATTGCAACATCATCATAAACTGCAGTGTATGTTGCTGCATTTGTTTTTATTATTTAAGGACATACATAGTTTGTTCAGTAAACATGGTTAGTTTTTCCCCCTGCCGTACCAAAAACATGCCAAAACGTGACTTAAAACCCGAGGTACGTACCGAACCGCCATTTTGGTGTACCGTTACACCCCTAGTATGTACCAGCTGGGGATAAATCACATGCAATTTGCTCACAATGCAGTTCACAAGTCTTAATGTTCCTAATCACTGGTGGTCTCCAAAGGCAAAATAAGGAAGAAATATTTGGCAGCAAAAGGAGCTGAAATTAGATGTTAAGAGGAATTTGCTGGTGTCAGATTCTATAAACAGAGAAGCTGATTTGGTTTTGCGTGGGCTTCACAGATCAGCACCTCTCTTTGGGAAGAATAATGAAGCCTACTGGGTGTTGTGAGGATGTATATCATCCCTGTGGTGCTTTTTTTTTTTTTTTTTTTTTTTAACTTTCTTCTTAGTCAATGGTCTGTTTCACGCAGGAAAGGTAGGCTTAATGGTGATTATGAGAATGGACTCATAAACCCCCGTCCCAGTTGACGTCCCCCTCTGGACTGGGTGTGTGTATTTGTGTATGTTGCAGTGTATATGTATGTGGGATAATGTTGTCTTTCACACTGCAGGAAGGGTTTTGAGCTGTGGGAGGAAAAGGCATTTAAAGACTAACGCACATTTCCATGTCCCTTTGCTGATTTTCCTGGATGAGCATCATAGGACTGCACATTATCACTTCTTTAAAATCCCACTCGGACTTGGCAGCGACTCTTGGGATGAGGATGGGAATGCCACTGAACTGTGTGTTTCTGAAGCTAAAAGTGCGGCTTCAAAGGCTTAAATACATTTGTCCTCTTGATTTAATGTGTCGTGATATTACACCTTTTAGGCCTGAGAGTCATTTGACATCCAAAAGTCAAAACTGTGGTCTTCCTTTCGGAAAATCTGCGTTGACGTGAGTTGAGCGGTGTGAATGCAAGGGGTTTAAGTGTAAATGAAGTTGTCATATATTCAGATACGCTGCCAAACCATCTTCTTCCTTTGAAAGCGATGCGGTCGCAGACGTTCTTAATGTGTTTTACGATTCAGAGCAGTCGACGACGGGTGGAGGGACTGGGGAAATAAACAGGCTCAATGAGAGGAAAACAGATCAGAGCCGGGAAAGGAGCTGAAGAATTGCGAGATGGAGGGGTAATCTGTCGGGAAGCAGGAGTTGGGCTGGATGAATTCACAGATGTTTTAAAGTGCTAATCTAATCTTTCTGCCAGGCCTCTTCTTCTTAACTCCTTCCTCCTCCTGTCTTTCTCGTGGCTTTTCTGGAAAGGATGGAATACACTTTAATGCTTCTCAGGAGCATCATGTACTGAGCAAGGTAATCGGTCGCAGTCATTCATCTGCCTGTTAGCGGCCATGTTTTCGAGGAGAGGGACATGTGCAAATGTAATGAGGGCTTTTTCTCTTGGAAAGGATGGAAAATAGGAAAAAAGCTTGTAGAAAACCCAGATCTGACTAAAAACAAGCGGAGAACAGAGAGGAGGCGAGGGGGGAAAGGGAAGGATGAGGTTTTTTAGGTAATGTCCCCCTGGTGACCATCTATCATATTCGATGAACTCTCAATTTTTTTCTCAGGTAGTCATTTTATTCATTGAACAGCTCTCATTTACTCACTCAATGTTTTGCTTTCTTTCACGACCATAATTCCATAGTTATGGATGTGATAAAATACCAAGAGGATCAGGTTGCGTACCTGCTGTAAAAAAACAAAACCTCCCTCGTATATCCGAAATGATACTCTACTTTACTGGAAAAACTGATTCTTGTCTTGCCCTGGCCTACTGCTCTTCCTCTTCCCGTTTTCACCCCCTCTCTTTCACCGGCAGGGAATGAGGAGTCTTTGTAATACAGTAGCCACACTGAAATATTGTGACAGCTTCCCCTAGATACATAAGAAGTGCATGTTCAGGGAACAATTCTTATTGCACTGAACGTTTTAGTGAAATCAAACACTGCTTGTTGTTTACCCTTAACCTGAGACCACCCAGTCAGAAGGGGTAAGGATATTATGCTCATGGGTTTTGTTAATTTAGTGAGGACAGAAAGCAATTTCAAAGGGATAGTCCCCTTCCAAAATGAAAATTATCCCATGATTTACTCACCTTCATGCCATCCTAGGTGAATATGACTATCATCTTTTTTTAGACAAGCACAATCCTGGCTCTTCCAAGATTTAGTGGTGAATGGGGGGAGCCCAAAAAAATGCATCCATGCATCATAAAAATAATCCATACGGCTCCAGGGAGTTAATAAAGGCCTTCTAAAGGGGAAGCAATTGGTTTTTGTAAGAAAAATATCCATATTGAAAACTTTATTAACTATAATAACTAGCTTGCGGCAGACGGCTGTACGCATCGATTTGCAGTGGAAGAGTAACACCTGATCCGAAGCATGACGTAATGATGAACGCGGACAAAACGACCCTATAGGTCGTTTTTTAAGCACCATATTACGACCTATATTTACGTTTTGAAGTCATGCGCCCTCTAGTGGGCGTAAAAATAATGACATTGTCGCGTTACGTCTGTCGTCATGAAATGACGTATGACTGTCATTACCAATCAAAATGCGTGTTCATTTAAATGCAATGTTTTACACCATTTGTCCTATTTCCATTTACCAAAACTAATTTCTATTAATGACTACACCTACCCCATCCCTAAACCTACCCTTAGTGATTTATAGTGCATTTACACTTTATGAGCACATGTGTTCCCTGGGATCGAACCCACGCTCGCATGATCACATGATTGCATATTGTTATTATGCTCTACCAGTTGAGATTCGCGAAACCCGAAATATGATGCAGATAAAAGGGAACAATGCATTAAAATGAAAGTGTCCTGTTGTCGATTAGCAAACGCTCCTATGGGTCGTATTTCAGGGAAGTTACAAACGACCTATATGGTCGTATTGGTTGGAGAACATGTTTCCTACATCCTACGTCACGCCAGTTGTAAATATGGAAATTTTTCTTACAAAAACCCTTCGCTTTGCTTCAGAAGGCCTTTATTAACCCCCTGGAGCCATATGAATTATGATGGATGGATGCATTTTTTTGGGTTTCAAAATCAAGCCCCCCGTTCACTACTTGAAAGAGCCAGGATATTTTTAAATATATCTCTGATTGTGTTCGTCTGAAAGAAGATAGTCATATATACCTAGGATGGCTTGAGGGTGAGTAAATCATGGGATACTTTTCGTTTTTGGGAGAACTAACCCTTTAAAATTCTTAAAATTGCTATAAATCATGATCTACAAAATGTCAACTGAAAGTTTTCTCTGACCCGTCTGTGCATGCTGATTTTCTGACAGCGAATTTCATTCCACACCTACCCACTCCCACGGAGAGCTACACACGGTCCTTGTTGTTTTACTCTCCTGCATTTTATTTCTTTTTCTCCCATTGAGCATAAACCAAAACAAATTGTCAAATGTATACAAAGCTGTTTATTTGTTTCAATATAACGTCAGAAAGATCAGTGACATATATAGTAATCTTTATTGTAGGTTACTATTCTTTTTCTTTAAGAGCCATAAATTAAATCTCAAATTATATGGGTGGCTGCATTGCGTGTTTAAATTAAATGCTCAAAGTCATCATTATCATCAAAGAAGAGGGAGAGGTGGTGCTTTGAATATTTTCATGAAAAATGTGGGGCCTTGAAGTCAAAAAGGTTGAGAGATTCGTCTGCCAGAATGATGTAATGTATTTGAATTATCTCCATTTGGGGGTTTTCTCAGAAAATATTGATATGTGTTTGTCTAATCGCACATAATTCAATTAATTAATCATCTTAAAATGTAATTAATTCGATTGACAGCCCTAGTTATATAAGATTGAATGGCTTATTTGCAGGCTGGTTAATTTAGTTAAAGTTGTGACTACAGCATGAGCTCATTAGTCACTTTTTATTTGGCATGTTATGAAAACTGGCTTGAAATAGACATACTCTTATGCTGTTGACAGATAGTGCTATAATGAGAAGACCTGCTGTGCCGCTTGGAGGACTCTCTGTTTCTGTTTACCAGTCTGATGTACTGGGCACTGTTGCTATTGACCCTCGCTCCTGTCTGGTCTGTGTAGCACTTTGTATGTGAAAGTCATAAAACACGTTCTATGATGATTCCATCCTGGCAACCAACCTCCCACCTTTCCTGCCTGCCGCTCCTCTGTGGGCTTCATCTGAGGAGTAAACAGCTGAACAGCTGTCTTAACTTCTCTTCCTTCCGTTTTTTTTTTTCTTCATTTCCAACTCGCTCTCTCTTTCTCCCTCTTCCTTTTCTTCATTCCTTGCTTGTCTTGTCTCCTCATGTTGGCCAACAGACTCTCAGTCATGCTGTTTTTCAGTTATTCCTGCAGCTATATTAAAGGGTTTATATTATACACATCCATAGTATTGGATTTCTTCCCTGAAGTCCACTTATAATGATAGTCAACGTTTCATTCAGTTTATCTATAATATGCGATTTTAATTTTATTTGTTTTGATATTAAAAATGTACTAAAACAGTATTTTAACAACCTAAACTAACCAGCCCTGACCATCTGTGTCAGTGGTTTCTACAATCTACTTAGACTTATGAAGCTTTTTGGAAATGCAACCCAGGCTGTTTTGTTGCTGTATCCTTAAGACTTCTATTATGTTTTCGATGTTTAGGACTGACAACCATGTTTACTAATGCTGTAGGTGTAACTAAAAATTTGGGACTCTAGAAAATTGGTCGACTCTAGAATAGTCCCAAACAGGAGAGACGATCATTGTTGTGTGAACATAGCTTATGCTCTATCATGATTAGATAACCTCCAAAGTTGTTGACCTGAATAGCTGATATCTATATAGCGATGTGGCCAATCACTCGATGACAAGGTTGTGACATCATACCTACGATGACGTCTGAATAAATAGTTTTTACATAAATAGTCTGGGTGAACTGCGGAGGAAGCTCTAGGATGTCTGCTAGTGTTGTATTCAAGACCACATAAACTGAGACCAAGTCGAGATGAAGACCAGTGTGTTTCGAGACCAAGACAAGACAAAGACTGGGGGGGGGGGGGGGGGGGGGGGGTTGGGGGTTTGGTTGAGACCAAGATAAGACCAAGGCAAGGCGAGACCGAGTTGAGATCAAGACCAGACTAGCACTCCTCAAATTTATCTGAAAGATCCACATTTACTGCCTGAGAAATATCTTATTTTTAATCAATAATTACAATGAGAATAATAAGACACTATATAGAGCAAATGAAATCACTAACAACAAAATTCATCTTTACACTGCAGAGATGGAACAGAAGTTGCATCTGAATTGGTACAATTACAAATTCATAAATAATGTTGAGATTAATGTTTTAAAAATAAAATGTAGCTTTTTGAACATTTGTAAAAAAATCTATATCACGTTTGCAATTGTTCTCATATTTGTGAAAATAGCCCCCTTTCTTGTGATATTGCTTAATTTTATCATATGTTATAATATACATATCAAGATCTTATACAAGTACTTTTTTGCAGTCATATCTTGAACTTTGTGGGCATTTACATTTATGCATTTGGCAGATGCTTTTATCCAAAGCAACTTACATTGCATTATACTATACATTTGTATCAGAGTATGTGCAATCCCTGGGATCAAACCCATGACCTTGTGCCATGCTCTAACCACTGAGCTACAGGAAAGCTTTTTTTTTTTTTCATTTGCATTAATTTTGGTGACATTTTTGACACAATCCCTTTAAACACAATACAACAGTAACAAAATAAATGAAATTAGAAATAAGTTATTGATTGCATTTGAAGCAGGAAGTTTTACATCCAATCAAATTAATGATGTTAACAAAGAAATCAGACAATGCAATGGCAATTTAGTGATATCCCTGCAGTCGTGGTCTTAACCGGTCTTGAAATGAAACCCTGAGTCCTTTTAGACCAAGACAAGAACAAGACCTTCAAAAATTGGTCTTAAGATCGGTCTCGAGTACTACAACACTGATGTCTGCATTAACCCCTTTCCAAAAGAGTGAATCAAGTACTGTTTTCTACCCTTTAAGGCTTACTTTTTGCACACTAGCAGGTGAGTAGGCACATTGTAAACCACAGTCCAGTAGGGAGCACATTGAGTTACTGCAATTCATCTTGGTTGCTTTTTTATTGCCTTCTCCACAGAGAGTTTCTGTGAGGCTTACAGTACATGACCATCTGGGGCTTGTACATGAGATGCAGACAGGGAGACACAACAACCGAGTCAACAAGGTTCCTGTAAAAGTTGACCTCCCATGTACCTGAGCCAACATCCTACTCTAATATTTTGGTGATATATCTTCCATAGCATCCACTTAAAGCAGGGCACTGGCTGAGCTACTCATAGTCTGGCAGACAGACCTTAGAGAGAGAGAGGGTAAGAGGGAGGAGGAGCGACGAATGTGAATTCCAGCAGAGTGGGGATAGCATCCGCATCGCAAGACACCTGTAAAAACATCGTTTTTCATCTGGGGCTGTGGGGGAAGGAGCAGACTGAAAATGGGAAAGAAAAAGAGAGGGAGGACTTTCGGTTGGTCCGTGTGTATATGTGTGATTACCACTTAGTCCTTGTCCAGGTTCTTGCTTCAGGTTTCAACAATCCACAAAGCCAAACTGGTCTGCTCAGGAAGCACAAATAGAGACCTAACCTGCTTGTTTTGGTTCTGGGATAGCTGGTTTATCAGCTACCAAGCTGGTTGAGACTTCTTGATCAAGGAATCCTTTCAAGCTTGTTCAGATGCCTATGGGGGCACCAGCATCTCATGACAAGTACAAGTGTCCAAAACACGTTTGCAAGGGCCTTCCTGCAGAGTTTAGTTCCACCTGGAAGTTTCTAGTAATACTGAAGCCCTTGATTAGCTGGTTCAGGTGTGTTTAATTAGGATTGTAGCCGAACTCTACATGGCATTGGTCCTCGAGGAGCAGGATTGGACACCCCAGGTTTTGCTGGTCTTTTTAGCAGCATAATTTAAGGCATGTGTTTCCCAACCCTGCTCCTGCAGGCACATCAACAGTACACATTTAAAACTTTTCCTAATCATACAGACCTGATTCTACTCATCAGTTCATTCGAGACTCCGAAACCAGAAATAGATGGGTCAGATAAGACTGGCCGCTCACTTGAAGATTTTAAGGCCGATTTTGAGCCTGATTTACACCACCCAACGATCTGTGGCCTGATTCGAGGCTTGTCGCAACCGACTTTTTGTCTTCAGTTGTGTGGTGTCATTATGAGTGAACACATTTGATATTCACGGCTCTTGGTTGGGCTGCCTTTGACATGATACCCATGAATTCCTGTTAAATCATTCCTATAATCAACAAGTGTGTGGTCTCACGGCCCTTCTGAATCATCTAGTGTATGCGTTCAGAGGATTATAATGCTACAAATTGGTTGAATCTGTCATTATGTCTGTGGTGTCCCACAGTTTTAAAATTGGTTAAGATTTGAAAATTGTCTAGTGTGTCCCAGGCCTAAGGGAGACATCCATTACAAAATGTGCACTGTTGGTATGCCTCCAGGGACAGGGTTGGGAAGCACTGGTTTAAGGTACAACACCCCACTTATGCCCACCTCCATTCTCTCTAACCTAGTTCCGATTTTCTCCACATTTCCACAAGCTGCTTTACTTATCAAAACAACATTCTCAGTTGATATGACAGATTCTCACCTTTCCAGTAGGAATATCCTGTGTTCCAACATGTTCTCCAACCAATACGACCATATAGGTCGTTTGTCACTTCCCTAAAATACGACTCATAGGAGCGTTTACTAAAGTGGCGCCCCATCGACAACAGGACACTTTCATTTTAATTCATGAAATACGACTCATAGGAGCATTTGCTAAAATTGTGCCCCTTTTGACAACAGGACACTTTCATTTTAATGCATTGTTCCCTTTTAGCTGCGTCATTTTTCAGGTTTTGCGTAGCTCAATTGGCAGAGCATTGCAATAACAATATGCAATCATGTGATCATTCGATTGTGGGTTCGATCCCAGGGAACGCATGTGCTCATAAAGTGTGTATGCACTATAAATCACTAAGGTTAGGTTTAGGGGTGGGGTGGGTGTAGTCGTTAATAAAAAAAAATTGTTTTGCTAAATGGAAATAGGAGAAGTGGTGTAAAAAGTCCACACACTGCATTTAAATGAACACGCATTTTGATTGGTAATGACAGTCATATGTCATTTCATGACGGCAGATGTAACACAACACTGTCATTATTTTTATGCCCACCAGAGGGTGCATGACTTCAAAACGTAAATATAGGTCGTAATAAGGTGCTTGAAAAATGACGTATAGGGTCAATTTTTTGAAGGACAGTCTCCCGTGTTCATACAAGTTAGGCTCAATTGATTTTATTTGTGGCATAATATCATTACTACTGAAAATAGTTTCAACACATCCCTTAGTTTCTTCGTTTCATGTTTGGATTTGGCCTGTGGTAATGGAGAACATTTGCAGGACACTCTTCTCAAGCCCGGGATACACTGCACGATTTTAGCAGTCCTATAATATCATTACTTTATCACACTGTGCGACATGGATCTATTAAACTTGGGTACGACATGCATGTAGACTGTACGATGATGACACCTAATGACTCGTAGTCTACGATGCAAGTTTCTATAGATGAATAAAACGTCATCAGCATGTGTTAGTGGTAAACAAAAAGACCATGTTGAATCACGCTTTGGCAGTTGTAGTTTTTGTGTACTAAAAAAAAAAAAAAAAAAGTGGCGAAAGAAGAAGGGAAAAGAGCTTGAGGAAAGCAGTTTGAAGTTTTAGCGCCATGTTGCGTTGATTTCATGTCGCATTTTCATTGGCTGGTCAGTAGACGTAGGTCATAGAAGCAAACACACCGTGCGTTGATCATGCTGAATTTCTGACACTGTCAGAAAATGATCGTAGGCTATCTTTGGTCACAAGACCGGGAAAACGGCCATCTTTGAACCTCTCTCACTGTAAAGGCAGGAACACACCAAGCCGATGGTCGACCGTCGGGCAGTTTTTCTTCGTCGGCCGACTAAGTTTTCTCAGTGTGTTCCGCACCGTCGGCTGAAGTTGGTCCTCGTCGGCCTTTTTTCGGCCGATTCGAAATGTTGAATCGGCGTTGGAGCTCGTCGGTCCGTCAGGCCATCTGAACATTCTGATTGGCTGCTCAGGTACTGCCACCTGCTGTTTCGGAAAGGCATTTCATCTCACGCAGGCGCAGAACTGACGTGCTGCTTGGCCATCGGCTGTTTAGCGTCGGTTTGGTGTGGCAGGGTAACTTTGGACACAGACGCTGCCGACGTGAGCCAACCCCGCAGTCTGCTTTCATCTCCACTAGTTCATCGGCGTCGGCTTGGTGTGTTCTGGCCTTATGACGTAGGACCACTGATTAAGAGCCACGATCACAAAAATCGCCACGATTGTTTCTCGATGGCAATATTTCGTCTGGGACAGCCAAAAATCGTGTGGTGTAACCCGGGCTTTAGTCTTGCTAAGTATAGACAGCAAGGATTTACCAACCTGGTCTCATGGGAGAGACGTACCTATGGGCACGTTTTTGCGAGACACAAAATTACGTACCGGCGTGTACGTCTGGCCGCAGTTTCTGACAGAAACGAATGCTAGAGGCCGGTAAAACTTCAATGAACGCTTTGGCTCATTTTCACACATGGTTTCGACGACGGCCGGGGTCAGATTATGGATTCGTAAAGCCTCGTTTTGACGTCTCCTCGTGCAATATCATGTCACGACTTCAAAACGCTTCTTACCGGAGTGCCCGATTTGTAAACGAATGTACTTTGGACTTTCCGGCTCTACGCGTTCCGCTCTTTTTGGCCGCGACCAAGCTTGCTCGGTAGCTCAGCCGATATGGAGTTGGACTTACGATGAGGAGTTGATTCCTTCACCTCCCCTGCCTGGGTACGAATCCTTTGAAAGGCGACTGACTTGGGCAAAAAAATAAAATAAAATAAAAAGAGATCTAAACGGGCTGAAAAACGGTACACGATCGCGGACGCTTCTTACGTCACGTTTGCTTTTGTTAACGCCATCGGGTAGGTTTAGGCGTAGCGTCGGTGGGACGTTATTTTAAAATGAAACGGAGCGCAAATGTCAAATCGAGAACCGTGGCGATTCGTCTAAAAAGCAACGTCATAAAAACATACCGCATTCACCCAATTATCTGCTCCGGCAAAAAAAAAAAAAAAAGGAACACGCTTTTAGCGCCACTCAGTGGACATTTCGCAGCGAAACTGCAGCGATATGTACTCACTGGTATGTATATCGAGACTCGGGAAAACGTGCCCACGGGTACGTTTTCGTCATGAGACCTTACCCAAGTAGAAAGCCACTGCAGCAGCTTGTTGTGCCATTCTGTGTTCATCATTGACTCTGTTCATTTGTAATGAACACACAGAAGAAAAACCTCAATGTTCCCCCCAATTCTTTTCATGATAAAGAAAAATATATGAAGTCAGTATGATCCAGATGTCAGAAAGAGTAACATTACATAGTGTACTTAGTTACATAGACCTTTGGTGTCATTTGAAATGTGGTAATTAACTAAATTGAATTGCCAAATGACAGTGCTATGAATCCTGTCAGCTAAAATGGTTGGCAATAAATGTAGTCTGACCTATACTTGGAAAGTAAAGAGGATGGCCTTTGATGAAATAAATGGGAACGTCGCCTCTGCAAAAGGTTGAAAATGAGCACCTCACACCTATTAATTCTGTTCATAACCTTTAAATGCATACCCAGGCCAATTACGGTTCTGACACTTTGCAGACTACTTGGAACATTGTTCCTCCTGATGAGAAATAAGTGGAAGGGTGGTACTAAAAGGAGGAAAAGATGTCTGGGTTGTTGTTTAACCTCACGCAGAATGTCTAGGGACCTTTTCACACCTCTTTAAGTCTTTAAAATAGAAAAAATGTACCCCCTCAAACTGAGTGGGAAAACTCGCCCAACTATGCAGAATCGTTTTTGCTTGCTTGGTAAAAAAAAAAAAAAATCACTTTTGGTTAGTATATTTTTGAGGCAATTTTTGTTATTGTTGTTGAGTGGCTGTTGGTGTAAAACAGTAATGGTTTTAAAGAGGCATTCAGTAGCTCTTCAGCTAGTGTGTGATTTTTTTTTTAATTTTTTATATTGTTTATGTCTTCAGACCTTTTCTGCTTCTTTGGCCATACAGATACTGATTCTCTTGTTGTCTCCGCTTGTAAAGTGCAATAATATGTGTGTTCCATTGTCAAATTTTCTGCACCATACATTTTCTTACAACACTTTTATAGAAAACTATTATGAGTACAGTATTACACTGTTATAAACAGTACTACGTTAAAAGAAACCAGATCGGTGTGTTGTTCAACAACATTATGTCTAGACGGATGTCGAATACTCGCAGCTTCATTCTCTTTGTCTTGGCTTATGCTGAGGCCTCATCATGAGTGCTGATTTATTTGTTCCGCCTCTGAGTAATCTGCAGCTGTTGTTTACAGTAAACATGAAAAGAAAGATCACATAATCACAGAGGACTAATTTTTAAGGGGACTAATTAGGCAATTATAAATTTGGGTGTTGACAACTGAGTTCATCAAAGATTTTTAGGGTGGCTGAGATGAAAGACTTACAGGGTGTAGAATTAACTCTAGTTAGCAAGCGCTAACTGCACAGAAATCACTTTTATAAACATAACCTTGTGCTTTCCTGTGGGCGCTCTATTGGTGTCTATGGGCCTTGCTGATTTATGGCTGTGAGAATGTGATATATACATGATGTAACAATGTCAAGGCCACTGCAGTTCAGTTCATAGGTCAACCCGACCCTCACACCTGGCATGATAAGCCCCATTTGTGATGGCAAATAGAGATATGGGAATGAGAGAGAAGACATCAGAAGTCAAAGGTCATTTTCCTGCTAGTATGTGGCTTACTTTAAGATATTGCATGTAGTGTGGAACTTGTGACATCTATTAAAGATCAATATATAAAGTTGATTTGGACATAGGTTTTCTACTCCTGGATAGCTGGGTGTTGTGACCATATATACTGTGGTAGAAATGTGTCAACATATAAATTCTGTTCCTTTCATATTTAAAGTATTTTAGCCATTAGAGTATTGAAAAGAAGCATGATTTTGCAACCTATTAAACATTTTGAGCTTAAATTTCTAGAACAATAATTATATCATTATGTATATGTGTCGTGATATATACTGTTACAGCGATATAAAATCATTCAAACCATAATATAAGATTTTGTTCATATATTGTATGTAGTAACAGTATGAATGAATACGACTGAATGAGTATGCATCTCTCTCTCACTCACTCACTTACTCACTCACTCACTCACTCACTCACTCACTCACACACACACACACACACACACACACACACACACACACACACACACACACACACACACACACACACACAAACACACTAAAGAAGATAGATGAAACACTAATGAGCTGTCTGTAGTGTAATTTCCAATCTTTATCTTTTCAGCCTTATGGCATGGTCTCCAAAGGATTATGGCACTGAGAATACTGAAGTTCTCCTCATTTACTATGAGATGAATGAACCGCGGCCGAACATAAAGACCACTGCATACTGGGTCCAAGATCCTCTGAAGAATGAAAAACAGATGTTGAGGGGAAAAAAAAATCCATAATGAGACCTGATAAACTTGTGAAGATATTTTACAGTGTGTGAGAGGACTCTTCCTATCACTTCAGAGCCCTTCCACCAGATTGTTTTTTTCTCTACATGTCTATTTCCTATCCTGAAATCACAAAGAAAAACAGGCTGGTTTAAGTTTTTCTTTCTTTTTCTTTTTTTAACATTAATGCTAAGTGTCAGATATTTTATGGACATGTTAACCACTGCATTTCTTGAAATGTATTCCTCCAAATTAAGGTTTTAGGAAAGCAATTCTGAAGAAGAGAAAAGTCAAAGATTGAGACCATTGATAATTGGAACGGCCTGATTAGTTCACTGTTTATTATTACACATTTCACAATGGCTCCAGACAATGTCAGACATTCTCAAGGCTTTTGTTTAAACTGCACATAAAGCATCATACTAAAATATAATCAGCTATTCATGACAGAACATCGGAATAAGCTTGGGCGATTTTTTTTTGTTGGTGTTGTTGTTATTGAACTTGTTGTCTTTAAATACAGTTTGGTCAACACTTTGATAACTACATGATGACTAAAGACACTAAGTTATGTATAATACCACTTAGCAAGCTTGCACACCTATGGCACATAACATAACATTTGGCACCATATCGTGGGATTTTTTGGCAATTTTCTTTGTTTCACAAAGCTTCTATTGAAAGGAAAGAGCCCTCATAGTTTAGTCAATGCCAATATAAAGCTGCCATGATTCAGTGCTGTGGTTTTACAAATAATAGATGAGTAACACCAGTTTTAACTGGCTTTAAATGGATCTATAAGGCGTTCTGGTACTTATATATCTGCGGTATTTGTCAAGATTAAATATTCCATATTTTTTGCTATTTAAATAGATATATTGATGCATTCTTAAATTAGATTTACTTACTACCACAGTATTTGTATAGCAAACTTTTCTTTGGACTGCACCATACATAAAAATAACAGGTCACCATAAATAATAGCACTAACACATTCAGACAATAACATCATAATTTCTTGGTGTCTGGATTTTTTTTAAATAGCTCATAAGGAGAAGTGCCCTGTACTCAGTTATAGTCTCTGTCACAGTGCATACTTTGAAGTTTCATTTGCAACCAGAGATGAAGAGTTCAATACTCTTATCGTCTTCCCTCGGGTTTAAGTCTGTCCGGCACCAAACGCTCAACAAGAGTCCTTGGTCACTTCTTGGTCCCTTTGAGTTGTCGATGATGTGATGTTTATGAGGGAAGGACACACAAAACAAGAGCAGGATGGACACAGCAACAAGAACATATTGTAGCTATTGGACACCTACAAGACAGAAAGCTGGAGTGTACTACATAAGACGGACACATCACGTTTGGACTGAGTGCTTCTAAGGGTCATAGTTCACACAAATACAATGCTTCATCGGACACAAGAAGTCAAAGCTGGGTTCCAGAGGATTATGGGAAGGTGCTCATGTTTTTAGCATGACAGTTTTACCTCGCTTTCTTTGTCTCTTTCAGTTTCTTTCTGACTCACTTCCTGCTTTTAGTCCCTTATTTTCCAGTCCACCCTTCTCATTCATTCCATGAGTATCTTGCTATCGGCAGCCGCAGCCCTCCACCACCATGTCTTGGTAGTTTTTCAACACCACACGTTCCCCCTGGTCCAGGTAGAGAAGGGCGATGGGGCTAAGGGCTGTCGGCACGCAGCAGGCCCGTGGCACGGCCCCGTTTACGGAGTTGACCAGCGTCTGCACCATGGCATGGCTAGATGAATTCATATGGTCAGCCAGTGGGAAGCGGCACTCTCCAAGGCAAAAGAAAGCATCATAACCGGATGGGGCTACGATCCATTTATTCCAGCCTACGTCTTTGAAGTCCACGTACAGCGGGTGCCGACGGCAGCGAGCGCGGGAGAGCCGTTTGAGCTTGGCAGCCCTCCCACCGTTTCGTTTCACTCGCCTTTCAATCGATCCCACCCGCCAGCTTGCGTCAGAGCCCTGACCCCTATCACCCTTAAACCTGCCCCCGGTCCATCTGCCCCTGCCTCGCCTGCCAGCAGGGGTCCGGTTTTTGTGGGACACAAAGGGCTCGCTGCGCCCATCATGGCTGTAAGTCACCAGTAAGGGCCTCTGCCTCGCCCAACTGGGCTCATCTTGCCCCGTGTACCTGCGCACCCTCAAATGTCTCTCTTTAGGAAGACTGCTGTTATTATCGGCAATAACATCCAGAATAAAAGACAGGCTCCCTGACCTCTCGGATAGATTGTGAAACACTTCTCCATCCAGGGGAAAGGTTTCCCAGAGTTCTGCAGCCTTTCTATCTCTAGTCAGCCGACGAGAATGGAGCAGTGTGGGTTTTGACGCAGGGTCACTATTGGAAAGATAAAGGCTGGCCACGTGAGAACCCCCACTAGACCCTTCATGCAGGAAACGCAGCTCTGCCGACACCACACTCTCTTCTGACGGAATGGAGGACAGATTGAAGCCGATGTGAATGCTGTCCACTGCTGTTTTCTGCTCTTCTGGAGGACTCAGCACTGTAGAATCTACACAAGAAAAAAGAGAAAGACAAAGTTCTTAAGCTGTAAAATACTTTCTTTCCATCGTGTTCAAGCACTTGATCTCGACGTAATGGCATAATTGTCCAACTAAATAATAATTGCACATCATTTGCTTGGAGCACTTATGAAAATTAGCCATGTCCTTCTTAACTTGTTCCAAGGTGTCTACGCTAATGCCAAGACTTGAGTGAAAAATATCGGAACACTGGTAGCTTTTTCAGTGGGCAACTTTTTACGACTGCCAAGGAAATTGGTGTTCTCGATGACCTAGTGCGATAGTTGCTCATACCTGTGTGGTGAAAGCATCGGACTGTGTTGGCTCCTTGCACATGCTGGGAAGGGTAGTTAAACTCTGGGTCTTCAATGAGATGGTACTGTTGAGTGTGGAATCGATACAGGTCAAGAAGATATTGGGGCACCCTTGCCTCCTCACTGGGGTTGGGGTGTGACTGAAGGCCCAGACGGGTCAGCAGGAGATTCTGAATGGTGTGGGCCAAACTAGGCTCCAGAGGGCTGGCCAGGTTTCCATGAGTCTGACTGGGACCCTCCTGGTGACTTGATGAGGCTTGAGGTAGCAGCAGGATCATCAGAACCAGTAGGCTAGCAGGGAACATGTTGGACCTGCGGAGGAAGAGGTAAAAAGAGGAGCAATTTTGAGACTGCTGAAGACATTTTGAAGAATAATTTTATTATTTGGGGAAAAATGTCAGGTTTGGAATGGAACAATGACTATTTTTATTTTTGGGTGACCTATCCCTTCAGTTGATGTTTGACCTGGCTCGAAAATAATAATGGTCAGAAATTTAGTGATATAATAAACCCATTCAGTGTGGTAATTGACCATTTTAGCTTTAGCCCTTTAGCCATGTGTCTTTGTTTCTCCTTATTTGGCGAGTGATTTAGCGCTAGTAGTTTGGTTGGTTACATACAGTGGTTAGGAACTATCACTCTGTGTTTTTGTCGTTGATTTACTGCTATTTGTTGTTTTGGAGACGGTAATCGCAGAAACAGTGTCATAAGGGAACTGAAGTAGTTTTACAGAGATTATGGCCTGTGGTGTTTGATTTAGAGGTCTACAATAGGCCTGTTAGACCAATTCATTAAGCCTGTGTCTCTCGAGGTGGTTTAACTGACAAATGAGGATAACCCAGGACATCCAGAATTGGTGCACTGTGTTCTTGAAAAGCACATGCTTTTACAAGTGGTATAAAAGTGGTGTGGTCATTCTAGGATGGTCAAGAGGCATGTGATCAATCTAGAGTGATTATAACGTTCGATACATGATAAAAGCAGATGTAAATTTTGCAGTTTGATTACTTGTCTTTGTTGACGCAGTGCCGCTGCCAGTGTTGTCATTTGTGTGTCTAAAACAGCTGCTTGAAAATAATCACTAGGTTAAAAGTTTACAGATTGTGTCTGTGCACTGATGGTAGCGACCGACTTAAAGTAAATCACCTTCCAAAAGACTGGGAGGTTCAGTGGTGCAGTGGTTTATTGCTGTTTTTTTCATATGTTTATCCCAGCCTTTACATATTTGCAAATAATTTTGTGAGCTTTCGAAGAGAAAATAAAGCAACAAACTGACTTATTCATCAAGATAATCTTTGATATCTTGTGCAATACCGATCTCAAAGAGGAAGCAGTCAGAAATTTTACAACTTGCATTGAGAAAGTTTAACATAAAAAGTATAGCCTGAATTTGGGCCCTGTCTACGTCATTGTCAGACGCTCTGTTACCTGAAAGCAAAGATTAGCACTCGACATTTCTTTTTGACATCTCCTTCCTTTCAGTAAGAGCTTATTGTTTCAATCTGTCATCCATTAGTGGCAAATGGAACAATTCTTCTCATCGGTCTCATCTCTAAACCTACTTCAGCCTTCAAAGGTTGCTTTACAAATACGTACTTTGGTGGAGTTTGTAGGAGGTGTCAGAGGGCTAATATGAGAGCTTTGAAAGAAACACTCTCAAATGAATATTCCAGGTTAAATGCAAGATAAGCTTTGACTTGAATCTAATTACAGTGGAAGTCTATGGGACATCCATTGTATGCTTGGCCTACACTGTAAACACACATTTTGTCTTTTCTTACAAACTGAGGGATGAGTGTAAATGATTTCTGTGGTTTTAAAAGTATCTGTGGCATATATAAAGCTTATCTCATGCTTATCCTAGAATATTCTTTGACAAGGTGCTGGGTGGTCTCACAGGGTCCAGGAACACTTACATCTGAGTCAAACTAAATGTTCTTTTGATGTAGAATCTGCTCAAGTCAGGACTTGCTGAGCAGCGACTCCTTTGGATTACCCTCAACTACAGGTGTTAAACGCACCGGAGAAGAGGATGTATACCGTCCTCTTGCTGTCCTCTGTCCCCTCCCTCTCTCTCACACTCATTCACCAAACTCCAGCCAAATCCTCAGAGGACACACAGGATAAGACAGTCCCCCACGCCCACAGCATCCGGCAGTAAAGTAGATTAAGTGGCTTTTACCCATCCACTCGATTGTTCCGCCCAGTGGGACCTCACAGAGGTGTAGCTTCCAGACGGATCAGCTCTCCTGAATGCCGCCTCCCCACTAAAACTTCATTAGACTCCCTCGCTTCTGTCTTCCCCGCAGTCCCTCCTCCCATCGGCATGTGTTCATGCTGCATGTGTGTTACGGTTTCTGTTGTGATTGGATTCGACACGTAATAACTTCCCCTACAGGGAGAGTGGTAATCAGATGGAGGGGGCGGAAAGAGGAGTTTATTAGACCCCAGAACAGACGGCAAGCGGTGACCCCGGCAGAGGAAAGGTCGGCCAGACTCGTGCCATTACCAGAGCGATGTGACCTGCTGACCTCAGAGTGGAGGGCAGGGTGTCTTTGCATCCACTTATCTCTTTCAGCTTTCTTTCCACATTTTTTCCCCCTATTTTTATTCTTCTTATCAGTTCTCTTCCTGTAAAGCATGACGTCCAGAATTGATATATTGTTACACAGTTCTAGGAAAGGCCAGTTCGCTCTCTCTCTCATGTTTCCCCCCTTCGGATTTACCCAGAAGTCAGCAGTGAAGGGCCATAGGGGTCATGGTGCCTCTGCTTGTTGCTGATTTATCCTCCACCGCTGTCTTCATGTTTCACATTTCACTTCGTACCCCGAACCCTCCGCTCTCCTTTCCTGTTGTTCTTCCTTTCGTTCATTCCCTAGACTGCTTCACCCCTGCTTGCTTTTCCCCTCACTATTTTGTCATTTTGTTCTTGAAGGAACACTCATGTACTTTTTTGGATGCAAAGGGTACCCGTACTTATTTACTTATTCACCCCCCCCCCAAGTCTTGAGTGCCTAAGGCACGAGAGTAGTCACAAATGGTCGATCTGTGCCTCTGTTTTGCTGAATTAAAGAGATGAAATCATTAGAATAATATTGCAGGTAGACTGCACGGCGGTTTTATTGGAGTATATTAGCAGAGACCTGTAATTTATCCCAGATGGACCGATTAAGAGATAATGATGGTGGCCCAGACCTCAAATTGTGCCCCATAACATTCATTGGAACAGTCCTCTGTGACACTACACAAATACATACATGCATCCCACTGTTACAGACTAAAAAAAACACACACAGATACTGCTATAGGAACATACACACAAATTCTATGCAGCTTGCCAAGGTTCAGCTAAGAACAGACTAAAGTGGTCTCCAAGGATGAGTAGAGTAGACCAGACAAGACAAGACATTTCCTCCCAGAATCCTCCCCTAACCCCCACATAACATTCTGTTATCAATTTGACCGTTTTGGCGGTCCTAAAACCCTCAGACGGTGTTGTATTATCATCTGGCAAATGCTGAACGATCTATTTTAGTTAACGCCACATTGTAACATCCTAAAAACCTACTTTTTAAAGCTCTGAAATGACACATCACATATCACAACTTCCTTTTTCGGCCAGATTGTGTCTTTTTGATTTATCCATTTAGCAACGGGCTTGTCTGTTTGTTTGCTATACATTTTATCCCCCAAGCTGCATATATTCAGCTCTCTGCCAGCCCTGGACAGCAAGCATCTACTCTCCACAGTCTTCTCTTCGAGACATTTGCAGAACACTGACCGGTTTTTGCTTTTCATGGAAACACTGATCTGCCTGTTTCACATGTTCTGAGGAAGCATCTCCGCTATGAATCTGTCATTGGGTTTGGTGAGCAATACGTGTGAATTTTTAGCATGGAGCAGACAGTTTGATGAGGAACGTGAAGTGAGTGGTTGGTTGACGTTTTGAATGAGTTTAATCAGATTTGAGTCACACATTGCAGAAAATCATTTACTTATTCAGTATTGTACGTCTCGTCCAGTGTCTAAACATTCTTAAAACAAGATAAATTGATTGAGAAGTGGAATTGTATAAGATTTGTTTATACTTAAGGCAAATAAGGAGTAAATTATATTTGTATTATTTGTGCTTAACACAAGAAAAAGTAATATGCAATGTGTAAGAAAATAAACTCATCGTTTGCTCACCCTCAAGTTGTTCCAAACCTGTATGAATTTCTTTTTTCTGCTGAACATAAAAGAAGACATTTTGAAGAATGTCAGTAACCAAACAATTGATGGGACCCATTGACTTCCATAGTTTTTTTTTGTTTTTCTTTTCCATATTATGGAAGTCAATGGGGCCCATCAACTGTGTTTGGTTACCCACATTCTTCAGAATATCTTCTTTTGTGTTCAGCAGAAGAAAGAAACTCATACAGGTTTGGAAAAACGTGCAGCTGAGTAAATGATGACAGCATTTTCATTTTCATCCCTTTAATTCAAGATGTATAATTTTGCTTCTGAAAGTCAATTTATCTTGTTTAAACCATGTTTAAACTGGAAAACAAGACAAGCCCTTATTAGAGTCATAGTTTTACCCGTGGCACAGGATATAACGGATGTTGCAAGCATCAAGGTGTTCTGCGGTGGAGGGTAGTACTCACGTCCAGGTGAAGTGGGAGGTGTGCAGAGTCCATGGTTTGTCCTTGAGCTCCAGCGTTACAGACCCTCTCCTCTCATTCGCTCCTGAGGACGGAGTGGATGCCGTCTGCCTCTGCTGGGTTGGCGAATGTATCTGTGGAATAACGTGAGCCTCTCCAGCTTGTCCTCAGGCACTCATCCTGTTGTGAGTGTTGGAGAAGTGCACTCTTTTAAAACATCCACTGACTGACTGGACGCCGCTGTTATACCGGGACTAGGACGTAAAATAGCAGCTGAGAAGAAAGAGAGAATGAGATGGAAGAGAGAGGAAGAATTGGAAGTTTTTGCCGGCTAAATTTCCTCTGTCCCTCTGGCTTTGTAGCTGACTTTCTCCCTTCCTCTCTGAATCTGTCTGTACTTCTCTTTTGCGCTCTCCTCCCCTTTTTCCTCTCTCGCTCTTGCTCTCTCTCTCTCTCTCTTACCAGCTGGTAAACTCAGTTAAACTCTAATTGACTTTCCTGTCCATTCGGATCCTCCCTGATAGTGATGTCACCAATGCCCCCACCCTCCACCCACCTCTCCAAACGTACAACACTCACACTCACACACACAAACAAAGATAAGGTCAGGGCTGCTTTGGATACACAGTACAGGTCAGATTGCCATTTGCAACTTTACATTTGGGTCTAAATGTTTCTTTTGCAGGAAACAGGAAAAAACGCGATAGATAAAGCGGAGCGCACAATGGGCGGCACAGCCAGTTGATCTGACGTTATCTGAGCGAGTGTTTATTCTGGAGGGAGTCATGAAGGTGAAAGAGAACTAATGATGATACAAGATTAATTCACTGTCATTGGTGCAAATGAACAGCCAGAGGGTGCCAGGAAAACACATCTATCACCAGAGAGAGAGAAAGGGGCACGAAGATAATGAGTGCAAAAGGAACGCAAAAAGAAAGAGAGACGAGAGAGGGAGCAAGGTGCGCTCGTCCTTCCGGTGGGGTGGACTGCATTGGTATGCATCTGGCAGGGCAATGAGAAAATGTCTGTAACCTCACAAGCATCGTCTGACAGATTGGATTGCATCTGTTGAATCAGTTGAAACACCCCCTTCTCAACACACACACACACACACGCTCGTACAGAGAAACCGGTTCGCCCATGCAAGGACACTGTCTTCCAGAATCTTCTATGGAATTAGACTTCAAAACACAAATTTTACTTTGGAAGTGAAGTGCAATTCCGTATGCCAGACTAAAAATCAGACATTGAAATTCATTAACACAAATGTGGAGCTTGATACAGATTTGAATTTGAGATATGACATTTAACAATGGAACTGTTTGTGGTGATTTTGTTTTCCGTTTTAGAATTTAGAATTTAGAGTTCTGAACTTCTTCATCTGAAAACCTGAATTCTAAAATTCTGTTTTTGTTAACTTTTTTTGTTAAATGTCAAATCTAAAGTTAAAAAAATAACATAAAACTGAAATCTTTTTGTCATTTTTGTAGTTCCATATATAAACTGCACAGACACAACAAAACGCAAACATTTTAACATGACAGTCTGAATTGGAAAGTTGACAATTACAGATTCTTTAATGCTCTCTGCATCCAGGAGTTCACTTCACAAAACACCACAAACTACACCCTAATAAATGCTGCGTTAAAAACAACCCAAGTTGGGTTGAAAATGGACAAACCCAGCGGTTGGGTTAAATGTTTTCCCAACTATTGTTTAAAAATGACTATATGTCTGGCTTAAAATGAACCCAAAATATGTTGGAAATTAAAAATCTGACACATAATTACTAGAGGCAATAATACCAATCAAAAGGTGAACATTTATTAATAAACAATTTAATAAATGTTTATTGTTTGAATATTATTCATTAAACTTATTACTAAATGTTCATTTGTTAAACATTAAACATATTTTGGGTTCATTTTAAGCAAGCAACACAGTAATTTTTAAACAATAGTTGAGTTAAATAAAACTACCCAGCAAGTTGGTCAAACATTTAACCCAACCGCTGGGTTTGTGCATTTTCAACCCAGCTTGGGTTGTTTTTAACCCAACATTTAACTTAATGATGTAATCAGGGTCATATTTTCTTGTATTGTGTGTAGTTGTGTGTAGTTTTCTGGATAATGGCATGTTAAGTTTGATTGGACACACAACCTAGATATGGGACGAGTTTTCTCCTCCCTTTTAAAAGTTGTTCCTGAATGCATTTTGCTTTGTTTTTGCACTTTCCAAAGAGACATGCGACCCATTTTTGGTCATTGAGTTTGTTGTTGGAAAGACAACCGTTGGGTGAGTGAGGGAGTTTGTCTAGAAATAAAAAGGAAGGAAAGAGAGCAAGACTACTGTTGGTTGATAAAAATGAGGATCTTCCTGTAGTTTTGCTCTCGGTTGATGTTCAGAGTCACTGTTTGAAACAGAGAGAAATGTCATCGGCCTCATATTTCCTCCTTGGAGTTGGGAGAGTCTTCTGCATTCCGACACGGGTGGGGCATCCTGAATTAATTCATTTATTTATTGGACGCGGTGTCCCTGTACAGATCTGTGAGAATTCATTCACAAACTATTCTTCTTTGTTGTGGCGTGCTGTTTCTGGCTTGTGGCCGGCAAGAAAATTACATATAACCGAATGCAACCCTCAAATGTCACTGGAAATATTTCTTCTAAATCCCTTGGGAAGTTCTGCCGTTTGACTGTCACCATCTGCTCGCTCCATAAACTTTATATATTTTTTTATATGTATTTTCAGCTCTAGCATATACTGGCACGCTTTTCCCATTTCATTGAATTAGTCATCATAGGGAAAAACCAGATGAGATTTACTGTTAAACTAATCGAAATTACAATTTGCCCAGATATGGACAAATTGTCCCCACCGATGTTTTATATTCTTGATGTAGCTCTGTTGCACTTCAATAAGAAACCCACAGATCCAGTGCAACGTTTAGTTTTAACAGTGAAAAAAGTAGCCATAAATTTTATATTTTAAAACTATTTTACGATAGAAAAACAGTAATATCGAGTAATGCAAACTATTCAATTTTTTTGTTCTTGCTGTTGAATTTTTCCATTTTGAATTGAAAATAGCCTTTATCATTTACATAATTCATGTAATGTATTTCAGTAACGAGACAAAAAACACTAATATTATATAATATAAGCCCTTTTCGCCGTATTAGACAGTGTACAATTAAGAATAAATGTGTGCATATTTTAAAATAAAGATATTTGCAAATAGATCAAATGCATTACTTTTTAATAAATTCTAGTTCTTTGACTATTTTTCAGATTAATCCTATATAGGTTTTAGTTGTATTTGCAGAGCTTAAAGGGTCAGTTCACCCACAAATGAAAATCCTGTCATTTATTACTCACCCTCATGTCGTTCCACACCCGTAAGACCTTCGTTCATCTTCAGAAAACAAATTAAGATATATGTTTGATGAAATCCGAGCATTTTTTTTTTATCCTCACTTTGAAGCAATAAAATTACCACATTCAATGTCCAGAAATGTAGTAAAAACATTGTTAAAACAGTCAACGTGACTGCAGTGTTTCAACCTTAATGTTATGAATACTTTTTGTGTGCAAAAACAAAACAAAAATAACAACTTTATTCAACAGTTTCTTTTCTCCCTGTCTTGTTGCTACGCTGTTTATCATCAAAAATATCTTAATTTGTGTTCTGAAGATAAACAAAGGTCTTACGGGTGTGGAACGACATGAGAGTGAGTAATTATTGACAGAAATTTCATTTTTGGGTGAACTAACACTTTAATCTGAATACTGGACATTTGAAAACAGTAACAAGTTGCAATGAAATGAGCTGGTGCATGCTGGGACTTTCAGTTGGATGGGAGTTGATCTGAGTTGAATACAGGTGAACAACTTTCCCCAATAATTCTCTCTCTCTCCAATTTTCTTACAAACATAGAGTGCTTTGCATTCGATGGAAATTCCAAAGTACATTCTGAGATAAGATTCCTTTCTCTTTAACTCATTGTTTGTTGAAAGACATAGCAAGAAAGAGAGAGAGAGAGAGAATGAGAGCAAAAGCGAAGGTCAGAGAGAGTGATGAGATTAGGATGGGGGTGTCCCATGCCTCGTTCCCGTACCCGCTCATGAGTGAGACGGTGAGAGACCAGCGGCTTCCTCTGAGTGTTAATCGCTGTTCTGCCAGCATATGCTTGGCAAGCGGTGCTTTGCTGCATTACATGATAAAACACGGCTGGCCATTACAGATATATAAATACACACACACACACACATTGTATTGTCTTGTTATTCCACCTCTTTCTCCTCAACAACACATTCCAATGATATCATCGGTGTAAACGTTTAAGAAAAGGTCGTCACATGGGTAAACATGCACCAGGGTGTGTGTTTGTGTGTGTAAATGTGAGGCTTTCTGTTCTGTTTTGTTATCATTGCCCATGATTTTGTCAGTGATCAGAAGCTTGAGACAGAGAGAACATTAGTGTAGTTCATGTTTGTGGCCCTTGGGCCTTCGCCTTGACCCTCCAGGCCCGGTATATAACAGCAGTATACTGTTAGTGAGCATCCTAACGTTGTCCACTCTGCTGAAAGTGATAGATATAATATAGATGAATATGTAAATATGTGCTAAACACAACAAAAATAACAGCGGTTAGAAAACGGCGGTTAAGAAAGCATCTGATCATAGAGATGTGCATGTGTTCACACCAGCTCTGTAATTCTGCACTCCAGTAAAGTCACGTCTCATGTATTTATTCAGCACTTTATTATGTATTACTTTAAAACAAGCAGCTTTACAGTATCGGTGTCTCTTTCAATTAGAATTACAACTTAATTTTCCACTATAAAACAGCTCTCTAGTGTGTTAAAGAGTTAGTTCACTCAAAAATGAAAATCCTGTCATTAATTACTCACCCTCATTTCGTTCCAAACCTGTAAGACCTTCGTTCATCTTCAGAACACAAATTAAGATATTTTTGATGAAATCCGAGAGGTATATGACTCATCCATAGACAGCAATATAACCAACACTTTCAAGGTTCAGAAAGACATCATTAAAACAGTCCACATGACTGCAGTGGTTCAACCTTAATGTTATAAAGCGACGAGAATACTAACGACTTTATTCAACAATCTCTTCTCTTCCCTGTCAGTCTCCTACGCAGTTGACCTAGTAAACACAGTTTCCATGTTTACATCAGAACGCTGGCTCTGTATTGGCCAACATGTCCTCCAACCAATACGCCCATATAGGTTGTTTGTCACTTCCCTGAAATACGACCCATAGGAGCGTTTACTGAAGTTGCGCCTCTATCGACAACAGGACACTTTCATTTTAATGCATTGTTCCCTTTTATCTGCATCATATTTCAGGTTTCGCGTAGCTCAACTGGCAGAGCATTGCAATATACAACAATGTGCAATCATGTGATCATGTGATTGTGAGTTCAATCCCAGGGAACGCATGTGCTCATAATGTGTATATGCACTATAAATCGCTAAGGGTAGGTTTGGGGGAGGTGTAGTCGTTAATAAAAATGAGTTTTGCTAAATGGAAATAGGACAAATGGTGGGAAAGGGACTGTGTAAAAAGTCCACACATTGCATTTAAATGAACACGCTTTTTGATTGGTAATGACAGTCATACGTCATTTCATGATAGCAGAAGTAACACGCCAGCTAGAGGGCGCATGACTTTAAAACGTAAATATAGGTCGTAATAAGGTGCTTTGGAGGAGGACAGTCTCGTTTTGGCCGACGTTGATCACGTGAGCTGCACGATGCATGTGTGTGATGCTAAAGCAGGAGTCGGCCAATAATGCTGGACTGCGTTCACTGCATCACCTGCGTAGGAGACTTGAAGTATATTGGAGCCCTGACACCTTCTTGTAAAGACACAATGAAGTATCTGTTTGAACACTGATTTCAAATCCCTTGATGAACCTTGATGAAATCTGAACATTAAAAAACATTTTGTGGCTCTTTAATGTGTCGTGACAGATCGCTGTAGCGCCTCAGCTCAAGCATCTCGTGAACCAATCATCTCTTCCTACTAGTTAATTTATAGCAACAAATAAACATGAATGAACATCAGAAGGAATGTTGTTTTAAACGCAGAAAGACATAAATACACACCATTTTTGTAGTTCAAGTCCACCAAGGTTAATCTTCTAACTCCTGACTGCTTTGTTGGACAAAATGGCAGATTCGGCATTATGATTGGTTAGATCGCTTGTCAATCAAACTCCCGGCGAAGGGTCAATTGAGGCTTCATTTCTTGTAATTGTGACTTTGTTTCTCACAATTACTTCCATAGTTACAAACAAAAATAATTACTGGGTAAAAAATGCAAGGGCTGCTACTAATCTCTAGTTTTCTTAGAATTAAGTCCATATTTGATTGGCTCCAGAAATACAACTGCACATTGGGAACAAATGCAATTATGAAATGGCTTTGGCAAGTAAATAAAACTAAAGTAAATCACCATTTAGTCGGTAACATCACCAGCATCTGATCCTTTTTTATCTGACATAAATGAGCTATTAAAATCAAAGAACAGCTCAATTTTACAAGTTTTACCTCAGTAGGAAATGTACATATTTTATTAGGACACCTGAATAATCACAGCAAAAAACACTTAATAATATAATAATAATATGCCTCACTATTCCTCTGTAATCACGGCCTCAGAGGTGAAACAGGGTTAAAAACACAAACCCTCACAGCATAATCTCATATGTTTATCTCAACAGCCTCTACTAATGTGATCAACATTCTCACCACTCAGATAATCTGCTCATTTCATCATGTGGCTTTGCTAAGAAAACGGTTAAACTACTGTTAAACTGTCTCTCTGTTTATGCTCCTGATAAGAACTCCAGTCAGGTGTCTTTTCTTGTAAGTACGTGTCATTAAAGCGATATGAGCTGTCAATCTAACACTCAACATGATGATATAATCTAAGACCGTGTGCTCGGGCTGATACGCAGACGTTTAGTCTAATCTTGTTGATTGTTCAAACTCCACTTGGCTCCACTTCTTCGGTGTTTGTACGCGTGGCACACGGCTGCAATAGTCTCAGCTGTCAGTTTGTGCTCCTAAACGATAATCCTGCAATTAGCTCTAATCTAGTCGTCTGTTTATCGGCGGTAAAGGCAGGAGGCGCGTAAAGCATCGGCCAGCCCCAGGGGTGAGGAGGGTCGGAAAACGAGACGGAGGGGTTTTCAGAAGAAGAGGAAGATTAGAACTAACAGGAAGTGCGCTCTCCTCTGCTCATGTAAACGTGTCTGGGTGACTGGACGGCTGAAATAAATAAATCGGCCTTGTGGGAGATGTCCGTAGCAGTGGTGGAATTTTTCCTCCAAAAAAGAAAAAGCACCGTGACACACGCATACGCACACAAACCCCGGAGAATCCAAACAGGAACACCTGTGATTCCCTCCACCACATCCATGATCCGTCTCCATGCCGACCATCCATATTGTGTGTAAACAGTTTACAGTAGACAACATGAGTGAAGGAGTGTTGGAGCGTGTGCGAAAAGGAAGAGAAAGAGCAAAGTAATGCTTTGGGATGAACAACAGTGTGTAAGAAAGAAGGCCTGATACAATTAACCTAACGCTATTCTACAAACAAAAAGTTTTTTTTTTTTTAAATCTCCATCCATCTGTCCATCCATCCATCCATTGGTCTGTCCATCCATCCATCCATCCATCCATCCATCCATCCGTCTGTCCGTCCATCTATCTATCTCCGTCCATCCATCCATCAGTCTGTCCATCCATTTATCCATTTATCCATCCATCCATCCTTCCATCCATCCATCATTCATCCATCCATCCATCCATCCATCCATCCATCCATCATCCATCTGTCCATCCATCCATCAGTCTGTCCATCCATTTATCCATTTATCCATTTATCCATCCTTCCATCCATCCATCCATCCATCCATCCATCATCCATCTGTCCGTCCATCTATCTATCTCCATCCATCCATCCATCAGTCTGTCCATCCATTTATCCATTTATCCATTTATCCATCCATCCATCCTTCCATCCATCCATCATTCATCCATCCATCCATCCATCCATCATCCATCTGTCCATCCATCCATCAGTCTGTCCATCCATTTATCCATTTATCCATCCTTCCATCCATCCATCCATCCATCATCCATCTGTCCGTCCATCTATCTATCTCCGTCCATCCATCCATCAGTCTGTCCATCCATTTTTCCATCCACCATTCTATCCATACATCAGTCCATCCATCCATTGGTCTGTCCATCAATTTATCCATCCATCCACCCATCCATCCATTTATCCATCCATCCATCCATCCATCCATCCGTCTGTCTGTCTATCTATCTATCTCCATCCATCCATCCATGTATCCATCCATCCGTTCGTCCATCTATCTATCTCCGTCTGTCCATCCATCAGTCTGTCCATTCATTTTTCCATCCATTATTCTATCCATTCATCAGTCCATCCATCCATCAGTCTGTCCATCCATTTATCCATTTATCCATCCATCCATCCATCCATCCATCCATCATTCATCCATCCATCCATCCATCCATCATCCATCTGTCCATCCATCCATCAGTCTGTCCATCCATTTATCCATTTATCCATTTATCCATCCTTCCATCCATCCATCCATCCATCCATCATCCATCTGTCCGTCCATCTATCTATCTCCATCCATCCATCCATCAGTCTGTCCATCCATTTATCCATTTATCCATTTATCCATCCATCCATCCTTCCATCCATCCATCATTCATCCATCCATCCATCCATCCATCCATCTATTTATATGTCGTCTATCTATCTATCTATCTATCTATCTATCTATCTATCTATCTATCTATCTATCTATTTTCTAAAATAATCTGTATTGTGTAAATAATGGTGGCGTGACTTTACTATTAATAATAATCAGAATGAACAATTCTTCTACCAAGTAATAGTTAATTAGCCTATTCACATCTGTAGGCATTTATTGCTGGCAAATGCATTAATATTCTTTAGAATAATGTGTGTACGAGTGTGTTTTTACGACCTGTGCTACAGAGTGTGGCTCATCCAATCAGAATTTAGAGCTGTACTAATTATAATATAAATAACACAACAGTGTGCCACAGTATCTCGCTCTCTTGTTGTTACTAAGCAGTAACTGTGGTATATTATGGATAACTCTATAGAGACTCTTGCTGAAAAGTGCAAATCATCAGTCTCTCTTTCGTCCTCATGGGTGGCCTCTGGATTTAATGCACATGGCCAAAATCTGCCATTTGATATGGGATAGATATAGATTGCTCTCTAAACACATGGAAACTCAGCACAGTTTGGCCTTTGGGCATACTTTCCAAAAGAAGGCTGCGTATATATCTCGTATAAGGAGTAAGAAATACTAAAAATCAACTGGCGATTGAACTTTTCTTGGAAACTGTGTCATGTGTTCATGCGCAGGCATGCCAGAGAGCTGATGGAATATGAAACGCTGCAGCGTTCCAGACTCAGACCGCCAATCCTGAATCCCACTGAAAGGTTGTCAGTCTAATCCAATATCACTGGGATCAGGCGGCTCGTGAAAATGTCCTTCAGAACATCTCAAGACGATAAGATGATGTTTCATCTTAACAGATGGGGGGGATAAAACACGAACAACTGAGATAAAAATGACAAAAGGCAGATCAAGAGAAATGACAGAGAGAGAGAGGGAGAAGAAACAGCCGGTCGTAATTCATAGTGGAGCAGGACAGACGGTTCCACATTGCTGGATGTGTTATTTATGTCTGGTGCGGAGGCAAGGCCGTGATCCCGGCCAGATGTGGATGGGTTACAGGGGAAACGGTCCTGCAGGTGCTCAGATGCACATTCACGCCACCTGCGCTCTGCCGACCTCCACGCATCCACAGGTCATTTACAGGGCCTCCGAAAGGTCAAGATGAGAGCCTGTACCATGCAGTGCACAGAGACACAGTCATAAAACAGGTCCCCGTATGTGTTAAAGGCTAGTTCGTAGTTTTTAAAGCATTTTTTTAAAGCAAGTTTTCTTTCAACAGATTAGAGTTTAGTCTTTTGCTTGCATCACAGCTGACACAACAGAGCAAACTCATTATCTGTCAGAAGACAAAGGGACTTGCGTAAGTTCATTATTTTGCATTCCATTCAACTTGGAAGGGGTCTTGCATCACTCTGCGGTTTATTTTGTGACCATATTATCACCATATTATTATTTTATCACTTGTAGATCTAATATAGATTAATAAAAACAGTCCATTACAACACAAAAAAGTCAATCCATCAACAAGATAAACAATATTACAGTTTTTCTCATTCACTTGGGCTCATTTGTTCGTGTCTTAAAGTCCCCCCTGTGGTGAAAATCAAGTTTTAATGCTGTTTATGTGGTTTAATATGCTTTAAGACATGTGCAAATTCATGTCAACACCATTGCTGAGAATTTTCTCCTTAAAATTGCAGTAAACCAAATACACCGCAGTTTGAAATCTCTAGTGTTTGTGACGTCACAAACTACCTTGTAACCAATCGAGTCAACGTGCCGGCGGACTTTAGCATATCATTAACTATGAGGCAGGAGAGTCTCAAGAGAAGGTTATCCCCGTATATTTTTCTGTTGACATGAAAAATTGGGCATATTTAGCAATATAGTGTTGTATATTATGATGTATATTACGATGTTATGATGAACTATATACCTTTCTCCACTGATCTTCTGAGATGTTCAAAGAATATTGATTTTCAGAAGACAGCTGTCTGACTCGTGAATGTGAACATAGTTTGTGTAACATTAGCAACACATTATTAGCAGTTGTTTGATAATCTAGTCAAGCAAAAGGCTAATCAGATTAATTACCGTTATGTGTCCGGCGTAAAGAGCGATGCCATTGTGCAGCGTTTACCTCAGTAAGTTGACCGAGTGGATCTCTGAGCTCATGCGAGTGAGTGGAGGCGGAGCTAATTAGCATATTTATAGTTCCACGTATACTAAATGAAGCAAGGGTGTAGAGTTACATTCAAGAGTTACATTGTGAGTTGTTAAAATATTGATTTTTTAATCAGTAGCTAAAAGTTTACTGGGAAAAGTCGCTACTAGTACACAGAAAGAAGTATGCACACTGCAGTACACAGAAAACATTCCGTTTCATAGGTGTTTATGGAATATACGTGCATGTCTGAAAGGTTTTGATAATTAAATAGACA
This sequence comes from Megalobrama amblycephala, assembly GCF_018812025.1. Classification (NCBI taxonomy): domain Eukaryota; kingdom Metazoa; phylum Chordata; class Actinopteri; order Cypriniformes; family Xenocyprididae; genus Megalobrama; species Megalobrama amblycephala. The sequence goes on along the minus strand of NC_063062.1, from coordinate 35,628,891 downwards.
ATTTTGCATGCGATGAAAGAATGTTTTAAAAATTGTCAAGAGTTTGACCGTTTCAATGAGAATCCACTCGTTATTGTGCAAATGATTGTACTAACTCTTTTGCACACGTGCCAAAACACATGCAACTTGCTTAAATTAATAAAAAAAAATTCAATAATTCAAGAATTGAGCCAAAGTGATTGAAAATCTGTAATTTATAAATTCTGTTGTCAATCCCAAACAGTGAGAAAGCAGCATGCATATTTGTATTACTGATATATTACTGATGAATGCCCTTTTAATCATTGGCAAATTATTTTTCCATGTTTTTTTTGTGTAAATCTTATGACAAAATGTTTAAATAAAGCCTTGGAAGATTAATGACATTAATTACAGTTATTATTTATTGGTAGGTTAACTAAGGCTATACTTGTAAGGCACTTATTGACTAATCAGAAAATAATAGATTCAATGTAAATTCATTAAATGTACTTTATATTTGGTGTCATTATATAGAAATTAACTAAAGCTGTATATACATGCAGGTATTTTTTAAAAATATAATTACAATGTAAAAACATGTATGTACACACAATAATTAAATGATCAATTTAAATGTTAGTACATAGTAGTTAAAGACACCTAATATAAAGTGGGGCCAAAAAAGAATCGATAGATTAATTGAAAAAAGAATCGATAGATTAATCAATCATCTATATAATCATTTGTTACAGAAAATCTTTATTTATGTATGTATTTATTTGTGGCGGGACAGCTCTAAAACACAAAATAGACTCTTTTGGCGCCCATTCAGGCTTTCTCAGGCCAACATCTAAGTTTGTTTACGAACTGTAGCTTCTAGTTTATCAATTATTATCAGTCTGTAATTTGAGTACATTTTTTTATAGATTAGTTTGCTAGCAAATTTAATTTCAATCTAACATCTTTTTTGTTACTTGAAACATTAACTGAAATAAAATACAAACTAAATCACAAAAAACATCACAAAAAGTTTTTAAAATGAAAACGGGAAATACAATAATTCTCAGTTTATTATATCTTGATGATACTAAAATAACATGGAGATTCCTAAACTTCTATTGATCTATCATATAAATACCCACTATAAACTGCAGTCGCAAGATGGCAACAATTTGCAGTTTGGAAGAGAAGAAAGTAACACTGATATGTTGCCATGGACAATGTCCAAATATATAGCTTAGTGTTTATTATATCCAAATATTTAATGGCTCCATGCCACGATTGACCAATCAGACTCAAGTATTCCTGAGAACACAGGATTTAAATGGAAAGGACACCGTGTTTCTTATTCATCAACCACCCACAATCCGGTATAAGGTGCTGAAATAGCAATTCACTGGAATTTATTGGAATCATACTGTTACCTAATTTGCAAAATTAGGTGCTAAAGTAAACACAGACAGCATGTGCAAATAAATGTGCAAATCATTCCTCCCTCCAAGTCTAGAGTCTTGTTTGACTGGATGAACACGAGTGTACGTGTGTATGTGTATCTGTATATGTCTTCTGTTCCTTATCTAGACCGGGTGTTTATTCAGATTCAGACTGACTGATAGGATCAGTAAATACGCTGGTTGAGAGAGACGTGTCCTGGGACCCTGCCAGCCCATCCCTCTACCTCTCCATCTATTCCCTTTCCTCTCTGCCCCTTTATTTTGTCTTCTTCCCATCTCCCCCTTAATCATCCATCCCACCCGGATCCCCTCCAGAGCGCAGACAGATCCAGTCCCTAATCATGAATCCTGCCGTTCTTACTCTTCTCCCCACCCGAGAGTGATTTGACAGCACGGAACAGACAATGTCAGGTCGGCCCTACTTAATTTGGGCAAGAGACGGAAGCGGCGACGTCCCACGGTGACTCTGCTGCGAGCCGGCCCGATGATGACTCACCCGCTTTGGCTGATGAAGGTTGGTGACCCCAATTTGCGAGAGGGAGGAGAGATGGGCGGTCACGTCTACGTCAGCGGCGCGACTAACGGGTGGATGTCCTTGTCCTGACTGACGTAAATCAAGCACTGGAGAAAACCATGTCAGGGGAAGAGAAAAGACGGTAGAAGGAGAGAGAAGGAACAGTGTGTGTTGTTTGAGTCGAATTATTACAAGCTATATGAGATCTACTGTAAAAGCTTAGAATCAAAATCCAATGTCCATCCATCCATCCATCCATCCATCCAAAAGTCCAACATTTTATACAAATGTTGGTTTCAAACATCTCTTTCAAAGCCCTTTGAATCATTTTTGTGAACATTATCCAAAGTAACATTCCAGTATCATCATAGGATACCTGAAATATTGGAAACCATTTCGATTCTCATTTTCCTAGATACATGGATACCAGCTGTGATTTCTCCCTCTCTCTTCTCTCTGACAGTCACACACTGCACTGAATAGTCTGTTACGCTGCGTGTTTCAGAGTGAAGTGCGTCACTGTGTTCATTTACAACCGACCCGCTCACGATCCATGTTTTCAGCATCTCAGAGTGTTTCGCTTCACAGTAAATGTAGTAAAACTTAGTCATCATGAAATCAAAATGGACAATTCTTCTTTTTTTATGGAATATTGGAGTATTTATTATAAATGCTTTATCCGTCCCTATGAAATCAAAATTTAATTTTTTTTGGCTTTTAGTGTGAGCATGTTACCCTTTCTGTTATCTACTGTATTAGCTAGTGCGCTCCAAAACAATGACAAAATTCGCATTTAGAAGATATAAGCATTCAAAACTTATAGGGCCCTATTTTAACGATCTAAACGCAAAGTGTAAAGCGCACGGCGCAGGTGCACTCAGGGCGTGTCCAAATCCACTTTTGCTATTTTAACGACAAAAAAACGGTCCGTCCGCTGGGGCGCATTTTTGAAATGGGTTGTCCTTATTCTCTTAATGAGTAATGGGCGTAACGTTCAATAAACCAATCAGAGTGTCATCTCCCATTCCCTTTAAGAGCGAGATGTGCTTGCGCCATGGCGGATTGCTATTTACATGGCAGAATTTGTTGGCGGAAAAGCTGAACGCTTTTCAAGCGAAGAAACCGATCTGCTCGTGCACGAAGTTAAAGTTAAATATGTGTGTGTATTGGCACGATTGTTCAATTAATTAGCCAATTTCGTTCATCATTATAAGTAGTAATAGGCTGAATTGAAAATAGGTAGCCTAATTCTAATACACGCAATGACTATTCATCATTACATTTTTATGTTTATGTAGCCTACACAATAATATTCTTTTACACTAATCTTTTTGTTTTTAATATTTGGCATGTTTGTGTGATGCGCATCCCTGTGTGTAATAAGCAAAGTCAACGCGCTCTAACAAAAAAATATTGCGCCATTGACTTTAGACTTTAGACCAGGTTTGAGTTGGTCTATGGTGCAGTCTATTTTCAGCTCCTTAAAATAGCAATGCGCCCGAACACGCCTCTTTTTTAGACCAGCACGCCCATGGGCGCACTAACTGGCGCAAATGCATTTACTAATTTAAGGACGTGGCGCTGAACGGGAAAACGCGAACGGCGCCGGACGCAAACTAGCAAACACACTTGCGCTGCGCCTTGCGTCGCATTGCGCCGAGTGTATTATAGGGCCCATAGTCTCTCACTTCCGCCATGATTTTGCTGCACTTCAGCTTCTCATCAGATCTTCTGTCCAATCAAATGCTCTCTAGAATCTGAAGCGTCCCGCTAGGGCTGAAACGATTAGTCGACAATAAAAAATTGTCGACAAATATTTTTGTTGTCGAATAGTCTTTCGATCTCATACGACCTATTTGAAGGGCCTGCAATAACGCGGTTTGACCAGTGGGGCGCTGTAGCGCAATAATGTAATGCAGCCCTCCCAGATCCAATCCAATAAAAGAAGACAGCGCTTTGGAGTGCTTGAGCTGTGTCCCAATTCAGGGGCTACGCACTTCAAAGTGCATCAAAGGGGTGGGGTTTTGGAGTGGTGGGTTGCCAGGTCTGTGCAACAAAACCGCCACAAAAGTAGCGTAATCACAGCACAAGTGTAAAAGTATCCCAATCCCAGACGTGGCAACAATGAGCCGAGTGTCGTTACATGGCTAGCGACTGTGTGACAGACAGCTGACAGTTGATGTTTGTGTGTGCATTTTCTATTGGGTTTCTATCCTAAAGTACTGTACTTTAAATTTAGACTTAAATACAGAGTAAATGTATATATATATGAATGTATATATTTTGACAGTTAACATAAATTTAACATAATTTAACATAAAAAACAAACAAGGTTAACTAGTTGCTATTGATATAAAACTAACATTACATAGTTTAACCATACATATTTTGGTCCAGTGTCCAGTGAAGCATGTCAAAACCCAATAGAAAGTCATAAAACTTTAAAATGCACACACAAACGTCAACTGTCAGCTGTCTGTCACACAGTCGCTAGCCATGTAACGACGCTCGGCTCATTGTTGCCACGTCTGGGATTGGGATACTTTTACACTTGTGCTGTGATTACGCTACTTTTGTGATGGTTTTGTTGCGCAGACCTGGCAACCCTCCACTCCAAAACCCCACCCCTTTCATGCACTTCGAAGTGCGTAGCCCCTGAACTGGGACACAGCTATAGTGCAACTAACAGTGCGTTCCAAACGGGATATATCGCCCTCCGAAGGGCACTTTGGAGTGAAAATAATCATGGCCGCCATGTCGAAGGGTCGTTCCAAACCGAAGTGCTCAAAACTGTCCACTTCAAAGGGCCCTTCGGAGTGAAGGATTTCGAAGGGTACAACTGATGGACACTTCGGGCACCTATAATCCTTTGCACAGGGAAGTTCTTTGACGTCACAGAATGGGTACAGGAGGTTATAGGAGTTTGATTTTACCTATAAATGTATATATAGTATTTTTCTATACTACTGTAATATTTATACGAGTTAGATTTGGTACATTATTATGGTCAAAACGGCATTGTACTTCAACAAAAATACTTTATCAGTCCATTCAAATGTTTAAAATACATAGACACAATATAGCCTACATGCGATAAACCTAAAATAAATAAATAAATAAACTAACGCTAAACAAATGGCGCAGCTTGCACAATTTACTCCTCTTTGATTGTCTCGTTAAGATGACGCAGAAGTGCGTTCCAAAAGAAGAGTTTTTTTTTACCCCTACACCCTTCATCCCTTCGAAGCTCTCACTCCGGAGGGTAAACCCTTTGAAGGGATTAGGGCATAGGGATGAGCCCTTCTGAATGGAACACAGGGTAAGTCAAACTCGTAAAATGTGGGAGATTTACATAGCATAAACACAACAAACATAACGTTTAGCATAACTACAGAATAACTACAGAAAAAATGCTGTCATGCAGGGCCACCAACTCTCATTCAAACGCACTTTTCTCACGCAGTGAACGATATATAGCAGAGCAAAGAAGACACAGACAACACGCCAACAGATAAGACAGATCAGGTTACTTCTGATATAAAACAAAGTCTCAGCTTTTAAATTCAGTCAATTTTACTACGGGATTCAAACAATGCATGTGGTTTTGGCGCGCTTTAACGTGGTGTGACAGATCGCTGTAGCGCCTCGGGTCAAGCGGCACATCAACCTATTATCTCTTCCTCTATGCTATTACAGCACGAAATAAACATGAATGAACATCAAAAAGATGTTGAAAGATACAGTACAACTTACTGAAATGAATCTATCTCTAATGTAATCACTTAATCAGAGTTTTAACCACAGAAAGAAGTCAATAAGACAGCTTGCAAACAAATATGTCACAAAATGTTACATTTACCTCGGAAAGCCATTCAGTGACCATAAACTCGATAGTTAGTGTGTATATACAAAACAGTGTGCTTTCCATTGAGGGGAATGAAGTGTGATTTCACGTTAGTGTCATGCGAACTGCTGCAGCGTGTACACAGTCTGCTCCGTGGTTTAAACGAAACGCTGTTAGCTATTTGAAAAAAGAGGAGGAATTGTTCGATATGTCCCGTCCTGTCTTCCTCTTTCAGTGGAAATTACGTCAACACATTGAATAATGCCGTGTGTTTCAAGGCACTTCAGTGGGTCTTTAAAGAGGACCTTTTATGCAAAATTCACTTTTACATGATGTTTGAACATCACTGATGCATAACGTTAAAAATGTTTTTATGATCTCCATAAATCAGAAGCAGTGTCTGAAAATATGTTGTACCAGATGCGTGATTGGTTAAAGGTGCTGTAGAATGTCTTTTTAAAAGATGTAATATAAGTCTAAGGTGTCCCCTGAATGTGTCTGTGAAGTTTCAGCTCAAAATACCCCATAGATTTTTTTTTATTTTATTATTATTATTTTTAACTGCCTATTTTGGGGCATCATTAAATATGAGCTGATTTAGGCTGCGGCCCCTTTAAATGCTCACGCTCACCGCCCACGGAGCTCGCGCTTGCCTTAAACAGCATAAACAAAGTTCACACAGCTAATATAACCCTCAAAATTGTTCTTTACAAAGTGTTCGTCATGCAGCATGTCTAATTGCGTAAGTATAGTATTTATTTGGATGTTTACATTTGATTCTGAATGAGTTTGATAGTGCTCCTTGGCTAACGGCTAATGCTACACTGTTGGAGAGATTTATAAAGAATGAAGTTGTGCTTATGAATTATACAGACTGCAAGTGTTTAATAATGAAAATAACGACAGTCTTGTCTCTGTGAATACAGTAATAACCGATGGTAACTTTAACCACATTTAACAGTACATTAGCAACATGCTAATGAAACATTTTGAAAGACAATTTACAAATATCACTAAAAATATCATGATATCATGGATCATGTCAGTTATTATTGCTCCATCTGCCATTTTTCGCTGTTGTTCTTGCTTGCTTACCTAGTCTGATGATTCAGCTGTGCACAGATCCAGACGTTAATACTGGCTGCCCTTGTCTAATGCCTTGAACATGGGCTGGCATATGCAAATATTGGGGGCGTACATATTAATGATCCCGACTGTTACGTAACAGTCGGTGTTATGTTGAGATTCGCCTGTTCTTCTGAGGTCGTTTAAACAAATGAGATTTATATAAGAAGGAGGAAACAATGGTGTTTGAGACTCACTGTATGTCATTTCCATGTTCTGAACTCTTGTTATTCAACTATGCCAAGATAAATTCAAATTTTAATTTTAGGGCAACTTTAAGGTTACAGTGACGGGCAGGTTTAGGGATCAGTGTTTGGTGTAGGCAATCAGTACTGTGAATGGCGTGACCAATGAAATCTTTAGAATTAGCTGCGGGGTGGAGTTTCTGCTGAACTGGTTTGGGAAAAACACGTTACATGACGTCACAGTAGGGATAAGCCCCGCCCATAACTGGTGACGATCTGCCCTATTGCACTATGCGCTATGTTTAAATCCTCACGATAGAACCTATTGATATTAGGTCTGTGCAGTAACACTTTGGTATGAGAAACACATTCATACTAACAATGAATTTTGCCTCAATAAACTCTTAATTTACTGCGTATTAATAGCTAGTTAAAGGGTTAGTTCACCCAAAAATGAAAATTCTGTCATTTATTACTTAAGATATTTTTGTTGAAATCCGATGGCTCAGTGAGGCCTCCATAGCCAGCAATGACACTTCCTCTCTCAAGATTCATGTGAGTACAGTGGTTCAATATTAATATTATAAAGCCACAAGAATATTTTTGGTGCGCCAAAAAAACAAAATAACAACTTATATAGTGATGGCCGATTTCAAAACAATGCTTCAGGAAGCTTTGGAGCGTTATGAATCTTTTGTGTCGAATCAGCGGTTCGGAGTGCCAAAGTCACGTGATTTCAGCAGTTTGGCAGTTTGACACGCGATCCGAATCATGATTCTATACACTGATTCATAACGCTCTGAAGCTTCCTGAAGCAGTGTTTTGAAATCGGCCATCACTATATAAGTCATTATTTCGTTTTTTTGGCACACCAAAAATATTCTCGTCGCTTTATAATATTAATATTGAACCACTGTACTCACATGAACTGATTTAAATATGTTTTTAGTACATTAATGGATCTTGAGAGAGAAAATGTCATTGCTGGCTATGGAGGCCTCATTGAGTCCCATTAACCCTAACCCTTTAAGCTTGTTGTTGTAGCGTTTAAGTTTAAGTTTAAGTTTAGGTATTGGGTAGGATTAAGGGATATAGAATATGGTCATGCGGAATAAGGCATTAATATGTGCTTTATAGGTACTAATGAACAGCCAATATGCAAGCTAATAACAACTAGTTAAAAGTAAAAATTGTTCCCCAAACTAAAGTGTTATCGTCTGCGCCACATAAACATTACAAATGTTCTGTTTTTGGATGTACCAATGAACATAAGAGTCTCCATAGACTCCCGGCATCTGAGCCACTGAGGACACAGTGGATGAGTTTCATTTATTAAGGAAATGTGCCGAAGAAATTAGGTAAAGTCTTATATGTTTGTGCAAATCATTTTATGCAACTCTGGATCTGCACAAACGTTGATTCTGAAAGATTGGTCGATAACAACATCCTACTATAGTTCCCACATGAGCACCTGAACAACTATTTATAGATGATCATGACGGCACATGCTAATCGGTAATTTGAATAAAGTTAGCTCCACAGCAACTACATAAATTCATCAACTAATCATTCAGAAACGTCTAGTTTCATTCTAAAAGTTGTAACTTCTTCCTGAGTCTCTCCATCAGTGTCGACTCCGGTTTGAACAATGTAAGGCTGAACACCGTTACTGACAATCCTCATTTTGGCTGCGTGAGATTCTCCGGCTTTGTTGCTGAAGTACAAGCTGTTGAAGCTCCGCCCTCTTCTAGAAAGTGGGAGGGGAGCAACAGCTCATTTGCATTTAAAGGGACACACACAAAAATGGCGTGTTTTTGCTCACACCCAAATAGAGACAAATTTGACAAGCTATAATAAATGATCTTTGAGCTGAAACTTCACAGACACATTCTGAGATGTAATTTATATTTATATAAAAAGGGGCATAATTTGATCTTAAATCAAAATATCTTCCCCTGCCTCTTGCAGCATCTCTTCTCTTCTCTGATGACGAGGGCGGGGCAACCTGTCACTCACATAAGATCCACCAATAGCAAACCACAACCATCCAATCAATTCCCCATGGACAAAATCAAGCCCCGCCCTACATTTGTTCTTGTTCCAGAGACCGTTTCACTTGGATATGTCAAGGTATTTTCAAGGTATTATATCTAGGTTTGAAATATGGTGACAACACTAATACCTTCATACAGAGAGTTACAGTGTTCAGTGGAAGAAAGATAAGAATGTGTAAAACATAAACTCATGCATAGAAATACTCACTGGAGTAAAATGTGTGATCAAGAGCCTCAGTCTCACTTACTGTAATCACATCTGCCACTTCTTCCACCCAGTCAAGAGGAAAAAAGGATGAATGTAGGAGAGAGAGAGGGAGGATGAGAGCAATGTAACAGGTTAGAGGACATGGGGATGGGATGTTTTTTTGTGTTTTTGTTTTTTTGTGAATGTAAAAGTATGCACAGAAACTGTCAGCAAAATCTGTGCCAGAAAGAAGGAGTCCTATAACATTTTTTATTTCATATTTGGCACAGGAGCATTTACAGTTGTTATTTATTACACTCCACTCTTGTCATTCAAACCCTATATTACTTTCGAGGGTGTCAGTGACAGATTTTTTTTTTTGCATCAACTATGCAGTATATTCCTTTAATCATTCAAATCTGTTCTCTCTGCAAACATACATTACTTTGAAATATATGATTGACCTTAGAAACAACTAGAGCAGTTTTCATAAAGAAAAACACATACACACTGTTCCTTTGTGTAGCCTGTCCACAACATTCCTTAAGTGATTCAATGTAACTACTTGAATAAATTGAGGGAGATTAATAACGTGTTTTGACAGAAAGCCCTTAAACTGCCTCTCACCAGAGAAGAATGCCGTTCAGCATCAAAATGAAAATAACTCTGGCATGGCAGGGTCCCAGTTTTAGGACTTGGACCAACAACAAATGTACTGGCTTCCAACAGGAAACCACTCAATAGATATTGCTTGTCTACTTCCTGTTTTTGTCTAATTAGAGAATTATTATAGCAAGTTCTTAACAGTTTTCATTGTCTGCCTGTCAGGCCTAATGCTTTCAACATGAAACTCCCTAAAACCTGTTCAGTGAGGTCACTGAAGACAAATACTGATGCTTTTGCCTGGACTTTGATGAATCAGTCTCTATGCAGTTCATACCAGACGTTTGTATCGGTGCTGATAGTATTCTTTTGGGGAAATGATTGGAAACAAGATGAACAGTGCATAGCACAGGTGATGATATCGAAAAGGACCATTTGTGAATCCCACTTCATGACCTAGAGTTATTGTGCAGTATTCATTATTTCAGATAGTATTATTAGTTTTTATTAATATTTTGAATTTTTTTAAAAAAAATTTTTATGTTTTCCATTCATTTTAGTTTTTAGTTTTATTATTATTATTTTTAAAATATGTCTATATAGTTTTTATTATGTTTTACATTTTTTATTCATTTTTAGTAATTTTAGTTTTTTTTTTTTTTTTTTAAATGTCTATATAGTTTTTATCAATTTTATAAAATATTTTTTCATTAATTTAACTAAGTTTAGTTTTTAGTTTTATTATTTTTTTAAAAGTCTATACAGTTATGTTTTATATTTTCTATTAATTTTAGTAATTTTAGTTTTTTTATATATATCTAAGTTTTTATTAATTTTATAAAATATTTTTTTATTAATTTAACTAAGTTTAGTTTTTAGTTTTATTATTTTTTAAAAGTCTATACAGTTATTTTTTATATTTTCTATTAATTTTAGTAATTTTAGTTTTTTATATATATTTATAAAGTTTTTATTAATTTTCTATATTTTCTATTCATTTTTTACTAATTTTAGTTTTTTTAAAGTCTATATAGTTTTTATTATTTTTTAAAAATATTTTCCATTAATTTTACTCATTTTAGTTTTTATTTTGTATTATTTTTTAAATATGTCTATATAGTTTTTATTATGTTTTATATTTTCTATTCATTTTTAGTAATTTTAGTTTTATTTTTTCTAAATATGTCTATATAGTTTTTATTAATTTTATAAAATATTTTGCATTAATTTAACAAATTTTAGTTTTTTCAGTTTTTAAATGTCTATATAGTTTTTTTTTATATTTTCCATTTTTTATTAATTTAATTCATTTTCAATATATTTTTTATTCATTTTTACTAATTTTAGTTTTATTTTTTCAAAAAAGTCTATATAGTTTTTTATTATTTTTTAAAAATATTTCCATTAATTTTACTCATTTTAGTTTTCATTTTGTATTATTTTTTAAATGTCTGTATAGTTTTTATTTTTACATTAATTTTAGTATTTTTGTTTTTATTTTTATTTTTTAAAAATGTCCATAGTTTTTATTATCTGTTATATTTTCCATTAATTTTATTAATTTTAGTTTTATTTTTTAAATATGTCTATATAGTTATTTTTTTAATATTTTCCATAAAAATAGTAATTTTAGTATTTATTATTATTATTATTATTATTTTAAATATGTCTATATAGTTTTTATAATTTTTTTACTTCCGTTTCAGTTATTTCAGTACATCAACTAAATGAGAACGAGTAATGCCGCCTGGGCAACTCTTAGCCACATCTTTAGTCTGTTTCGTTGCACCACTTACTGAACCCAGAACATCTCAGTTTTTGCAGACTGAAGAGATACTGGCCTCAGAAAACGACTCCATAGTCGGTTATCATGTTCCCATCGGATAATGCGTGGGAGAATGGTCAAGTGAGCTTCCCATAAGAGAGAGTTTAATGTCATCTAAAGCAGCGCGGTCTCTCATTAGCACAATCTTCCGGTGTTTAATCCCTGAGGGGTGTGGGGAGAGACCCTCCACTTTGATTCAGATAAAAGCAGCTATCTCTCATCTCTTTATAATTAGGATCTCCCCTTGTGTCCAGTCCTTCCTGGCTAGACAGAGGCCGTGTGTCCCACCCAATCTCCACCTGTTTGCCCAGCCAGTTGTGGCACAAACAGCAGCATGTGAAACAAAAACTTCTCAAAGCTTTCAGTGCCAAGAGGAGCATCACTGTCACAACGGTTCAGATTTAGGTGTTGGTAGAGCTTAGAGTTTAGAACAAACTTCTAGTAATACAATTAAGTATATGTGTGTGTAATCTGTGTGTGACTCTATCCACATTTTTTCAAAATTCCAAAAAACATACATACAATTCAAAGCAGTTTTCAGCTGAAATGAACACTAGTGGAACTCCTAGCAAGCAATTTTGCATTTAAAAGACATATAATAGCCGTAGTTTAATAGACCAAACACCCTGTAATCACTGTTGACTTACATAATGGAATATCATACATCTCGAAAGTTATATTGGCAAAACTGACATGTAACCAAATTAGGTTATTTTGGCTAGAAGTGGGTTAATAACAGGACTATATCGGGTCTATAGTTAACAGAGACTGTGAAATGACGGCTATTGCTTGCTGGAACTAAAACACCAACAACTTTTATTAATTTTCACACAAATTATGATTACAGGGACAGATTATCGATTGATAAGCACTTCCCTTTTGTGTGATTTCTTGCACAACACTACACTATAAAAAATGCTGGGTTAAAAACAACCCAAGTTGGGTTGAAAATATACGAATGTTTGCACAACCTGCTGTTGGGCAGTTTTATTTAACTCAGCTATTGTTTAAAAATGACTATATGTCTGGCTTAAAATGAACCCAAAATATGTTGGAAATTAAAAATCAGACACATAATTACTAGAGGCAACAATAATAATAAAAAGGTTCAACATTTATTGAACAACATACAAACCCGATTCCAAAAAAGTTGGGACACTGTACAAATTGTGAATAAAAAAGGAATGCAATAATTTACAAATCTCATAAACTTATATTTTATTCACAGTAGAATATAGATAACATATCAAATGTTGAAAGTGAGACATTTTGAAATGTCATGCCAAATATTGGCTCATTTTGGATTTCATGAGAACTACACATTCCAAAAAAGTTGGGACAGGTAGCAATAAGAGGCCGGAAAAGCTGGAGGACCAATTTGCAACTTATTAGGTCAACTGGCAACATGATTGGGTATAAAAAGAGCCTCTCAGAGTGGCAGTGTCTCTCAGAAGTTAAGATGGGCAGAGGATCACCAATTCCCCCAATGCTGTGGCGAAAAATAGTGGAGCAATATCAGAAAGGAGTTTCTCAGAGAAAAATTGCAAAGAGTTTGAAGTTATCATCATCTACAGTGCATAATATCATCCAAAGATTCAGAGAATCTGGAACAATGTCTGTGCGTAAGGGTCAAGGCCGGAAAACCATACTGGATGCCCGCGATCTTCGGGCCCTTAGACGGCACTGCATCACATACAGGAATGCTACTGTAATGGAAATCACAACATGGGCTCAGGAATACTTCCAGAAAACATTGTCGGTGAACACAATCCACCGTGCCATTCGCCGTTGCCGGCTAAAACTCTATAGGTCAAAAAAGAAGCCATATCTAAACACGATCCAGAAGCGCAGGCGTTTTCTCTGGGCCAAGGCTCATTTAAAATGGTTTAAAGTTAAAAGTTCTTTTTGGAAAATTGGGACGCCATGTCATCCGGACTAAAGAGGACAAGGACAACCCAAGTTGTTATCAGCGCTCAGTTCAGAAGCCTGCATCTCTGATGGTATGGGGTTGCATGAGTGCGTGTGGCATGGGCAGCTTACACATCTGGAAAGGCACCATCAATGCTGAAAGGTATATCCAAGTTCTAGAACAACATATGCTCCCATCCAGACGTCATCTCTTTCAGGGAAGACCTTGCATTTTCCAACATGACAATGCCAGACCACATACTGCATCAATCACAACATCATGGCTGCGTAGAAGAAGGATCCGGGTACTGAAATGGCCAGCCTACAGTCCAGACCTTTCACCCATAGAAAACATTTGGTGCATCATAAAGAGGAAGATGCGACAAAGAAGACCTAAGACAGTTGAGCAACTAGAAGCCTGTATTAGACAAGAATGGGACAACATTCCTATTCCTAAACTTGTCTCCTCAGTCCCCAGCATCCATTTAATAATTTCAATAAATATAATCATTTACACTCTATGCTTTTATTGCATCCTGTTAATGTAACAAATAACAAAAACACTGAGGTGCAAATAGTATCTTCCAATATAAAGTATAGATAGCATCTAATTACTATTTACTCTTATTGCAAAGAACCGATAATTTTACATGGTGTAAATAGAACCTATTGCTATTTTCATCTAGTATAAATAGCATATTTCTAAGAAAATGCTGCTATTGTCACTTAGTGTATACACTACATTAACTGGACATTTCATTTGCGAACTGCCGCAATACGTACAACAACCAACATAATAAAACTTTGCTAGATTCACGTTCATCTGTTTCAGATCTGAACAGACCTTTAGTGCCACTCACTGGACATTTCACTTTAACAGTGATGTGAAACGTGGATTAAACTAGTCAGAATGTGTGTTTAGGAGAGTTTTCACAGAGCCAAAAATGCCCATATAGCTAAAGAAACATCTGATTGTGTTTTAAAGTGTTAGTTGCAGCGCTTGGACTTTCTATTAGTGTAGTCTGGCATGTCCTTGACCTTCGTCTCTCTCGTTCTTCAGGCTTCTAGAGTCCGAGTCGGTGCACAGGCTGCATTAACTCCTGCGGAGTCACAATCACTGGAGCAGCTCCAAAATTCTTTGAAAGCAAGTTAAACAAACCTCAGGACGGCCGGGTCGAGGGTGACTCAGACTGACTCTGGCCTTCACAATGGGCACATAGCAGTAAACATCCCAAAGAGATGGAGCCAGCATCTCTGCGTGAAACTAAACATTACTGGCAGACTGAGCTCCAAACTATACATACATATATATGTATACTATAAAATACAGTTGATGTGAACTCATGACTGCGCTCCTCCTTCAGCTCTTTATCTGCAGCTGCCTGTGAATCACAGTGATGTTCAGGTGAAATAATCTCAGAGGAAACGGTGGATTATTTGAACACAAAAATAGATGGATCGCTAACAATGGCAGGTGATAACAGAAGGTCACAGGATGATGGACTAAACCGATGGCAGATTTCACATCGATCATCTGAGACCACTGAAAATGTCCATGCTGTAGAAAACTCAGAGCTGTTATGTGCACACATGTGACCTGAACGATTTTGGCCGTTCATTCAGCTGGTTGATTTTAAAGGGATGGTTCAGAGAGGGGCCGCAGGGTCTGTGATGTATTTTTGTAAGTTATCACAGACATGTTCCTGCGCCTGGCAGGAAGAGAGAGAGGGCCGCAAACAGGACGGACTGGAATGTGCTTCCTGCTGGCCAATGGCGCTGGACAGGGCAGATTTCTTGTACCATCGCTGACACACACACACAGGCACAGGGATGTTTTTTCAGTGTACATATGGAGGCTGCAGGATAAAAAACATGTTTCTCATGATCTTTTGATCTAAAAACTAAGATTTTTAAAAAATAATAACAATAAAAAAATCATTCTGAATTTAAAACAGTCTAGCATAACTCTCTTACTATTTCTGACATAGACAGATACGCTAAAAATACTAAGAGTAGTGTACTAGTATGTGGCTCGAATATGGCTTTTCCAGCTGATGAACCTTAGAAACATTAACAGCCAATCAGAATTCATCCTGCGTTAAAGAGCTTGAGCATTTAAAGCGACAGAAGACAAAACTGCAGAATAATGTGCTTATAATAAAGAGAACAATATTGTGCGTTGGTGTGGATAATAATATAGTTATCGTTCTTATCCTTTATAGTGGATACAGAAAAAAGGTTATTATAGAGAACTAAAACTTATTTTTATTTCAGCTAGTTGCCAAAGCAACATTTCTCACCTTTCAACATGTAAAACGTACTAAAATAACTAAAATAAAAATATTAAAACTATGTAGACATTTAAAAAACAAAAAACCAGTAAATAATACAAATGACAGAACACATCGACATTACTAAAATTAAAATGGAAAATACATATTGTGACATATTTTAAACAATATTGTGAAATATTGTTTAAAATAATGGTTTTCTATTTTAATATACTTTAAAATATATATTTTGATTTCAAAATGCTGTTCTTTTTAACTCTTTATTCATCTGTTAATGGTGCAATATGTATGATTTCTGTCCACTAGAGGTCGCTAGAGGCCTGTTCAAGTCAAGTCAAGTCAAGTCAAATTTATTTATATAGCGCTTTTACAATTGGTAATTGTTTCAAAGCAGCTTTACATATTAGAAGCACAGAAAAAAGGGAAGTGGTTAAAAATAAGCTGTATAAACAAGCGTGGTAATATGTAACATATACAAGATGGTGCTACATTAAGCCAATGTCGGCTGACTCCCAGGGGTGGAAAAAAACCCCTAGGAGAAAAACCCAGCGTGCTAACACAAAAAAGTCCTAGGGGGGAAAAAACCCCTTGGAAGATATATATAATATATGTAAATGGATATGGAGATCAAAATCTGAATTATACATTTTTATTATAGAGATTAAAAATAGATTATATACAATATATATTATATATGTTCAAAACAAAGGCGTAGCTTGATGACGGCAAGTTTGAGCGTGGAATCTTGGGACATGTGGTCTTCACATCACAGCCGGTGGAAATAATCGGGATAGGACTCGGGAAGAAATCATGTTCATGGATGCGATTATTAACGTTACTGTAGTATGAAGCAGAGCAGGAGCGAGTGTTGTGGAGCTGAACGAGGAGCTGGAGCGATTGATCAACACACGCCGTGAGCAGCGGGACTTTTATTATGACACAGTCGCCGGCGCCGCTTCCGCTAATCCGGTCATGAGTATGAGGTAACGCAGCTCTGTTTATCATATTAGATACATTTGAGAGTGTTGAAAATGATGTTATAACGTTAATCTGTGCGTTCGCTCGGCGGCTGCTGTGAGACACTGTTACACACTGCAGTAAGATAGATCGATTTTACAATATCATATTAAATGCTGGATGATTGTGTTGATAAATGGCATGCAATTAATTTAAAACGTATTATATGATGGAGAAAATGCTGTATTACTGTTACTAAAAATAAAGCTGCATCTGATTATGCTATGTTAGCTACTTCACAAAATAGTGTTTTTCTCCGAGGCATGGTAAAGCATGGTACTCACAAAAAATCAAGAAAATTAGATTTAAACAATACAAACGTGTTAAGCTATAAAACAATAATTAGTTTTTCTGTCTATATTTGAAGAGTTTGGTTCCAAAACGCAATAACATTTTGATTAATTTGAGTAAAAAGGTGTTTTCTTTACCAAGAAAGTGGCAAGATGAAAACCCCTATTTTCTGTTTCAAACTTTAACATTGCATCTTTTGGATATAAAAACATTAAAAATTCAAATCTACATTTTGATTTTAAAAAGTTTATTATAAAAACGTATTATTTTTTCCCCCCAAAATGCAATAAATCCATGACACTTTTTAAAAAAAAAAAATGCAATTAATCCATCAGTATAAAAGTTTTCAAATTGAAAATACACAACAAAGTAAGTTGATTCACATATATGACAGAGTCTAAACTTTGCCAATATTTATCTTATATTCAGGCATTTTACTAAAAATACATTCATCTGTCGCTCCCAAAATGGTCATCTTGTTAATGTTATGAATTATTTGTCATTACCGATTAAAGAGTATCTGGCGCCACCACACAGTTAAATAAACACATTTGCCGAGTACATTGTTATTAAAAACGGCTTTTAAAAAAGCCTTCAATGTTTACAGTGGGTGGAATGGAGCGCTGTGATTAGTTGAGCGGATATATCGCATATGTCGGCGGAAATTGCATTTTGCGCAAAATTAATAAATGACTTTTCAATACCGACCAGATACAATACTGATTTTGGCGGTAACTCAATTTTTTGAAAATGGCGTTTATCGTGTTTTGGAACCAAACTCTTCAAATATATCAAAACAGATGTTCCCTTGTCTATTTAAACATGTACATATTAAAGCATCTTTGGTGTTTCCATGGTTTCTACAAAATAAAACCGGAAACCGAGGGTAACGGGTATGACGCAATTGACAGGTGACTCCTCACACGTCCCGGAGCCTTGGTTAAAAATGCAATTTTCTCACGATTTACAAATAGATGGAAACATTTGGGATATTGTAAGTACTCAAGTGAACAAAATATATAACACTGGCCTGGTGGTTTTTGGATATTTTACTGCAAAAATATTACACATTGCACCTTTAATCCTGAAAAAAAGTATCACAGGTTATAAAAAAAAAAATATTAATCAGCTTAACTGTTTCCAATGCTGAAAATAAATCATCATATTAGAATGATTTCTGAAGGATCATGTGACCCTGAAGACTGGAGTAATGATGCTGAAAATTCAGCTTTGATCACAGGAATAAATTACATTTTAAAGTATATTAAAATAGAAAACCATTATTTTAAATTGTAATAATATTTCACAATATTACTGATTTTTTTTTTTTCTGTATTTTTGATCAAATAAATGCAAGATTGGTGAGCAGAGGAGACTTCTTTCAAAAACAAAGTGAAACCCCCACCCCACAAATTAATGTCAACTATATTTAATATCAAATATACTTAGGCCTATATCAAAATAATATAATTAAAATAAAATAATAAAAATGTTTAAATAATATAAAATGTACATTTATAAAAATTATGTTTAAAATAATACACACTTATAATGGGTCTTTCTTTATTATTATTATTATTATTATTATTATTTATATTTTAAAGGGTCCCTTACAAGTGGATCATCATATTTGGAAGTTTGTGGCATCACAGTTCAGAATCACTCACTGGATTGTGTTGATGCCTCACATAATACAGTCCAATCAGGAAGCATTACAAAAGTACTTCTGCAAGTGAAAAACAATCAATTCGATCCACTTTATTTCATTGCATTAGTCCTTCACTTGTACCTTGACTGATTCAATGAAACATTTAAAGTAAATGAGGGGGAGAAAGATGATTAAATGTGAGCAATGAACATCTTACGTAAGCGGCCGCAGACCTGCATCTCAAAACGTGATTACCCGTGGCTACCAGGTGAGTAAAATGACTAGATTTGAAATATGAAATTAACATTGCATGTCCTTGTAAAGCTTCCTGATTAAATTATGGGGAGCTCTGACAACAAAACAGGATCTGTCTATCTCTCCGTTGTGTTTCGGGGCAGTAGGGATGAGTCATCAAGCCCAGACGCTCTGCCAGGGTAACGTGAACAACAATGGCACAGTCATTGAACAATGTCTAATGATATTCTAATAAAACTGGCTTCGGTAAACAACCTCATACCTTTTAAGAAGATTGAATGTCATTGATTCTCCTCTTTCCATTAGAAGACAAACTCCTGTGCCCTTAAAAGAACTTTTTTGGACACAAATAAATTACTAATATGTTGGACGGCTGGGTTTTTGTGTGTGTGTTTTCATTGAAAAACTGTAACTCAGTATGCAAATAATGTGTTTTAGTGCAGGTGGACACTTAAATCCTGCAAGATGAGGGATCACGAACACTGTCTGAAGCTTTTAAAGACTATCTATCTATCTTAGATGCCTTTGGCCAAAGCCAGCTGTGATAAAATATGATGTTATTTACCTATGGCTCCAGAATAATTAGTCACGTGACATTTATGGTGTAATGTTGCGGGGCAGTTTTGAATAGTAACTACTCTATAAAAAATATGAAGCGTTAAATATGAAGTTCTGAACATTGCAAACGTTTATTACATAAAAAAACAATGAAACAACGAGAAAGTTCCTTGAACCCAGTCATCACAATACTTCCGGCGCCATCTAGTGGTGAAGATCGGCATCGCGCGCCACAGTGAACTCTCTCTCTCACAGCTCAAATGAGCATGAAATCACATCCTGGCTCCTCAGAAGAGCTTCTCTCTGAATGCCGAGAGGAGTCTCCAAATCAGACACCTGGAAATTCAGGACGTCTATATCCGAGGCCCCGAACCTCGCGCGAACGCGCACTTTCTCGTGCATGTTGAACTCCACTTGTTTGTCTGTCATCGATAAGAGAGTCCGCAGAAATCTCTCGCGCAGATCTGACCGCAGCCGCTGCTCCTCTTCGTCAGCGCGTCCTGATGAAGATGAGGAGAGTGTTGTGGGACACAGAGCGATGAAGCGGGGGGAGTTCGGGTCGAATCCGCGGCTGTTCGGGTCCGGTCCTCGGGGCAGCCGGAGAACACTCACTGGAGTCTTCATACTGTTTGGTTCAGATGCCTGTTTAAAGAAGACACGCGTCACGAACTCGCGTGTGATAATGGTGACTTTACTTTAAAGATATAAAGTGACATCTGCTGCTGTTTACATACCTCATTCAAAATGAGCGCAGCGTCTGAATGTCCGACCGGAAGAGCGCTGTTTATTTTCAAAATAAAAGTCATCAAGCAAGAAAATCAAAATGGACCTTTTTTTTGTGGAATATTGCAGTATTTATTATAAATGATTTATGCGTGCATGTTATTATTTTATTCGTAATATTTTTGTTAACAATCGTTTTTATTGAGTAATCAGTTTGATACAAAAATTATATAGGGTGAATTAAGGGTGAATAAGGTTAAATGGGACAGTATAACTATATGGAATTTATTTTCTCACCTGATGAGTGAAAGTAAAACGTTTTTTTTTTTTTTTGTGCTGAGCCCTAGCTGTGAGACCACATAATTAAAATGGGATGCCCTAATTGGTCTAGCATCATGTAGGTGGGCGGGGCATGCATCAAACAGGAAGTTGACCGTTTTTTGTTTTTGTTTTTTTTTTGCAGGTGGGGCATTTAGTTTTTTTCATTATTAGAAAATTGTTACAAAGACATCAAAATACAATATATAACATCACATATGTAACAAACAAAAATACACTAGAGGGGGCTTACATAAAATCTAGAAAAAATATTGAAAAGTTTAAAAATTTTTAAATTTTTAACTGCTTTTTGTTTCAAAGAATATCGTATAGAGTCAATATAATGTTCAAATTCTCTCTTAAAAGATATAAAACAGGTTTTTTTTTTTGCAACAGGAAGTTGACTGTGAAATGCATGAACTGAGAAAAATGACATAAGCGTTTTAATAATAAGGTCCTAAAATTGTCATAACTACTATATTGTACAAACTTTTGATAGAAACACCAATATGATGCACTGCTGCTACAAAATCAGTAAGAAATTTGGTAATATCAGATTGTTATTATTTTGTCCCATCCACCCAAACACAATCTGGGTGGATGGGACAGTATAATTTTGGGTGATTGGGACAGTGCTTAAATGCTTTGCTAATTAAGAAAATTATTAGCCTTGCAATAGAGAACCATTGTATATGCTCTAAATCAGTGTTCCCAACCATGTGCAAGCCCTAATCAACCACTAAAATATTCATGAACTAGCTAGATTTTACTAAAGTAAAACAACCAAATTCTGAAAATATAAACATTATAGTTAAAATCTTTTTTTATTTTATTTGTATTTTTTTACTGATTGCATTAATAACTTTACTGTTGCAGTAATAAAAGGTTTGTGTAGGTTAAATGTGTTTGTCAAAGAGTTAATAACTCCAAATGTTACCAAAAAAAAAAAAAAAAAATTCTCTTCAGAATTCCCCATAGGTGTTCGATTGGGTTCAGATCAGGAGCCACTGAATCACTTTCACCCTGTTCTTCTTCAGAAATCCAACAGTGGCCTTAGATGTGTGTTTAGGATCATTGTCATGTTAGAAAAGTGCATGATGACCAAGGTCACGGAGTAATAGTAGCATCTTCTCTTTCAGTATAGAGCAGTAGATCTGTGAATTCATGATGCCATCAATGAAATGCAGCTCTCCGACACCAGCAGCACTCATGGACACTGACACCACCATGTCTCACTGTAGGCACCATGCATTTTTCTTTGTATTCCTCACCTTTGCGACGCCATACAGTTTTGAAGCCATCAGTTCCGAAAACATTAATCTTGGTCTCATCACTCCAGAGTATAGAGTCCCAGCAGTCTTCATCTTTGTCAGCATGGGTCCTGGCAAACTCTAGGTGGGCATTTTTGTGCTTGGGCTTTAGGAGAGGCTTCTTTCATGGACGGCACCCATGCATGCCATTCCTCTGCAGTGTACGCCGTATTGTGTCACGGGAAATAGTCACCCCAGTTTGGCTTTCTACTTCTTTAGATAACTGCAGTGAACTTGCATGCCGATTTTCTTCAACCCGAGGTGTTAACTTCCGTGGACGACCTGGACGTCTCTGTGAGATAGTTGCAGTTCCATCTTTTTTTAAATTTTTGTGCCACTTTTTCTACAGAATTCTGACTGATAAGTAAAGCTTTGCTGATCTTCTTCACCTTTCTGGTGTAAAGAAATTATTTTCTTTCTCAGGTCTTGTGACATTTCTCTTCCATGTGGTGCCATTGCTGACAGTAAGAAATGGGGTTTTAACACCCTTTTATAGTCAGCTGTCTGCTGGACACCTGTGTAATGAATAATTAGACTCACCTGTGGTTGAATTCTTGTTAAATTAGGCATTTAGTCTAAAATGTAGCTTTGCTCCAGAGACTTTCAGTGGGGTGTACTCATTTTTGCATCACACTAATTTGAGTAAAACTGAAAATGTTAAGTTATATTATTAACCTTACTTTCATGTTATAAGTTAAACAGATGTTATATAAAACTTAATCTTGTCAAACATTTTGTGTTCATTGAGATATTACTTTTCAAATGGGGTGTACTCATTTACGCTGAGCTCTGTATCTAATGGGAGAGTGAGCAAAAACTAAATATTTTTTTTCTTTGTTTCTTAAATATTGTGTTAATAATTTATAATAAAAGTTAATTACTAATTATTATAACTATTAAATTACCATAATTTATTTTTATTCTTTTTAAAATCTGCCCAATTCAAACACATATACTATTTTCCATTTATTTGTTAATGGAATAACATTATTATGTAATAGGGTCCTGTGTATAGATATGAATGAATGCAAGTGCATATTTATGTAGGAACTGGAGCGTGCAAAAGCAGTTGACTCATTTCTGAACTCTACAGACTTGATATGTAGGTTTGACCCTACCCATTTCCCATAACTGGGGGGAATCCCAAGAAAGTGTGAAGAGAAACCGTTTCTACTTTAGTTTCAGTACTCTGTAATCTCTCTAAAGTAATCCACTGGTTGGACTGACAATAGTAAATCCAAGTCAAATCTACACCCATTTCTTTCTCCACTTCCTCTTTTTAGACTGTCTTCCTTTTTTTTTTTATTATCATCATTATTTTTTTTAAAACGCCTACAAGTTATGTTACCATGTGCATAATGACGAATGACTTCCGATGGTGTGAACTTCCTCAAACATCTCATGCTGATCTTCTGCACCAGTGGCCTCAGAGGACCTGCTCTCTCTTTTCATCGTAAAACAACTGTAAGTACTGATCTCCTCACTGTCTTACATTTTACATGTTAATTGTGCTTTGAATATGACATAATGACAATAATAACTTGCAGTTTACTTCATAACAATCACAAATGTACAACTATTCAGGCGTAAAAAGTGAAAGTGATCCAGGGAAAAGTGGAACCGATATTAACATTAAACAAATGACACTGTGCACATCATGCAATTTTTTCTCCCTATTGTATGAACGTTACTTTTGTGTATAATGGATGAGATATAGTGTACAATATTGTTTGTGTATGTGCCTGTTGTAGTTTATATCCTTGAAAGGATGGAGGAGAATGGAGGAAAACCGCGTCAGCAGCATTATGGGTAAGTCTCATTTTCGTGCTGTGAACTCTATCATAAATAAAGGCAGAAGTTAACAATTATGTAAGAGAAAGTAAAGATTTTAGATTGTGATAGCAGTACCACAACAAGATACTGACATTACGACAGCAAAAAAGAAAAGATTTTCATCTTTTCCCCCCCAATTGAAATCAGCGTTTATTCTCATTTGCATGAATCAAAGTCGAATGGACTGCATTTTGAGCTGTGAGACACAGTTATCACTCAGGATATTGCACAACATAACAGTGCATACAGACACATGGGACAATGCTGTGTCAATGTGGGACATATTATAACACCAATACAACAATGTAAGCATTACTGTAATGTTTTAGACAATGTGCAGCGGGTCAAAAGTCTGTGGGATGAAATAGACATATTATATATATATATATATATATATATGTATATATATATATATACACAATGGGTACGGAAAGTATTCAGACCCCCTTACATTTTTCACTCTTTGTTATATTGCAGCCATTTGCTAAAATCATTTAAGTTAATTTTTTTCCTCATTAATGTACACACAGCACCCCATATTGACAGAAAAACACAGAATTGTTGACATTTTTGCAGATTTATTAAAAAAGAAAAACTGAAATATCACATGGTCCTAAGTATTCAGTATTTGCTCAGTATTTAGTAGAAGCACCCTTTTGATCTAATACAGCCATGAGTCTTTTTGGGAAAGATGCAACAAGTTTTTCACACCTGGATTTGGGGATCCTCTGTCATTCCTCCTTGCAGATCCTCTCCAGTTCTGTCAGGTTGGATGGTAAACGTTGGTGGACAGCCATTTTTAGGTCTCTCCAGAGATGCTCAATTGGGTTTAAGTCAGGGCTCTGGCTGGGCCATTCAAGAACAGTCACAGAGTTGTTGTGAAGCCGCTCCTTCGTTATTTTAGCTGTGTGCTTAGGGTCATTGTCTTGTTGGAAGGTAAACCTTCGGCCCAGTCTGAGGTCCTGAGCGCTCTGGAGAAGGTTTTCGTCCAGGAAATCCCTGTACTTGGCCGCATTCATCTTTCCCTCGATTGCAACCAGTTGTCCTGTCCCTGCAGCTGAAAAACACCCCCACAGCATGATGCTGCCACCACCATGCTTCACTGTTGGGACTGTATTGGACAGTTGATGAGCAGTGCCTGGTTTTCTCCACACATGCCGCTTAGAATTAAGGCCAGAAAGTTCTATCTTGGTCTCATCAGACCAGAGAATCTTATTTCTCACCATCTTGGAGTCCTTCAGGTGTTTTTTAGCAAACTCCATGCAGGCTTTCATGTGTCTTGCACTGAGGACAGGCTTCCGTCGGGCCACTCTGCCATAAAGCCCCGACTGGTGGAGGGCTGCAGTGATGGTTGACTTTCTACAACTTTTTCCCATCTCCCGACTGCATCTATGGAGCTCAGCCACAGTGATCTTTGGGTTCTTCTTTACCTCTCTTTACCTTTTCTCAGTTTTTTCAGCTCTAGGAAGGGTTCTGGTCGTCCCAAACGTCTTCCATTTAAGGATTATGGAGGCCACTGTGCTCTTAGGAACCTTAAGTGCAGCAGAATTTTTTTCTGTAACCTTGGCCAGATCTGCGCCTTGCCACAATTCTGTCTCTGAGCTCTTCTGGCAGTTCATTTGACCTCATGATTCTCATTTGCTCTGACATGCACTGTGAGCTGTAAGGTCTTATATAGACAGGTGTGTGGCTTTCCTAATCAAGTCCAATCAGTATAATCAAACACAGCTGGACTCAAATGAAGGTGTAGAACCATTTCAAGGATGATCAGAAGAAATGGACAGCACCTGAGTTAAATATATGAGTGTCACAGCAAAGGGTCTGAATACTTAGGACCATGTGATATTTCAGTTTTTCTTTTTTGATAAATCTGCAAAAATGTCAACAATTCTGTGTTTTTCTGTCAATATGGGGTGCTGTGTGTACATTAATGAGGAAAAAAAATGATGATATATATAATGCCCTTATATATAAAATGCCCTTGTCTGCCACTAGAGGGCACTCCAACCTGGATTTTTGGTTTTCTTCACCTGTGAACTACATTGCCCATTATTCACCTCCTGGACTCATTAGCACTTCATTGCACTCAGCTGTTTTGTGTTATGTTATTAGTGTCTGTCTATTTATACTGAGTTTGTTTCTGCCTTTGTTATCGTGGTTTCATTTACGGTCACTGTTTTCTGTGTTTGTTTATTTGTTTTGTGTTTGGACTGGTCTGTGGATTTTGACCCTTGCCTGTTTGTGGATTACGTGTTGGATTCCCCATTAAAGCTGCATTTGGATCTTACCTGTTTGTCTCTGTGCCTAAACGTGACAGTCACCAACAAACACCTTTTTTTTCTGCATTTAAGCACACTTTTTTGGGTATTATAACCATGTGCTGATTATCATCTTTAAACTTGGCTCAAAAGTATCTAAAAATTCACTACTGAAACAGTCATGACCGAAACATGTGGTGAAGTTGTGGTTGTGACATCATTGTTTTGGTAGTGAAAAAAGGGAACACATGATCCTTTATTTGGGGGAAATAAACAGCATTTTAGTGCAGATCATTAGAATTGTTTTAGTGTAGTCTTGTCCAGTCACGACTGAAACATGGGATGCTTTGTCAAAAATAAAGTATATTGAATTATCAACTAAGATGTTATGATAGTGTTTGGTTCAATGTATATTCAATAAAACTAATGAATCCTTCACTTTGAAATCAGTATGATAAACTTTATGCCTTTTACAAAGAAAGACTGGATTCAAAATACAACAAATCTCATAAATTACACTTGAAATATTGTTAAAATTGCAATTGTTATTGATTAACCTGTGAAAACTTTTTTTTTTTCAATAAAATAGCAAAAAAAAAAAAAAAAAAAAAAAAAAAAATATATATATATATATATATATATATATATATATATATATATATATATTCAGTATATCCCTATAAGGTCAATGAAACCCTTCTTATTAAATTATTTATTATTGTGTTTCGGTAGTGACAAATTTGGGGAGAGGAAAAATATTTACTTTTTATATATATATATATATATATATATATATATATATATATATATATACAATTATTTTAATTATTTATTTGAAGTGTATTGATTAACCGTAAAACATGTCTATTAATTATGCTTCATCTCTTGGCAGGCTGGTTTCGTCAGCGTTTTGGAAAACAAACGAATGAGCTGGGCCAAAGCAAACCATGTACATGTTCTCAGAAGTGTTCATCTGGAAACTCTAACTGCACATCCAGCTGCTCCGTGCGCTCCTCTCCCTCTCCCTCTCTCTCTCCCTCAAAATCTTCCTCATCAGCGAAGCCGTCAGCCTCAGAACAGCCTCTGCCCTCTGTGCTCTTCTCATCCTTCCGCTCAGCTCGCAGATATGACGTGTGTCTGTGTCACAGTGAGAAGGACATTGATCTAGCACAGAGTTTGGCCTCTTTCCTTGAAGAGCCCTCTAAAGGTCTACGCTGTTATCTGCAGGAACGGGACTGTCCACTAGGAGGCGCCGTGTCCACTGAGCTCCTGCAGGCCGTGCGCGACAGTCACTGCTGGGTGCTGCTCGTCACTCCAGACTTTCTGAAGGATGAATGGTGCTTATACCAGATGCACCAGGCCCTGTCTGAAGGGCCCATGTCACAGAGGATCATCCCTGCTGTAATAAACATGCCCAGATCGGAGCTCCCGCTGGAACTGCGCTTTGTCTTTACTGTGGATTTGAATACGAACAAAGAGTTTGGCTACACTCAAGTGTTCAACACGGTGCTTCATTGTGAGTAGAATATTTTGTATGTTTAATGGAATAAAAGTAATAGATTTTACAAAGAACAGATTTATTGCTGATTGGGATAATGCATAAATTATTATGATTTGATATTATGAATTGATATGATGATTTTTTTTTTGCAGAAATATTATCTGTTTTATTTATGTATGACTGGCAAATATGCCTCACATTAAGCTTATTATTTTATGTTAAACCTGCATCCAAAATCGCATACTCTCTTATTTTGAAGAATAATTACTTCACAACCGTTAAAAAGTATGCTCTAGTATACTATGAATGTGTGTAGTATGAATGTAATCTGGATGTACTGCATTGACCATGTTGTCATTATCATGTGACCTACCGTCACGTTAGTTGCGTCGCTTCACTGCCATTCACAAATCAAAGGAGACATCGAATGCACACTTCAGAAAGTCACCGGAAGTAGTAGGTCATCCGGGTACTTTTTGCCTATTCTTTCATGAGTACTGTGAATTTGGACATACTTTATTTGTCACATACTGTTTTTCACCTACGATATAGTAGCGAAGTATGCAGTCTGTATCAATATATTTGGAGTGTGGGTGATCCATCTCCATTGCACTCTTGTTCAAGGCATTTAAAGGCATAGTTCACGTAAAATTTAAATTCTGTCATTATTCACTCTATTGCATGTTATTTGAAACCTTTCTATCTTTCCACAACAGAGTAGAAATTTCTTAATAAATCAAATGATAGTTTTTTTTTTGTTTGTTTTTTTTTTTGCATAGAATGAAAGTGAACAGTGACACTCAGGTGAGTTGAGGTTGTGGTGATCCTGAATGCACATTATTGCGTTGCAAAATGGTCCAAACTTAATCAAAGCTCTAGACAAGATGAGAATACATGAATAATTAAATAAAAAATGGCTATAAACCAGTAGCACAAAACAACCTTACAGAAGAAGAACGTTACATCAAACTAGACAAAACACTAGAAACAAGATAACAAGACATATCAACCACAAACAGTGAACTAGAATGACAAGACAGGATAATGAGGAAACAGGAGCAACATTCAAAATAAAAGATACCAAAACATGAAACCAAATATTAAATAACTTACAGATGATAGCTTTGTGGAACATTCTGAAATTTAAAACATTATGCGCTGGAAATCAAATTCAGAAATGGTGACGCTTTTAACAAAAAAGTGTGCTTAATTGAGTACTTGTAGTGCACTTCATATCTTAAAAGTATATTAAAACTGTACTTGAAGATATTAATGAAATAAAATGCCACTTACGTGCACTTAAAGAGAAACACTTTTCATGATTTTTTCTTAACACACTTTTAAGTGCACTTCATAATAATGTCAAATTAAAAGTTTTACTTTAAAGTACAGGTGCTGGTCATCTAATTAGAATATCATCAAAAAGTTGATTTCACTAATTCCATTCAAAAAGTGAAACTTGTATATTATATTCATTCATTACACACAGACTGATATATTTCAAATGTTTACTTCTTTTAATTTTGATGATTATAACTGACAACTAAGGAAAATCCCAAATTCAGTATCTCAGAAAATTAGAATATGACTTAAGACCAATACAAAGAAAGGATTTTTAGAAATCTGGGCCGACTGAAAAGCATGAACATGAATCGTATGAGCATGTACAGCACTCAATACTTAGTTGGGGCTCCTTTTGCCTGAATTACTGCAGCAATGTGGCGTGGCATGAAGTCGATCAGTCTGTGGCACATTTAGTCATATTTAGTATCGGTAAGGCACGCTTGGAACATCCACCAAGGTGGTACTAAGCAAGTTGTACCATGCAGTGGAAAAGCGCCATAAATTAACTATGTCCTTTGGTTGAGTGGTTCTGCATTTGTTGTGGAGGAGGACAGTTCCATTCATCATCCGGCTCCATCCTGAACACATGTGACTGCTCCAGTTCAAGCCAAACCAGCGTCCAAGTCCTCCACGGACCAGACTGTCATGACCAGAGCTCAGCTCAGAGTCCGGTCCAGTCCCTGCCTATGCGGATGGACACAGTACCAACTAATCAGACATTAACTGCTCTGCCAATTTAAGTGGTCACAGTGATACAAGTTCTGACATTCACAGCACTGCCAACACCAATGGTCACAATGTTTCAAGGCCCAGAATCCCATGAACAGCGGGACATGGAAATCCCAAAGTCGGTGTTCCAGTCTGCGCTATCTGTGATGGTTGTTGCGTGTGGGCCGCGCGTACCCCTGCAGCTCCTTTGTCTTGGCCACGGAGGCTGTTCCTTACTCTAGTGTTATAAACTCCAGTGTCCCTAGCTCCTTCATCTCAGTCACAGAGGACGTTCAATGCTCCGTAGTCACGGCCACAGTGGCCATTCCTTGCTCCCTCATCATGGCCACGGGGACCGCTCCTGAACTATCTACTGTATCTGCTCCATACCACCAGTGCCGCCCTGGCAGCATCCTGTACTGCCGGCACCTCCCTGGCTTCCTGTGCCACTAGCACCACCCTGTAGGCTTCCTATCCTGCCGGCACCACTTGCCAGCCCCTCGTCAGCCTCCAGGGCGTCTGCCCTCCTTCCCCTATTGGACTTATTATAGCGCAAAAACGCGCCTTCCTGTAGGAGGGTGTACTGTCATGTTTAGAGTTTGTTTTACTTGTTTCACGCCACTGTTCAGTTCTAATCTGTTAACCAGCCCTGTTCTCATGGTTTCATGCCTGTTTGTTTCCTTGGCAACTCATTGATTGATTCATTCAGTTCAGGTGTTGCTTGTTTAGTTCGTCTAGTTTGGTTGCTCTATTTATGCCCTCAGTTTCTCCCTAGTCTTTGTCTGGTTTTGAATGTATTTGTATAATAGTACTATAGCGGTATTTCTCCTGCGATCTCCTTGTTGGTGGATGTAATAAAGTACCTTTGGTCTTGCATCTTCTTCGTTGAGCGCCAATCTCTATGCTACAACCGTGACAGTTGCAGCAGCTCGTTGGTTCCTAGTACAAACCACAATGTGTCTTACTATCCTGGAATGCAGTGTTCCAGTCATTATATACAAAGTATAACAGATAAGATGCAAACCTGTTCTGTGAAACACAAAAGGAGATAGGAATGTCCACTCTGCTCTCTTCCTGAATGGTGATACTGTCAAGTATAGTAATGCAACTTGTGCAATTTTCTTACAATAATTTGTTAACTAAAAGTTTTACCTTTTCTCCTAAGGTGTTTACACTTTCAGCACAATTTGCTTTCCTCCTGTTTCTGTTCTCTTATACAGGAT
This sequence comes from Megalobrama amblycephala, assembly GCF_018812025.1. NCBI lineage: Eukaryota > Metazoa > Chordata > Actinopteri > Cypriniformes > Xenocyprididae > Megalobrama > Megalobrama amblycephala. Next base: position 35,597,953 of record NC_063062.1, on the reverse strand, counting down.
AGTGAAAAAAGTGCTTTGCTGTGCCCAGAAAGTTCTCCCATCAGAGATAAAGCCTAATTTCTGTAAACCAGACGGGAATGTTTATATTTCAAACTTTCCCACGTTGCTTTTAGTAGATGTTTTGTCTGGAAACGGCATATAGATTCTCAACAGCATGTTTCTTTTTTACAGATCTGAAGGACATGTGTGAGAAGGAAAAGCCCAGCAATGCGTCTCAGTCAGACAGCTGAGAAGAGACTCAATCAACATTCATTGTATTGACCACAATGGCAACATATTTCACTTCCAAGAAGTGGCATCCAAACAAGCCAAGTTGTACCGTATCTCCTCCTCTTGTTTTCCATAGCATGGGCGTTACCCAAGAAGAATTTATGGAGACATTTATATTGTGTTAAAAATATCTTGTGAAATGAGCCCTAGATGGCAATATAAAGTCACAATACATGCGCTCAAGCATGATGAGACATATGTTTTCCCTTTCTGATTTTAGGTCAAAGTCAGATTAGAGAAAGTGCTTATGTAATATACCCTACAAAAAATTATATTAAAATGATTCTCTCATTCAAATACACCCACCCACGCATACATACATGTGCACAGAAGGAAATTCAAACAGCTCCAGAAATAACTTACATGAATTGCATTAACTGTAATACTCATCAGTATTAAGAATGTTTTATATGCAGATATTATCTTAACCACAGAGAGCAAAATGATTGCATTTGTTTTTTGCTTGTCATCTGTGGTTGAATTTGTGCCTTGAGTAAGATGTTTCACAGGCATTTCAATGGTTTCAGAATGGTTTTAAGCCTCATTTGGACATGCCATGTAAACCAACAGGACACCTCAAAGAACTGCAAATCTATGATTAAATGTTCTTGGCAAATAGCATGTCACATGCCGTAATCCCCACTGGCAAATATGGCTTCAAGCGTTCAACACAGTTTCAACAAAGCTCACATTACATTGGTTGAAAAATCCCCTATATTATTATACACTTTATTTTCTATCCAATTTGGATCATTGTAAAATACTATACACTTCCCTTTGTCATGCAGTAGCTGCCCTGCAGGTTCACAGCTGAACTCAGAGAAGCAGAAGTGCAAGCATGCAAAGTTAATTGCAAAACCTTGCAGTAGAGGATCTACTACTTACTTGGAAAGAGCTGGTGTGTTGGGGATTAAATAAGATTATGTTGCATTTACAATTGTGCCCACTCTGATACAATGCTCTTTTTTTGTGTATGCACATATAACTATCCCTTTAAGACCTTTGCTGGCATCCATGATAGTCGGTGTGTGTGTGTGTGTGTGTGTGTGAGAGAGAGACAGATCAATTCCTGGACTTTTATCTTTGGGCCTTTTAGCAAGGCCCCCTGGAGACTGTAATAAGAAAATTATAAGTTGATTAACAATTTCTGCAACCCAACCACATGACATCCTGTTGAAGTGAAACCAAGATGACTGATTATTATAGTCATGTCCAACAATAGCATGGAAGAAATGACTCTAACTCTGGATAATATGGAGTTGTTTTTCCCAGCTATTGACGTAAAGGCTTGCGCAATAATGTTGCCAAACCACTGTGGATAGCATCTCCCTTTTCCCCCCTTGTTTTCTTTTACATATCAATGAAATGATTAACTAAATAAATCGATATCATTCAAACACCCACTTCTGTTCAGTTTTTAAGGTTTGAAGGCTGAGTATTTTTCATAAACACGGTAAGTCCTCTTTTATCACATTGGTTTGTGTGAATAATGGTAATGTGAACATTGATAATACTTTTATGCTTAACATCTTTTAAGGTAATTTATCTTGTTTTAATGAAGTTTACAGATAGATGTTTTGGACTAAAGCAACTTTTCCACAACCCTCTTCAACTCTTTCACTTTATCATGTTCATATAAAATTAAATTTAATTCAATTCAATTCACATTTATTTGTATGGCGCTTTTCACGATACATATCATTTCAAAGCAGCTTTACAGAGAATGCATGTCAACGTTACAATTTAAAGAATGCAGTTAGCAAATAATGTAATAATTTAGGCAATTAATTTACAATCACTGTTAGCAGTTTAACTGAACACAGAAGCAATGAGTTCCTGGAAAAATTAATTACATATTAACAATAATTAGGATATAGAAATTGTGCAATGTGCATGTTGATCCAGATGATTGCGTCTTCTGAAATCCTCGCAGGAGTTTGCGCCGTCTCTTCATAGGTGTTGGTCATCTGCGGTCTTCTTAAGAGGCTGAATTCAAACTGAAGCTGAAAAAGCTGAAATTTAGTGTTGTGACTTTAATCGTAGGCGTTTAACCATGAAAACTTAACTGCTTTTGGAGCTTTGAACAGATAATTTTATATGATATCCAAATTCTAAGATATAAAATTGATTAGATGCAACATAACAAAGGAAGACTTGAGGTAATAAGTATTAAAAAAAGCATTATTTTCATATAGCTTTGACAACATATAGTAACCAAACGAGATACAGTTCATTATAATTCATAATTCTGAAGATGGTCTTTAGAAATCTGGGAGCCTCATTAACTACAAGTCATATAAACTAATATTAAACAGTGAACTTGGCTTGACATTGGGAAGATGGAAAAAAAAATCTAATTTCTCCACCAGTCTTTGAATAATAATTTCCCTTTTTTTTTAGAGTGTAAACTTTGCATTAGCTAATACGTTAGTTCCTGCTGGTAAACCACAACTAACAATACGTGTGTCACTTTGTTGTTAAAGTATATTATTTGTTAGTTTGTATCTTTGCTATAAAACACTATTAAAAAGTTTGCCCTGGATGAAACACAGAACACTTTGATCTTTAGTGAGAACATAACGGGGTAAGTTGTCCCAATGCATTCAACCTATTACAGCCACCTATGAAGCAACAAAACGTGTCCATCGGAAAATGTAATGAATGCATCAGTACAGTTTCCCGCATCACAATAATATGTACGACTGAACTTTCTTACATCCATCCACCACTCGTTCGCGTTTGCGCATGCGCCCGCGGACAGTCTTTAGTGGGTACACTCTGTGCAGTACAGTGATGTATGGTGACCCCACTGGAGGATCCTCCCGAAAACAGCTACCGAGAGATATTAATGTTGTTGGGAGACAAAAGAAGCGATTGTTTCCATTCCGGGCATTTCAAGGAGACGCTGAAATCAGTGAAGTCATCTAACGGCGCCTCCCATTTGAAGAGCAAAGACGCCCGTGCGCGCACACTTAATACCCTAACTTTGCTCGTAGGATGTGACAGTACAGCGCGCTTGATCTGGGGGAGAGGGGTGGGGGGACTCTCCCGACAATCCACTCGCACTTTACGGACTATCATTGTGTTTTTATCTACATCGATATACGTGCATGCTGGTAAGTTGATTTATGTCTCTTCAAGTAAGCTCATCTCTTTGAGCCGTGCCTCAAAATCTCGTGCGCTGCCTGACTCCATGTTGATGATGCCCAAACATGCTGTCTATGTAGGAAGTTCACTAAGTTTTGAGACACGGTCTACATCTATGGCCTCGAGTTGAAACTGTAAAAAGAATACGCAAGTGTTTTTGAGCAATTCTTAACATTGTTTTCGACATCTTTTTTGTCAGCAACATCCGAATGTTACGTTGTTTCCACTGTAAGATAGAATGTTACTCTCATAGAACATAGAATGATACATTGTTTCCAATGTAACAGAGTAACATTCTCTTATAAATCTTAGTAATGTAGAACTAAGATTTATCGGGTAAGACATTTTTAAACGCGTTGTTGCCAGTTGTTGATGCAATATTTAACCATTAGTTGGTGATGAAGTTGTCTTTGGTTTAGAGTTCAGTCATTTACCTGACGCTTTTATCTTAAAGGGTTAGTTCACCCAAAAATGAAAATTCTGTCATTTATTACTCACCCTCATGTCGTTCTACACCTGTAAGACCTTCGTTCATCTTCAGAACACAACTTAAGATATTTTTGATTAAATCCGATGGCTCAGTGAGGCCTGCATAGACAGCAATGGTACTTCCTCTCTCAAGATCTATAAAGGTACTAAAAACATATTTAAAACAGTTCATGTGACTACAGTGGTTCAATATTAATATGATAAAGCAACAAGAATATTTTTTGTGCGCCAAAAAAACAAAAACAAAGAAATAAACAAACCCCCTGACTTTTTAACAATTTCTAGTGACAGGCGATTTCAAAACACTGCTTCGGCGTTATGAATCTTTTGAGTCAAATCCGTGATTCGGATCAAGTGTTAAACCACCAAACTGCTGAAATCACGTGACTTTGGTGCTCCGATCTACTTATTCGATTCGTAAAGCTCTGAAGCTTCATGAAGCAGTGTTTTGAAATTGGCCAGCATTAGATATTGTTAAAAAGTTTTTTTGTTTTTTTTTGGCACACAAAAATATTCTTGTCACTTTATAATATTAACGTAGAACCACTGTACTCACATGAACTGATTTAAATATGTTTTTAGTACATTAATGGATCTTGAGAGAGGAAATGTCATTGCTGGCTATGCAGGCCTCACTGAGCCATCGGATTTCATCAAAAATATCTTAAATCGTGTTCTGAAGATGAACGAAGGTCTTACAGGTGTTGAACGACATGAGGGTGAGTAAAAAATGACATTATTTTCATTTTTGGGTGAACTAACCCTTTAAGATGGTCTTAGCTGGTATTATTGTTCTCCCAGATTGGCCAAGCCAGTCTTTAGCTGGCCTTAGCTTAAAAGTGTCCAAACAATCAACAGACCAGATTTATAACAACTAGGACAATGTAGGAAAAAAAATCTTAAATCATACTAATATGTTTTTCCGGTCTTAGGATGTAGGAGTATTGTAAGCTTAGACGTCTCTAACAGTTAAAAAAAATAGGGCTGTGCAACAAACTCGAGCTCCTCTTCTCTTATATCGAAAATTAATAAAGTGTTAAATATGGATATTTTTCTTACAAAAACGTATTGCTTCACTTCAAAAGGCCTTTATTAACCCCGACAGCCATATGGATTACTTTTATTATGGATGGATGCACTTTTTTTGGGCTTCAAAATCTTGACTCCCATTCACTACCATTATAAACCTTATATCTTAAATATATATTAGATTGTGTTCGTCCTAGGATGGGTAAATCATGGGATCATTTTCATTTTTTTGGCTGAACTATCCCTTTAATGCAATGTGTATCAGTTGAAATTGAGTCTGGTGTCAAAATTAGTCCATGGCTTTTTGCAAGCCAAATGTAAAAGATGGTGATTTGCACACAGGCTTGTTTGGCACAAATGCAAATATGTCAGGTAAAATGTAAGTACATTTATGACAAAAAGAGTTACAAACCTTATAAAGTTGACTTGTTGATTTTTATTATTGATTTATCATTATAATAATGCTATTATCTGCAGTCCTTGACATTATTATCCCAGAGTCATTCTTACTGCATCCACCTTAAAGGGATAGTTCACCCAAAAATGAAGATTATCCCATGATTTACTCACTCTCAAGCCATCCTAGGTGTATATGACAATCTTCTTTCAGAAGAACACAATCTGAAATATATTTAAAAATATCCTTTATCCTACAGTCCTTCAAGGTTTATAATGACAGTGTATGGAGGGCCACATTTTGAAGTAAAAAATAATGGATCCATCCTTAAAAATAAGTAATCCATACGACTTCAGTGGGTTACTAAAGGCCTTCTGAAGCGAAGCGATGGGTTTTTGTAAGATCCATATTTAAAACTTGATGAATTCAAATAACTAGCTTCCGGTGGACGACCGGACGCAGAATGCACAAGTCGACTTGCGCAAAATGAGTAACCCGTGATGCGATGTATTACACAGGATGTAGGAGTATCATAAGCTTAGACAGGTTTTAAATATGGATCGCTTCACTTCAGAAGGCCTTTATTAACCCCCTGGAGTTGTATGGATTGCTTTTATTATGGATGAATGCATTATTTTTTACTTCAAAACGCAGACCCACATTCACAGCCATTATAAACCTATTGCAAACTGGTATTTCTTATCATATTATTTTAATTAATTATTGTATTCAGTTTTACATTTACTGCACATTGTTATTCTTCTAGTTATTTACTTATTATTTCGGCTGATTATTCAGAAGTCTCACACATTCACAGAAAAAAAGCTTATTCCGTGTTGTAAAATAAGGTGGATATCATACAAATGTTGTCAAAACCTTTCGGAGTTTGTTACTTGTTAAAACATTTGTTTCAGTAAGTATTTTTTTAAGTGCTCATGTGAGAAGATGCACTTGCACAATGTGTCTTACATAAGACTTCTCCCCTCTTTTCCCCTTATGAAAGTCAGGGCCTGATTGCATCAGTATGTGGGCTTCTGGCTAAGATATGGCAGAGTATGTAAATGTTAAGTAATAATTAGCAGTTCACTCAAGATCTTAAAGGCATTGTAGATTGCATTACAGTGTTTGTCAGCGTATTGAAAGACAGTTGCAAAGTAATGCATTTGCTGTGAGGATTTGAGACAGGATATATGAGGTGGCTCTTCCACTTTTACATCCTTGTTATTGCTCAAATGACGTCTGTCTTTGTAATTTGTTATAATGCTTAAGAAAGTTTGCAAGCTGGATTTTGACAGTAGTGTTTCATGTGGTTTAAAAATGTTTACAAGAGAATAGAGTTTCAGATCTATGCCTTAGTTTGTGGCCGATGTCTTTCAAAATTCTCATAGACCTCTAGGACCATTAGCCGAAAAATGCCCATCTAGTTTCGTTCCGATCGGCCTCTGTTAATCTTGTCTAATAGGTGCTCAAACTTCATTGGCTGATGGCGGCCATGTTTTTCAAGATATGTCCTCATAGACAATCATGGCTCCTTAGACCAAGACACTGCATGCCAAATTTCAAGTCAATCGGACTAAAGGTTGCGTAGTTATAGCTGTTTTCATGTTTTTTTTTTTTCATGTTATAGTGGCACCAAGTGTCCAGTCACAGTGATTTTTGTACTGTGACCACAGACTGAGCCCCTACATGTGTGTCCCAAGTTTGGTGCAAATATCTCATTCCGTTCAAGAGTTATAGCCATTTTAGTAAAGTGGCCCCGCCCATTTCAAAAGTTTTGGCGTCCTTGAATCAAAATTTCAACTTTGCTTTTGATAACTTTTAATATACAGTGTCCAGAGAACATTTCTGCACTGGTTTGGTTCCAGTCGGTCTAGTTTGCAAAATTCAAAATGGCGGAAAATCTTTCCAAGCGCAAATGAAATCAGAGATATACGTTTTGTTCGTCTTGAGCCAATGTTATAAGGCACTTGAGTCTGGGGCAAATGTTCTAGGAGTTATGAGCAGTTTCACGCTTTTGATCGCTGTAACGCCACCATTGGCCAATTGGGGTCATACCCTGTCAGTCTCTCCCCAAATTGAGACCTATCATCTGGCCACGTTTCAAGTCTCTAGTCCTTACGGTTTGAGACAGGATGTATGAGGTGGCTCTTCCACGGAAAGCTTACATCCTTGTTATTGCTCAAATGACGTCTGTCTTTGTAAGGTGTTATAATGCTAAACAAAGTTTGCAAGCTGGATTTTGACAGTAGTGTTTCATGTGGTTAAAAATGTTTACAAGAGAATAGAGTTTCAGATCTACGCCTTAGTTTGAGGATTAACGCGATCACACACTTACAGTACACACATTGAGAGATTTGAACATTGCCACACTGTAGGCAAATTATCATGAAGTCATTCACTTAAAGGGGTGGTTGATTATGATTTTACTTTTTTAACTTTAGTGTGTAATGTTGCTGTTTGAGCATAAACAACATCTGCAAAGTTGCTCAAAGTTCAATTCAAGGGAGATATTTTCTTTTAAAGAAGTCGCTTTTTAAGGACTACAACAAAGGGCTGAAGTCCTTAATCACATAATCCCTTTGAGGAATCATTTGTTACAGAAGGGTCTAATTTGGGCTAAAATTCATAAGGCAATACTGACACCATTGTTCACAACACACTGGAGCACATGCAACTGTAATTTTCTGGACAACGCGTGCTAGGCGCAGTGCACCCCATAAACACAATCAAGCCTTCGAAAAAAGCTGATCAACCTCTCCTTTAATGTTATGCTTACATTGATGCACAGATGCATTTGGGCGTGGTTTTGTTTTTCTCAAGAAGAGTCACAAGTTCGTCAAATGGCCTTTTCCCAAGCAAAGAGTGCAGCATTCTGCTGATAAAGGGCCAGGCAGTGCATGGTTTTGTGAGATAGTAGTGCAGTCAGGTTTTTCTCATGAATTTACCCAGAAGATGTCAGTGTGTGACATTTCAACTTCTTGTTTCATTGACTTTTGTCAGAATTTCACATCCTGAGCAGCCATATGCTAAAGGGACAGTTCGATTAAAATTGTCATTATTTACTCATAAGAAGAGATTTTGAAGAATGTGGGTAGTCAAAGTGTTGACGGTAGCCATTGACTTCCATAGTATTATTTTTTTCCCATTCTATGGAAGTTAGTGACTACTGTCAACTGCTTGATCACCCACATCCTTCAAAATATTTTCTTTTGCATTCTAGTGTTGTCAAAAGTACCGGTACTTCGGTACCAAGTCGGTACTGAAATTTTGAAAATGTGACGATACCAGCATTTCTGTAGAACCGGTAGTACCGAGATTCCGGGTATATTCGGTACTCACTGATAGGGCTGTTGGCAGTATTTACTTGAATATGACACGAGTGAAGCACAGAGCTTTGTTTACAAAAGAAATAATAGGTTAGCAATTAAATGTGACATCGCAGCCACGGAAACATATTGGTTCATGCCGAATGACAGAGGTACGCGAGTCCATACATTTAAGCTTTGTATTCTGTTTTGCGAATCGCGATCTGGTCACCTGATTAGCAGAGAATTTAACAATATTCCATTAGTTATTCCATATGGAATCTCTGTTTCTTTTCCCAAATCTTCACTCACGCAGGGGATTATAAACGTCTCTTCCTTTCGTTCGCATTTAGGCCTATTATAGGCTATTCGCATTCTTTACTGTGGTAAAGTAGAAAAAAACACCGTAGGACAGAAACCTTTTTGCTTGCACGTCAATTTCTATTTATCAAAGTTTGCGCTTGTTATTAGTCTTTATAAGGCGCGTCAAGTTTATTTGCATATATCGCGTTTCACGCGCCGGCGATTTTAAGTTTCGTTTTCTCTGGCAGCGCTAAATCAAACATAGCATGAATGTCTGAAGATAAAACTCGCTCTTCAGACCTTTTACAACAAGTGTCAGTTGCTTGTAATATCAGGAGATAACATGAAGATATTATTAAAGAGAAATTGTCTCTTTCCTGCTCGAGTCCTCATCCCTCTCAAAGCGCAGAGCGGTAGGCTACAAAGCCTATAATAACGGGACATTGGCTATAAATGACGCATCTTTGTGTGGAAATAAAAAACGAATGTTTTTTAAAATAATATTTAACTTTCTTATTATTTAGGTTACCATTATTTACCTTTATTTATTTTAGAGATTTACAGGCTAGTATATTGTTTCACTGACGGAACAGCTAAAATAAACACGCATGTTTGTTACCCCTGTTGAAAAAACGAGCATATGTTGGTAAGGTAGGTTTTGAAGCTGGTATGCTGGTTTGAGCTGGATTATTCTGGTCCAGGACCATTTTAGGACCAGCATGGACCAGCACTTGACCAGCATACACCAGCTCAAACCAGCATACCAGCTTCATAACCTACCAGCATATGCTCGTTTTTTCAACAGTACAAAATGGATGTTTGAGCATTTATTTATTTAATATTTCAAAATTTATTTCATTGAGGCAGCCTATACACACACAAACATACACACATGCTCCAAATCATATTTAATGTTTTTAAAATAGGCTATATAAAGTTGTAAAATAGTTCCAACAGATTTTGCTGTGGTACCGAAGTTGGTACCGAGAACCGTAAAATTTTCATGGTATCGGTACCGACTACTGGAATTTTGGTACCGTGACAACGCTACAACAGACAAAAGAAAAACATACAGGTTTGGAACAACTTCATGGTCATTTTTGGGTGCACTATCCCTTTAAGGCATGTTAACAAGTTTTATGATTACTTGCTGTATCACGTTTTAAATTTTTTTTTTTTTTTAATCTTGATTTTGTTTTTGGGCTCTACTAGAATATGTTTTCATGCTTGCATGCTCAAAAAAATCCTCATATTTGACATCTCCTCTCTTCCCAGTCTGTCAGTAACGCTCTGTTTAGTTCCTGTCTCTATGATTGGTCGGCTGGAGCAGTGTGTTGTGATTGGTCAAGCGCTTCAAGCGTGTTTGGGAAATGTCCCGCCCCTTACCATAACCGACTGTTTCAACACACTTCTAACTAACTCAACCAGGCCCCACTTCCTTTTTTGCATATGCCTTGGTCGGGAATTATTTAACTGAGGAATATCGTGACGTGTTCATTCCCAGAAGAAAACATTCTCATTCTGAAAACATTTTGGGAAGTTTATTTCTGAAATTTCTGAAACGAGTAGTGACAAGTCCAACTAAAACATTTCAGAAAAACAATGTGTAAATAAAGTATTTGTGCTAACGTTTTAAGAACGACCTGATAACTTTGAATGAACAGTGTTACTGTGATAATGTTCATAAGTGAACCTTGCCAGAAAGTAAGCTAGGGTTGGATGATTAATCGAAAAGTAATCAAAACCAAAATTCAGAACCTCTAATCGACGTAATTTTCCCAGGTCCGTTACTTTGCTTTTTTTAATCCTGTTAATAGTTTTCCCTTAAAAACACACTACCGCGTTTGTAGTCACGTGACTAAGCACCGTCCAGTCAGTGGCATGGAAGCAACACTGAGGCGAACTCAAACGGCGAGTCACACACACAGACAGACAGTGCATGAGCCCTGAAGTGAGATCACTTTCGCTTGCGTCCACACGAAAGTTTGTCAATTGTATGTTTAAAGGCTTGCCAGTTTGAACATTCAAGTGATTTTACACCATTCAAGAACAACATGGAAAACATCTCACTTCAGTGCTCGTGAGTTGTTTTCTGTGACGCAGAGAGCCAAGCTGCGTCGCGTCTCTGACAACGTGTGTTCCCTGAAGCTTTACTTGCATCTTCACTAAACTTTGTGTTTCAAGGCTTGCCAGTTTGGACATTCAAGCAATTTTAGACCATCGGATGTGTATTATTATTAGTGATCGACCAATATTGATTTTTTATAACCGATACCGATACCGATTATTTGCATGTTTATTTACCCGATAACCGATATGCAGAACCGATATTTATTTACTGTTATACTTCTGTTTTTGACAATTATTACAACACAAATGAGCTGAACAAACCATTTTATTTATAACAAATCACTCCCTCCTTACTTGTCAGTTGGCATTTTATGATCTAAATTTAATCTAACGTTAAATCATGAAATGCCAACTGACAAAGTGCTGTTTGACTATAACTTAATCAACTGCGATCGCGCATGGAGATAATAAATAATTAATTTCCACAAAGCGGTAGGCTATATTTATATGTGTATTAGTGAAATAATTGTTATGTAGTAAATGATAATATAATCTAGGGTGTTTAAACAAGATAATCTTGTCAAAAGTTTCATTCAGTGGCCGTGCTTAAGCCTCCTGATCATCCGTCAGTTGCTAAGCAATATGAACGAACTTTTTCTTCTAGACTAATGGTGAGCAAATACAACAGATCGAGAATTAAATTCAGCGCTTTTATTTTCAACATGCACTCATTCATGTCTGTTTTATTTAATTCATGTAAAGTAAAGGACAGGACGAATTACACTGTGTGACTCAATGAGTTCGTCTCAATTGTTTAGAAACAAGCTGCATAAATTAACTATATCAGGAATTAATGTCTCAGATCTCATTTGTGCATGTCTGTTATGTTAAATAAAGTTGATTAATTAAAGCAAACCAAGTAGAACATATAATTTACCTGTGCACTGAGTTGTTGACTGATCTCCTCAGACGCCCGGGCTGCAATGGCGGAAATCTCAAAACGGCCACAAGATGGCACCATAAATCGGCGAATCCGATATTACAAAACCGATACCCGATTATGGAAAAATGCTTAAATATCGGGAAAAATATCGGTAAACCGATACATCGGTCGATCACTAATTATTATATTGAGCTACTTGCGCTGATACGTTGTGGCACACGAACACTCATACAGACAGTAGCTGCACATCACGTGAAGAGCTTAGAAACTCGTCAACGCTGTCCTGTGATTTATCACTGAAGTAGCTTAGAAACTCAATAGTTATAGCATATATTTTTCTACTTTTAAAGTAACTACTTAACCCACAGCTTCACAATTAATGGAGATACGGTGTGACTAATTCACACACGCAATCGCTCTCTCATTAATGCATTCGGCCAGGTATTAGAATTGGCCGATTTTCCACATGATCGCCCGAACCGGTAACCGTATTTTGTTGCCAACAGCAGCTGTGTGTTCTCGCTTTCTTCTCTCCAACAGCGAAGAGACACACACCCGCCTCCTCTCAGTTGCTCCTCTCATTCACCCTGGTTAAATAGTGCTTGTGTTTTGTATAATTTTAGTCCGCAGGTTTCGCGTTCACACCAAAAGCACACACACCACTGATCTACATTAGTGGAGCGCACAAGCCGCTTCTCAGTCTCAAACAGCTTGTGAGTCACAAGTACCAAAATGAGGGGCTTACTGCACTTAAATGGTCAAATACATAAAAAATTAGGTCAAAATGTCTGTCTCGGCGAGTATTCAGTGAAACACAGTCAGTTTTGGAAAGTTAAATAGCTGAGAAAATCAACATAATGTTGTGTAACAGTATATTGGGTCCGTGCATAAACTCTTAAAGTGACAGCAGTCCAATATTCCTGCTGCTGTCTGTCGTGTTAAAGGGATAGTTCACCCAAAAATGAAAATTTGATGTTTATCTGCTTACCTCCAGGGTAGGTGACTTTGTTTCTTCAGTAGAAGAGTACAAATGAAGACTATCCAGTGTTATTTTACATTTGATTACTTTATTTGTGTAGTATTTCTTACCTGAATAAAAACCTACTTAACCTGAAAAACTTAGTTTCATATCTCTCTTTATTGTATTTGTGCTTTTGTTTGCAGCTTGTTTATTTATTCTTAGGACTGTCACGATAATTACTTTTTGTTGTGCGATATATTATTCCAGAAATAATTGCGATAAAATGATATTATAGTAATTTCAAGACCATTTTATGCCACCCAATATAATCATAATATAACAGCATAATAATGCAAGTAGGCCTACACACTTTCAAAAGACAACAACCATTTAATTCTTTAGATCATGGAAATGAATGATCAAAAAATGTAATATCCTTAATAAAAAACTGGTAAATGTTTTCTAAAAAAGTGCAAAGTAACAAGTAAAATGCAAATGCACAAAAGGCACTATGGAGATTTTCCATTTATACATTTTTATTCTATTGCTGAAAACACAAACCCTACTTAGCAGTCTGTATGAACAAAGCCAAAGATGCCTCAAGGCCATATCTACTGCTAAAATTATTTTTCTAGAGGCGTGTTTTTTTCTTAACCGCCACATGATTATGATACAGCACACGAGATGCTGCAATAGATACGAGCACAATGGTCAAACATGTCTGTTTACATAGAAAATACAATTGAAAAACTGCAGCGGAATGCCAAAAATGCATTCTCTGTGAAAATGAACTCTACACTCGAGTCTCAACTGCTGTGAAATGGCCTTACACTAGCTGTTAGTGTGCAATATTTTGTCTGTGACATTTATATTTGCACCAGAACAGTGGATTGCGGCTTTGAAATCGAGAGCATTTGGACTTGTTCCTCCAAACTGTCTGTAGTTGTCAGCAAAACACTTTTAACGCCTCAAATAACGCCTTTTTTCACCTGGCGATGACTGCTCTGTGTAGGAACTGCAGATGACTGCATGATCGGCAAAATGTTGGTGACATTCATTATCATGTAAACATAATATATTGCGTCACTAAAAATGATTGAGGTCATGTACATATATTGCGCGATAAGTCGATATATTGATTATTGCAACAGGCCTATTTATTCTTATTCAATTACTGACTTTTACTTGCTTTTTGTATGAAAATAAAACTTTGCATTGAAGAAAAGTAGATTTTTGTTTGTATACGCTGTCAATTATAGCTCTTAAAAAGAAAATCGGAATCAGCAACAATCAGTATCGGCAGATCACATTAACAAAAAAAAAATCGGAATCGGCCAAGAAAATTGCAATTGGTGCATGTCTAACTCTTTGATCAGGAAAAAATATCCCAGCTCATTAGAAGCACCTTGAATGCGCCTCTGTGTTTTTAACATGGGAAGCGTGCAGAACAGAATAGAAGGCTTGAGGTGATGGGGTTAGGTGCACGATTTGGGGATGGGATTGATGTTAAAGTTGGGTTATTAGTTTAAACATCTAAAAATGTGTGGAGAAGATATGCATGTCTGGTGCGCTTCATTAATGGACTTCTTTATTTTCAAATGAGAATTACGAAACACGAATCCTAAGAACTTGTTATTAAGGGATGTTGTTAATGGCTCCCTGTGATGAAAATCTAATTGTTTATATGTCTGTGTGCTGCATGAAACAAACCATGTTCAAATTCATCAGTCAGCACCATTGCTGAGTATTTTTTCTTTAAAACTGCAGAGTACCAAAGCCTCAAAAACTCGGTTTGAAACCACCCGTTTCCTACCATCGCAAACATGTGACCAATCGTGTCAGTGTGCAGGGTGGGGCTTTTCTGCAGTCAGCACAAGAACACTTTTAGGAAAGTACAGGAAAAATTGGGTATATAGCAATATAGCGGGTGAATTATGCATATATTACAATTTTATGATGAACTTTCTCCACAGACTCTCTATGATTTCTAAGGATGCTGATTTTTAGAAAGCAGAAATCTGACTATGAGATGGTGAACGGGAACATGGTTTGTGTAACATTAGCAACACATTATGAGCTGTTTGATTACGAAGTCAAGCCAAAGGGTAATCGTATCAATTACCGTTATGTGTCTGACGCCGTAGAGAGTGATACATAAAACGCATTAACATTCTGATACAACTTGACCCTGTGTAATTAGCTCTTCCTCTTTTTCTTCTGAATCAGTTTCTGTTTCAAACATATATGGCTGAATCAGCCCAATATTTCCACTTGCCATTGTTTGGCGTCTACTAGAGTTGACCGAGTGGATCAGGTAGTCCGAGCTGGTGTGACTGAGTGGGGGCGGGGCTAATTTGCAAATTCATGGAGGTGTTTGCTTGTTAATGTCAAATGAGTTAATTATTTCTCACTTAGAATCACATGTTTCAGAGAAGGCTCTTTAATGCTCAGCATGCTGGGACACACAACGACTTTGCTCTGACTGCTGAAGGTTGTCTGTGTCTGGACGCAGAGCCAAGGTTAAATAGGGTAAACAGCGGAGCTGTGAGCTCAAGCCTATCAAGATTATTGGATTCCATTTTCAGTCAGGTTATAGCTATTTTTATGCTTTCGCTCATATGTATTTACTTAAAGGTGCCCTAGATTGTTTTTTTTACAAGATGTAATATAAGTCCTAGGTGTCCCCTGAATGTGTCTGTGAAGTTTCAGCTCAAAATACCCCATAGATTTTTTTAAATTATTTTTTTTAACTGCCTATTTTGGGGCATCATTAACTATGCACTGATTTTTTTCAGCACAGCCCCTTTAAGAGATGCGCTCCCTCTGCCCCACGAGCTCTCGACTATATATACAGTGCATAAACAAAGTTCACACAGCTAATATAACCCTCAAATGGATCTTTACAAGATGTTCGTCATTCATGCTGTATGCATGCTTCGAATTATGTGAGTAAAGTATTTATTTAGATGTTTATGTTTGATTCTGTGTGAGTTTGAGGCTATGCTCTGTGGCTAAAGCTAACATTACACACTGTTGGAGAGATTTATAAAGAATGAAGTTGTGTTTATGCATTATACAGACTGCACGTGTTTAAAAATGAAAATAGCAACGACTCTCGTCTCCGTGAATACAGTAAGAAACGATGGTAACTTTAACCACATTTAACAGTATATTAGCAACATGCTAATGAAACATTTAGAAAGACAATTTACAAATATCACTAAAAATATCATGATATCATGGATCATGTTAGTTATTATTGCTCCATCTGCCATTTTTCGCTGTTGTTCTTGCTTGCTTACCTTGTCTGTGCACAGATCCAGCCGTTAATACTGCCTTTCCTTGTCTAATGCGTCGAATGGGCTGGCATTATGCATATATTGGGGTCATACATATTAATGATCCCGACTGTTACGTAACAGTCGGTGTTATGTTGAGATCCGAGTGTTTTCCAGAAGTCTTTTAAACAAATGAGATTTACATAAGGAGGAGGAAACAATGGGGTTTGAAACTCAATGTATGTCATTTCCATGAACTGAACTCTTGTTATTCAACTATGCCAAGGTAAATTCAAATTCTGATTCTAGGGCACCTTTAAACTATACTGTTAAACTGTAGATAAACTATTTTATTTATTTATTTATTTAATATGGACATAGCAATAACATTGGACAAACCAGATGCATTGTTTAAAGTGTTATAGCACATGTGCTAATTTTTAACACCTGTCCATAGGGACTTTTATAACAGAAAAAAA
This sequence comes from Megalobrama amblycephala, assembly GCF_018812025.1. Lineage (NCBI taxonomy): Eukaryota > Metazoa > Chordata > Actinopteri > Cypriniformes > Xenocyprididae > Megalobrama > Megalobrama amblycephala. The sequence goes on along the minus strand of NC_063062.1, from coordinate 35,581,282 downwards.
CACATTATTAAACAAAACACGGCACAATTTACACATGGGAACAACTTTGGCCCGATTTAAGCCACTTTTTGAGCTCTCTGGTGAAGATGTTAATATTGTTCTGTAATTTGAATCCTGTGGGGAGAGAGTTCCATAGTGTAGCCCCTCTGAAGGAGAAGCTAGACTGTCCAAAAGATGTTCTAAACTTCGGGAGCACACAATCCCCACTAACTGAGGCTCTGGTGGAAGGTCTAAAAGAGCCCCGACGCCTCCATGAGGCCAGAGAACAGTGGTGTCAATTTCAAAATACTAAAATTTACAAAATTTTCAAAAGTAAAAAGCTTTTGTATGATATCACAATGATGCCATCTCATTGGTTTTTTGTCAGATATCTTAATTGCCTGTTTATATAGAGAAATAACTGGTTTCAATGTGGACCCTGATGTTTGTGACCATGCTGTTATACAGTATGACAAATGTGAAAAAACCATTGCATGCATAAACAATACAGCCGCGTGATGTGACAACTCTCCTCTAATAAAACGAAAACAGTTCAGATTTGATTTAACTTTCCTGCAAACATGATTTACTTGACTTTGAAACTTCAGGTGTTTATCCAAGATTATGCCCAAGTATTTCGTTTCATGAACCTCATGAATGGGTTCATGGTCTAAATGAACCTCAAAGATGCTGTCAGGGGACCTCTGGTTGATAGAAAAACACATTGAGAAAGTTTTCTGTGTGTTTAGAGTTAAATGGGACATCTGAAGCCATCTTGAGACGTTATGTAAAGCCTGTGTTAACTGCTGCCCAGCCAGTGCAGTTGTTTTTGCTGACACATAGATAACTGTGTCATCAGCACAGTTGCTGGCAATTTACACCCTGACAGCAATCTGGGAGATCATTTATATACAGAGAAAACAATAATGGTCCTAGAACTGACCCTTGAGGCACTCCCAAGTCATTAGGACTTAGGTTGGATTTAACAGTTCCTACTTTCACACATTGTTCTCTACCCTCCAGGTAGGACTTAAACCATAACAGAGCTTCAGCTGAAAATTGAAATTGCTGTAATTTCTGCAATAAGATACAATGGTCCACTGTGTCGAAAGCTTTCTTCAGATCTAAAAACACAGCGCCTACGACATTCCCTTTGTCCAGTGAACCTTTGATCTGTTCCAACAAGAAACAGTTGGCGGTTTCTGTGCTGTGCTTTTGTCTGAACCCAAACTGCTGGGGGTGCAACAATTGGTTATTTTCAAGATGTTCTATTAATTGCTCCGCCACAATTTTTTCCAACACTTTGGAAACGACAGGGAGAATGGAAATAGGCCTGTAATTGCAGGCTTGGTCTTTGTCGCCTGACTTGTAAATTGTAGTGATTACAGCAATCTTCCAGCTCTGTGGGAAAGTATTTGTTTGTGTTGACAAGTTTACAAGGTAAGTAATGGGGTCGAGTAAACTGCTTAGATGTTTTTTAATTAGATCTACATTAAGATTATGTATGTCTCTTGATGTAGAATTTTTCATATTGACAATAATTTTCCTTACTTTGTCATGCGAAACTTCTCTGATTTTTAAAAGATCTGTACTGCTAAGCTGAACTTTGTTTTCAAAAGGTAATTTGCCCTTGAAAGGTTTAGCTAGATCGTAAACTGATTCAACAAAAAATTTGTTGAACTCGTTAGCAATTAACTGGTTGTCATTAACGTAATTATTATCAATTTTAAGGCAATATGTCATTTGATGATTTATCCTATTAGAACTTGTCAATTTGTTTATATGTTGCCATAGTTTGGAGCTGCTTCCATTTGCTTCTTCTATCATTTTTATAAAATTAATTAAATATACATCAATTAATTTAATTAATTTAATTAATTTAAATGCATGTGATAATAATGTAGTATTGATAACGTAGCATAAACATTCTTATTTATTGCTTTTTGCTTGCTTATTTACATGCTCTTCACATTAATTACATGCCTAAAATATTAAAATGCAAATTAGTCTTCGCCTGCACTCAATCACACCAGCTCGGACTACCTGGTCCACTCAGTCAACTCTACGTGTTTAAAATACTCTGTCATTGTTTGTCCTACAGATAAGAGTAATGCATCATTTGAAACCGTCTATATTTATAGAAAGGGTCTATTTTTATTTGTGTAAACTCATAATAACAAGAAAACGTTGTGCCTTTGTAAAATAAAGAAAACGCACAGGATGGCGTTTCTGCCGTCTCGGTCTCCCTGAACTGGAGCGTGTCACAAAAATGAACCGAAACTCAGCGTACAGGCTACTTGCCTCACAGACGTATAGAAAGAATTAAATGTCTGCTTTTAATTAAATTAACCAATTCAAATTGATAATAAATACTTTCTGCTGATGTAGTTTGTATGAAAGGTGCATTTCTCTATAGAGGCGTGTTCACTATACTGCGGAGATGACGAGTCAACATCGTCAACTTCGTCTTTGCAGCCGACACTGATTCAGAAAGCACAAGTTTATGAATTTTTTTTTTTTTTTTTAAATGTATCCTTGCTACATGCCATTTATAATCATTATTTTTGCTGGTGCTTTGTGGCAAGCTTTATGTGTGCGCTTGAGCGTGGAATAGGCTATATTATTATGCCTATAGATGTCAAATGGTTTAGTATTCTCCTCTGTATATATTAAATTAATATAAACATGCAATTAGTTGACTAATGGCTTAAATGAACAACTTATTGTCGACTAGAGAACTCTTTAGTCAGGGGCAACCCTACGAGGAGTTTTGGGGTTGGTCACATGATCACCTTGCACATGACCCCTGTAGCAAGATGATGTAGCTTGGACACCTCACCTCTCCAAGATACCCTGAAGGACCTACCTGAGAGGTAAGACTTGAGCCACTGGAGTGCGGTTCCCGAGATGCCCTTCAACATGAGGGTTGACAGAAGGATCTGGTGTCAAAAGCAGCAGACAGATCCAGCAAGATTAGTACTGATGATTTTGAAGTCGCTCGTGCCAGTCTCAGTGCTTCAGTGACTGGGCAAGAGCAAGGCAATCTCAGTTGAGTGGCCACTCTTGAAACCAAACTGGTGGTTGTCGAGGAGGTTGTTCTGTGTGAGATAAGTAGACAGCTGGTTGAACACAACTTTCTCAAGTGTCTTTGCAATGAAAGGAAGAAGGGATACTGGTCTGTAGTTTTCTTAAAGGTGCTAAAGAGGATATTTTCGTCGACTGAGAAACCAAAGACTGTTAGCAAGTTTTTGAAATGAGCGCATGCGTAAGAACAACCCCCCTCCTTCACAGCTCATTTCGAGGGAACGCCTCCCAAAACTCGTGCACGAGTATTGGAACACGAGTGTTTACCACCGGCATTCGCTGTGTCGTGTTAGTGGATTCATTATGTCGGACATTATTTACATTATGTACTCCTGTCTCCTGACAAAAACATTGCATGCGGCGCCTGTAGAGTGTGGAAAGTTACTGGAGCGCGCAGCCGCGCACGTCTCGCACAAGGAACGTCATGGCAGTGATTGACAAGCCAGAGGGTTGTTTTTACCCACATGGAAAGAACCTATATGTGGATATATGCGCATATATGAAACCTATATGCAGTGTATATGTACATATATGCACATATATGATAATATATATGCTGCATATATGCACATATATGATAATATATATGCTGCATATATGCACATATATGATAATATATATGCTGCATATATGCACATATATGATAATATATATGCTGCATATATGCACATATATGATAATATATATGCTGCATATATGCGCATATATACTGCATATATGCTATATATATGCTGCATATATGCGTATATATACTGCATATATGTGTATATATGCCACATATAGGCAAAATTGAGGTGCATATATGTGCATATACAGGAAATATAGGTCTCCTGTATTGCTTCTTCATATCCATATATATGCCCTATACATACAAGATATGTCTTCTATATAGCTAATGGCAGGATCTGGTCATTTTGTAGCTCATATCTCATTTTTGACTGTCATACATGATGCCTAGCTCATATTTTCTATTATCAAGGCAAAAACTAAGAATTAACGAAAAAAATTATGCAAGAACTTATGTATGTGCGAATGTAGCAGTTATGTATTTAGACAATTATTTTGTGATTCCACTTGCCATGACCATATTTGGGGTTTCCTGCCGCCATGCTGACTTGGGGTGTTGACGCACTTTGCTGCTTCCCAGTCTGCATGAGACATCACAGCGGTAGGTCGCACAAAGTTTTTGCGGTGATTCACTTAAGGCCATGTTTCATGTAACAGCTGAATTCACATGATATATTTGTATGATTGTAATCCAAAACCCCTCTGTGATGTACATTCAGATGTTTCGTTGATTATTTTTCTTTACTTAAGTTACTTTTAATATCTCTCTTTCTCAGCGTTGTGCGTTGCTGCCGCATGCTGTTTGTATGCTGCACAAGTCCTCATATATTGCCATTTGTGTTATACAGAATAAAGTGAGGACCTGATGGCAAGATTTTTCGCAGTCTGTCTTTGATTACGACACAACGCAGAAAACACACTGCTACACGAACACGTGAAATTGGTCCCACATGGAAAAAACCTATATAAACATATATGTTTCAATATAGGTTTGATATAGGTTTTTAATATATGTGACATATATAAAATTGGCCGTTTTCCTATATTATGTGTACATATATGTACATATATGTGTATATATATATATATATATATATGTGTACATATATGTGTATATATGTGTGCATATATGTGTACATATATGTGTGCATATATATATATATATATACACATATATGTACATATATGTACACATAATATAGGAAAACGGCCAATTTTATATATGTCACATATATTAAAAACCTATATCAAACCTAATATAGGAAAACGGCCAATTTTATATATGTCACATATATGTAAAACCTATATCAAAACCTATATTGAAACATATATGTTTATATAGGTTTTTTCCATGTGGGTAAGGCCCTACCTCGTGCACAGATGATGTATATTAATATTATTCCTTTCTATTCCTTTCAGTGCACCTAATAAATAGTCTTTTATCAGTTGGTAAAGACAGTTTCAAGTAATATTGCAAAAATGTATAAAACAAAACATCCTCTTTAGCACCTTTAAAGTGCTGGATTCAGAGTGGGTTTCTTAAGCAGTGGGAAAAGTTCCAGTGTGAAGGGAAGAATTGATAATGTGAGTGAGTGCAGGTACAACTGAGGAGGAGATGGCCTGAAGAAGATGAGTGGGGATAGGGTCTAGCGGACAGGTAGGAGGGTGATTGGAAAGGATGAGTTTTGAAACATCTGCCTCAGAGAGCATGGAGAAGGAGGGGAGAATGTGTGTGTTTTCCGTTGAGATGTTACTGTCAGTGTGTGGTGTGGAGAATTGCCCACTGATGGTTGTTATATTAAGTGTGAAAAATATGGTCATCAGCTGTAAGAGCGGATGTGGGAGGGAGGGGAGAGGGGCAAAGAAGAGAAGATAAGGTTTTGAAAGATGTGCGGGAATCAGTAGAATTGTTCATTTTAGTGTGATAGTATGTGGTTTTAGCATTGGAGACATTAGTAGCGAAAGAAGAAAGGAGTGACTGATATAAGCTAAGGTCAGTAGGATCTTTAGATTTGCGCCACTTCCTCTCTGCAGCCCTGAGTTTAGACCGATGCTCATGGAGAGCATCGGATAGCCAGGGGGCCGAGGGGGTGGCGCGGGCTGGTCTGGATGAAATGGGGCAGAAGTCATCTAAGCAAGATGTTAGAGTGGTGCAAAGAGTGTCAGTAGTAGGGATGCCACAATTCTCAATATAATATTGAACCGTTCGGTACGACATCCACGGTTCAATACGCGTTTGTGAATTGTTTTTACGTTTAAATAATTTATGTGCATTTTATTTCTCTCCGAATTGACTGTTTGTGTGTGCCTGTTAATCTACCAGCTGAGATGAGGAAACTCCTCCCCGCGAGTAAATATTCAAGTCAAGTCAAGTCACCTTTATTTATATAGTGCTTTTTACAATGCAGATTGTATCAAAGCAGCTTTACATTGATAACTGGTACATAATTTTTGCTGCACAGCAGATCTTCAAGAATAGTGTCAATGCAGGCAGATCAAAGCACTGTTGAATATCAAATGTCAAGTCAAATGTCAAGTGTCCCCAACTAAGCAAGCCAAAGGCGACAGCGGCAAGGAACCCAAACTCCAACGGGTGACATCAGGTGGCAAACAAGTGGCAAATAGAGTTACAATGGAGAAAAAAAAACCTTGGGAGAAACCAGGCTTAGTCAGGGGGCCAGTTCTCCTCTGGCCCCCACTGTGCTCTAAAGTTAGGTGGCGCTGAACCATCATTCCACACTTTAACATGGCGAGCGGCGGTGAAGTGAGGCTACAGTACGAGGAAGCGCCGGCGTCTTTCAAATCCGTGGTGTGGAGACATTTCGGTTTTGCCGTCAAGTATAATGCCGAGGAAGAAAAAACGGCAAACAAAAAAATGACTGTCTGCAAGCATTGTTTCACACTTCCAACATGACTTATGTTTACTGAAGTACAAGTATGTTTATTTGATCAGTAATTCGATATTATACAATACACTAGGGACTAGTGGACTTTTCTTTGCTTTTAAGTAAAATAAAGGAGTATTGCAATAAATCGTTTTTATTTTTTTTCTTCTTAACCTCTTACTGTTCCTATTGCCTAAGCATAGAATAAAAAAAAAAACTCTCTTATGTGTCAAGCCATCAGAACCGAACCGAAAACCGTGGTTAAAAAACGAAGTATGTATTGAACCGTGGGTTGTTGCATCCCTAGTCAGTAGCATTGTTAGTGTCCAGTGATCAGAACTGGTTAGGGGGAGGAAGTGTGGATGAGACCAAAGAGGATAGGTGGAATGGTGAGAGGGAGCGTAGGTTTCGCTGAAAAGTAACATGTGGTGGAGTGTGTGTTGAGTTAGGTGTCAGGTTGAGATTAAAAGTGATGAGAAAGTGGTCTGTGTGTAGTGGAGTAACCAGTGCATTGTCGGTGGAGCCACAGCGTGTGTAGATGAGGTCCAATTGGTTACCTGATTTGTGGGTAGCTGAGGTAGTCACTCACTTGAGGCGAACAGAGTGTGGAAGTCAGCAGTCTGAGGTTTATCTAGATGGATGTTGAAATCTCCAAGTACTAGCAGAGGAGTACCATCCACAGGGAAGGATGAGAGTAACACATCCAACTCCTCCAAGAAGTTACCTAGCTGACCTGGGGGACGATAAACATCTACAACATGGATTTTAGCAGGGTAGGTGATGGTAATTGCATGTGATTCAAATGAGCCATTGTCACAGAGAGATGGTAAAGGATTGAACTTCCATTCATTGGACATAAGCAAACCAGTACCACCACCCCTCCCAATCTGGCGTGGGGTATGAGAGAAAGTGAAATTAGAGGAGAGGGCTGCTGGTGTGGCAGTGTCCTCTGGTTTGATCCATGTCTCAGTCAGAGCCATGAGATGGAGACCTGAATGAGTAGCAATAGCTGTAATGAAGTCTGCTTTGTTTACAGCAGATTGACAGTTCCAGAGCCCAATGGAAATAGAAAGTAATGTACTAGATGACATGGGTAAAATACGCAGGTTGTTATGGTTGCACTGCCTCCAACGTGTAGCACGCGATTTACGAGTGTTAGTAATATTGGGAATTTGAGAGCGCATATCTAAAACAGGTCAAACGACAGACCGACAAGAACGCACTGTATAAAGAGGAAGGAAAGAAGGAAAAAGAAAAGAGCAATACTTAAGTGCCTTGTCGGTGTCCTTGCTCGGTGGGTAGAGTCGCTGGTCTTTACACTCTTCGGTCTTCACACGATGAGGGCTTCACACAAGGGCTTCCATGGTAGACTACACAGTTTTAACAACTTGTTACAACGTTAGTTAGTTCAGCAGGCCACGCCTTACTGACTCAGAGCGAAACGAGAACAAACGCGATTTGCCACGCGAACACAGTAAACAAACTTCCTAGCAATGACACAGCACTAAAATCAAACTAGAAACAACACAAAAACACTTACAGTACACAGATCCTCTTGATCATTGCACGGTCAGAAAAGTTCAGTTCCAGAACAGCATCATCAACATGATCTTATGTTTATTGATATACTGTTAGTGAGTTTGCAAATGGTGGTCCATTTAATTTGGTGAAAAGAATCCACTTGTCATCGCTCATTACACCCAGTTAAACGTTGAATTCATGAATTGCAAATTGATTGAAAACAAACACATGCTATCAATTAACAACCACGGATAGTTACAGTACGTCTGTCTTCAATGCTTTAGGCTAGGGCTGGGAGATATATCGCATGCGATTGTCACGCGCATTTCGTCAGTAAAGCCGGTTCCCTGATTACCGCTAAATCGGCATCACCTGCTTTCAAATGGAGCGGCATTTAATAGACAGAGCCGTAGATCACTGACAAGCTACGCAATATCGCGTTCATTATCGCAGATGAATCGCCTTAATATAAATATAAATATAAATATATTTTTAAGTTGGCTTGAAAAAGCCAACTTACTGTTATGCTATTTTCTTCTGAGACTAAAATTTCCAACTCTAACTCCTCCTAGAGCTTTAACTCTACATACTCCAAACTCAGGTCAGACCTTCAAACTGTTCTGACTCAGTGTGCTATATCTTTTCTAACTGATCGGACTTACGGTTTTCCTAAAAAAAAGACTGTTAAAGCTCGGAAAAATCCCATTGACTTTAATTGACGGAATGTTCAAATGAGCCAAGACTGTTCAAACTCCAACTGTCAAAATTCAAATTTAAACTACGGAAGCCCATTAGACTCAAAAACTCAATTAGACTCAAGTGCCATTCTATGTACTATTTCTAATCCATTAAAACTCATTCAAACTCATAAACTCATCTATCTATCTATCTATCTATCTATCTATCTATCTATCTATCTATCTATCTATCTATCTATCTATCTATCTATCTATCTATCTATCTATCTATCTATCTATCTATCTATCTATCTATCTATCTATCTATCTATCTATCTATCTATCTATCTATCTATCTATCTATCTATCTATCTATCTATCTATCTATCTATCTATCTATCAAACTAAATCTATCTACCTATCTACCCATCTAGCTATCAAACTAAATCTAGCAACACGCTAACAACCACCCCAGCAACACCTTAGCGACCACCCCGAGTACCCTAGCAACCGCATAGCAACACCATAGCGGCCCCCCCGAGTACCCTAGTAACCACATAGCAACACCATAGCGACCACCCTGAGTATCTTAGCAACCGCATAGCAACACCCTAGCGACCACCCCGAGTACTTTAGCAACCACATAGCAACACCCTAGCAAACACCCAGAATTCCTTAGCAACCATCCTGAGTACCCTAGTAACCGCATAGCAACACCCTAGCAACCACCCCGAGTACCCAAGCAACCGCATAGCAACACCTTAGCAACCACATAGAGCACCCTAGTACTCTATCAAAATTACTAAACTAAATCTGAAACTTTCAAACTGCGAACTTTTAAAACTGCTTCAAACTTTCTGGACCAGCTTTTTCAAGCCAACGTAAGTTTGTCTCGACAAACTTGTTAACCTAGTTTATGTTTGTACTGAGAAAATAATCGCATGCACAATCTCAGTTCCCCTGACTTCCACATCAGACACAGGCCATTTAGCATTTAACGGATGAGTATGTGTTGAGTATAATTTAAACCAGCAGGCCTGAAAAGAAAGATCTAATTGGTTTAGAATGGGCCTGTAGAAATAACTTAAAGGGACAGTTCACCCGACAGTTCTGCCATTTACTCACCCTCATGTTTTTTCTGTGGAACGCAAAATGTGAATTTTTAAAGAATATATATATAATATATATAACTAGATCAACAAAAATCACTTTTTCTAGTTAAAGGCTTACAAACACACACACATAAACACACCTTGCGTACTTTGTGAATGTTTTATAAAATGCTTTTTTTTTTTTTGCCTTCAACTTAAAACATAATGGTTTTAGATAGTTTTAGGTGTTTTTTTTAATCTTAAACCTGTCTTTATATTTCCTCTAATTTAATTTATAATTAAACTAGATTTTCAATATGTTCTCAGACCTTTGGACAGCAAAGTATGTGATTAAAATAGTGCGGTCAGTGGTTGACATCATTAAATCTGCTTATAAACTGGGAGGATGGAGAATGAATCACAGAAAATGACCTTAGAGAAAGACTCTGACTGCAGCATCTACACACATGTAGATTCATGCTATCAATCTAGAATCTATTGAGAGAGGCTGTATAAGAATTATGGGAAAACAGAAGTAATAAAAATATTATCACGAGGGATTGCTATCACAGAATAGTTGCCAAGGCCATACCATCCAATTGGGACCATGCATGTCAGAGAAAGCAGGAGAAAACATATATTTATATGCTTTATTTTGCTTTTCTTTTGTTCAGAAGTGGATTTTAGCTCTAAACTTTTTGAGGTAACAATAGTGACAGCTTAATATTGGATATTAGACGCACAGTGCTCATGTTGACATTGTGTGTGGTGCGTGAAAGCAGTACAAACAAACTCCAGAGGTGCTGATCATGTGGCACAACTTGATATTTTGTCCTTTTTTTCAATGAAGAAATGCATATCAGAGCCAGAAGCGTTTAACTCTTACTGCAACTCTATAAGCAGCAGTGCAAATGACAAATGCTTTAGTTTCATTGAAGTGCTGTGTATTGAGATACAGTCGGCCAAAAATGCGAACATGTGATATGATAGTTTAAGAGTGCTTAATTGCGCTTTAGCGATTTATTGATTGTATAAGAGTTGACTTTGGTGAATGCTTTTTAGCTCTGCTAATGGCCTTATAGGTAGTGTATTATGTGAGTAAAGGTAGCTGATGCAACCTGACCACACCCTTGTTAATAGCATTATTATCATTTGATAATAACTGTAAATTGTTTGTTTAGCTGGAGAGCTTTTACTCATTCTTCAGACCGGGCCTTACAGTTTATGTCCATTCAATGTATTGTTTTGAGTTCCTGAATATCAAGCAAATCTGAATTGAGGTAGCAGACATTATTCAACTGTATTTGGCCAATAATAATAATAATACATTTCATTTTTCAGTATGAATTACCCATAAACATGTTATCATACATGCGGGGTTATTTTCTTAATTTTTGTTTGTATAAAACATAACGTAATATAATATAATTAGGGCTGTCAAGCGATTTTAAATTGTTTTATCTAATTAATCACAATTTAATTGCACATCAATTTTGGCTGAGAAATTACTCCCAAAAGATAATTTGAAGTCATTATTGTGTAAAGCATCAAATAGACATTACAAAATGTAGCTTCAGAGAGAAATATTTTATTCGCTCTTTTACACATAAACTTTTGATTCGCTCTCGCTGTATTTTGATATCATATAATGCACTGATTGGTCTGTGTAGCTCCGCTTCAAGTCTTTTATAAATCATCTTTCACTCAGGTCGTTAAAAATGTAAATTTAGAAATGAAACTGTGCATTGGGCGGAGACAAACATTTCTGCTTTGTCTTTAAATTTTCATTAGCAAAATAGACAATATTGTATCTAAAATAACACAATATTAACTTCTTATTTCCTGAACTGTTGTTTAAAATCATTATTGCATTTGCACTCAGTTGTGTAATATTGCACTCGTTACTCATGTGATATTGCTTAACTCTTATGATCTAAATATGAGACATTTTTGTCCCCATATCATTAATTTTAGGGGCTTTCTGATTGCATTCTGTAGGCTCCATCGTGCAGCGAGTTGTTGTCCTGCGTCATATTCGTCATCAACCAACTGTATGAAATGTCAGATGAACTGCAGGTCTGGGGCGGGGCAAGTGCGTTAAACGCGTTAAAAATTTTAATGTGTTATTTTTTATCGTATCTAATTAATCTAATTTACGTGTTAAATCGACAGCCCTATATGATATAATATAATTATATAGAGGTGAAATGGATCACAAAACTCACAGTTCGGATTATATTATGGTTTTCGAGTCACATATCGGATCAGTTTTCAGATGTAGTCTGTAAAGAAAAAAGTAAAGAAAAGTAAAGAAAAAAAGAATAAATAAATATTCGCTATTGCATTTTGAGATCTTTTTTGGCTCTTCTTGCATCTGAATTGTTTAAAAATGCTTGAGTGTTTATATAATATAATTATATAATATAATGTAATTATATAATATATAATTATATAATTAATTGTATAATATAATGTAATATAATATAATTGGACAGTACTACATATCTTTCTTATCACACATTTAAGTAATAATCATAAATTAGCTCTCAATGGAAAGCTTAAATGCTCAAAATTCATCCTGTGTTTTAAAATTAGACTGTTACCATGGAAACAATACTTTAAAACCTTTTAGTGGGCTCGATTTTTGTGATATCAACTTCAAGCTTGGGACACCACTTGGTTAGAAATATGGCTTTGATTATATATTACTACCCACTACTATTACCCACCTTAGGTCTGTATTCCAAAGCATTCAAGAATGCTTTGGACCCTTTAAAGGTGCCCTAGATTGTTTTTTTTACAAGATGTAATATAAGTCCTAGGTGTCCCCTGAATGTGTCTGTGAAGTTTCAGCTCAAAATACCCCATAGATTTTTTTTTAATTAATTTTTTTAACTGCCTATTTTGGGGCATCATTAACTATGCACTGATTTTTTCAGCACGGCCCCTTTAAGAGATGCGCTCCCTCTTCCCCACGAGCTCTCGACTATATATACATCGCATAAACAAAGTTCACACAGCTAATATAACCCTCAAATGGATCTTTACAAGATGTTCGTCATGCATGCTGTATGCATGCTTCGAATTATGTGAGTAAAGTATTTATTTAGATGTTTACGTTTGATTCTGTGTGAGTTTGAGGCTATGCTCTGTGGCTAAAGCTAACATTACACACTGTTGGAGAGATTTATAAAGAATGAAGTTGTGTTTATGCATTATACAGACTGCACGTGTTTAAAAATGAAAATAGCAACGACTCTCGTCTCCGTGAATACAGTAAGAAACGATGGTAACTGTAACCACATTTAACAGTATATTAGCAACATGCTAATGAAACATTTAGAAAGACAATTTACAAATATCACTAAAAATATCATGATATCATGGATCATGTCAGTTATTATTGCTCCATCTGCCAATTTTTGGCAGTTGTTCTTGCTTGCTTACCTTGTCTGTTCACAGATCCAGCCGTTAATACTGCCTTTCCTTGTCTAATGCGTCGAATGGGCTGGCATTATGCAAATATGGGGGTCATACATATTAATGATCCCGACTGTTACGTAACAGTCGGTGTTATGTTGAGATCCGAGTGTTTTCCGGAAGTCTTTTAAACAAATGAGATTTACATAAGGAGGAAACAATGGGGTTTGAAACTCAATGTATGTCTTTTCCATGTACTGAACTCTTGTTATTCAACTATGCCGAGGTAAATTCAAATTCTGATTCTAGGGCACCTTTAAGTTAACAAATTGGTGACTGTTAACTGGTTAATAATTTACTCTCAGACATTAATGGGCAACCTGATTATCTTTAACTCTGACTCCGTACATATAATACACTATTTATTCAGTTATTGTAAAATTATTGGGATGTCAATGTCATTTTATTACATAAAAAAAAAAAGAAAAAAAAAAAGTGAAATCAAGTGGTGATATCATTGGTTAAGTGGTCAAGTCAAGTGTTTTTATTGTCCTTTCCCTCTTGGATGTAAGAGGAAGAAATTAAACACAGCGGCTTCAAAAGACCACAGTTCAAAAAACATAAACGTATACAGTGGATGTAAAGTGTCTACACACCCCTGTTAAAACAGCTGGTTTGCTGGCGTAAAAATAAATAAATAAATAATAAAATAATTAATCATATCAGAACTTTTGCACGTTTAATGTGAAAATTAAAGGATTAGTTCACTTTCAAATGAAGATTAGCCCAAGCTTTACTCACCCTTAAGCCATATGACTCTCTTCTTTCTGATGAATACAATCAGAGAAATATTAATAAATATCCTGACGCATCCGGGCTTTATAATGGCAGTGAACAGGGGTCACGAATATGAACTGAAGAAAGTTCATCCATCCATCATAAACGTACTCCACACGGATCTTAATAAAGTCCTTCTGAAGCAAAGCGATGCGTTTGTGTAAGAAAAAAAAAATCCATATATACCCTCTACAGCACAGCGTTGCACTCAGGCATCGGAAAGTTTTCTTTAGCCCTATGTTTAGTAAATTTTTCTTTAAATTATAACAACCAATTAGAAAGGTCGAGAAAGTACCAAAGAACAGTCCAGTAAGGTGTTGGAGTCAATATCAAGCACCAGTTAAAGGTGGGACGTCCTGTTCTGACACATGGTCACAGGAGCACATGGTGTGAGAAGGAAATATTATTTGCTTTAGTAATCTTATTTAAAACGACATGAACTGTACATAAAAAATATGTGTGTGTATGAAGGTGTAGAGAAGCCTTTTGTCAGGTTTTATGAAGTTTGTTTTATTTTGCATGTTCAGAAATTCAGTTTTTCTTTTCGTTGCCTCAGGGCAACGTTGTGCGATAAGGGGTACTTTTCGAGGAGGTTTTAGACAGTACCTCTCATTGGCCACAATGTATTATAAGAAGGGAAGATGCAGGGTTCCTGGGTGTGCAGGAACACCCAAAGTGATGTGCAAAAATTGTAAAATACACCACTATGTCATATCAGAGAAGAAGTGCTTTTTGAAGTTTCGTATGGAATGAAATTTTATTACATGAAGTACATTATATTGCATAGCACACTACATGATACAGACCTATGCATGTATCAAATTCAGTATATCAATGTCTTTCAAGTGTTTTTCCCTTTTTACTTAATGATTTCTTTAAGTTTTTAATTTTTATTTTTTTTTAATTTTGATGATAATTTTCTCTATGACTGTTCCATTGTCGCACAACGGAAACATATTTTGGGGTTGGGGGAGGGTGTTTTTTTTTTTTTTTTTTATCAATAATATGTTCCCAAATGGAAAAAAAAAAAAAAAAAAAAGATTGGGAATAGTTTTTTTTTTTTCATGTGCCATCAACATGTGTGCAGTAGAGGGTTAACAAGTTATGAAGTAAAATATCCAGCTTCCGCCAGACCGCCTTCTGTATTCAACGTACATAGAAAGTGTAAAACTCTTGAAGTACAAAAAGCTTATGCTATGTCCTACGCCTTCCCTATTAAGCTAACAGAAAAAGTGTAACTGACGTGATTTATAGTCTGTGTGCTTCTTTGGAATCAGGAAATAAGTTTGTAAGTAGTCTTATCTGCTTTTATCTCATTTCATTAGTGACACTGTACACCTGAATAGTTGGCAGAACTCAAAGAATTTGAGTTAATCATTTACAGAAATGTAAAGTTTAAGTAAGCAGAACTTTATATTAACTTTAACTTTTAAGCAGATTTTTATTTTGTACTCGATACATTTTTAATCGCTCTTAACTTGAAATATTTGAGTAAGATAATTCATACATTCAACTTAAAATTATCATGAAATCTCAAAGTAAATATTTTTATTATTGACCTAATGGGAGTATTCAAACTTCTCGGAGTCACTAATTTTCCACTGAAGAGTGATACATGCAGTCATTATACTTTGCAAATTTGCGTATGTCAATTCAGTGACCTTTAGAACTTTATATCTAAGAAAGGAAAGAGGAAACCAAACTAGAGCGTGCATGTCGTGCATCGCTCATCTCTCTCCTATAGTCTGTTGAATGACATCAGTGGCTCTATAATCTGATTTAATCCAGAATCCCCTGCTCGATCTACATGGCCAGATTAACATGCGGAGACCAAACACTCCCACCGTCCATCACACAAGTGTCTGTTACATTAATCATTTCTTCAAGCTCTCCTTCACTCCCACTCCAGCACAGATACACAAACACCCTCTTAAGAATTGATGCATATAAAGAGTGAGGAAGTGAAATGTTCACAACAGACAGAAGAGACGCTTACGAGGACACTTTTAAGCCCCCAGTTTGTCTTCTGTGGGCTTTTTTTATTTTTTTCTGTGGTGGGAGGATCGAGCTTGTGACAGTATAGTTTCTACAGTATGTGATTTTGTGTTTCATCAGGAGAGCAGTATGGACCATTCAGAAATCAGAGGGCAAAGGCATGAGTGAAGATGACCTTAAAAGCAGCCAAAAGTAAGTACATAAACACACATAATTAGTACAGGTGTAGCTGGTGTGTCAACTTCTGCTAATATATATATATATATTTAAGAGACTGTACTGTTAGTGCCACAATATAATATGCAAAAGTAGATATGAGAAAACTGAGATTATTAATTATGATAGAATTTAGGAACAGAGTATTGACTCTTGTTGTATGTTTATTATTATTATTATTATTATTATTATTATTATTATTATTATTATTATTATTATTATTATTATTATTATATATTCATCATTTATTGATATATATAAAAAAAAAACAATCCCCACCGGACATCACTTTTGGATATATTTGGATGATATATATATATATATATATATATATATATATATATATATATATATATATATATATATATACACACACTACAAATAGAAAACAGTTATTTTAAATTGTAATAATTTTTCACAATATTACTGTTTTTACTGTATTTTTAATTAAGTAAATGTAGCCTTGGTGAGCAGACAAAACTTCTTTTAAAAACATAAAAAATCTTACCGATCCCAAACTTTTGAGCGGCAGTGTATATATGTATATATGTGTATATTTTAAAATAAACGTTAAATATGAGTGAAGAACAAAACACAAATCTTGGGTAAGGTGTTTCTGCAAATATTCTGCAAATTAGTTGGCAAAAAAAATGCAAACTACAGCTAAAGGTTTAATTTTACTATGCAATATATATATATATATATATATATATATATATATATATATATATATATATATATATATATATATATATATATATAATATTTTCCTCATGTTTTGATGGTTTAATCAAACTTGTAGGGGTTTTTAAAAAAAAGTATCCCCGCCGGACATCACTTTTGGATATATATATATATCATATATATCACTATTGGTAAGAATAGTATGATCTCTGTATAATCTCAGCCAGATATTTAAAGTGTACCTAGAGTATGCTTGCAATAGTTCTATTTTAGCATAATCAGTCTTTATTTGGACCTCAGGATAATTAAAGCAGAAGGGCTGTCAAACGATTAATCACGATTAATCGCATGCAAAATAAAAGTTTGAGTTTGCCTAATATATGTGGGTGTACTATGTGTAATTATTATGTGTATATATAAATACAAACACATCCATGTATATATTTGAGAAATATTTACAAGTATATGTATTTATTTATATTTTTATATAATTTATATTATATATAAATAAATTTTTTGTACATAAATAACATATTAATAACATTAATTAATAACATTAATAACAAATAACATTACTCACACATATTATGCAAACTCAAACTTTTATTTTGTATGCGATTAATCGTTGGACAGCCCTACTTAGCAGACATTAAATATACCAAATGTACAATTGCAGGATATTTCTATGAACCTGTTCGTGGGATACCTTTCAAAAGAGACCTTAGGAATGCTAAGAGGTTAAGTACATAAATATGTGAATGTATTTGTATTTGTGTATAAAAATGTTTTTTTTAGTAAATAAAGTGTTTGTTTTAAGTCCATATCATTGGACATAAGCATAAACCTTAAAATAAAACTATCACTGGCCTACAGATGTTTAATCATTTTAGGGAACCTTCACACAGGATGAGTGGTTGTGATCAGCTGTCAATGTGTGTCCGGCGCTGCTAATTTTTTAACACATTATTTTTTTGAGACACAAATACAGCTTTTTTTGCCACTGATTAGACTGAGAGAATGTGAAGAGATAACCCAAGCAACAGTGGCTCCTACTTAATACTAGGGTTGGGTAAAAAATATCAGTTTCTTGGTTTGAATCGATTCTTATTTTTACGAACCAATATCGATTCTTAAATCACTAGTCTAGTCTGTTTTCAGTTAATGAATGAACTTAACATTGTAGCACACCTCCCATCCAATAAATGACAACAAGCTTTGTGGTTTGTTACTTTTGATATGAAACAAAGTCTCAGATTTCAAATTATATCCATTTTTATTACAAAATTTAAAAAATAACTTTTTTGGCGCTGTTTAATGTGGCGTGACAGATCGCTGTAGCGCCTCAGTTCAATTGAAGCGGCAGCAGGAAGCCCATGTGAACTGATCATCTTCTGTGCTGTAATACCAGTTACAGCGCAAAATAAACATGAATGAACACCTGAAGGTATGTTGAAAGATACAGTACAACTTACCGAAATCCGTATCCTGTTTCATGTAATTGCTCAAGCAGTGTTTCAACTGCGGAAAGACGTCAATATAACAGCCTGAGAACAATATGTCACCTCAGAAAAACCATATTCAGTGGCCACAACTCATTAGTCGGCTAGAAAAATGAACTCTAGAGAGGAGCATTTTGCTAAATATATGCACAATATTTCATATTCATTTATATTTTTTAACTTCATGTGTAATTTAAGTGTTTGTATACAAATCAGCTAATTTTAGACTTCAATAGTAAAGTAATGTTGTACCAACTGACTTCCATGTACAGTTTACAGCATTAGTTGATTTTTTTTTTCCTTGAGAAAATTTGCCATGTACTGTTCCTGATATATATCCAAAATAATCGATATTAAATCAAATCAGAATTGAATCGAATTGCAAGCTTGTGAATCGAAATCGAATCGAATCTTGCAATTTGTGTCAATACCCATGCAGCACACACACACACTGGGTGTGCCTCATACGTCCTGAAAAGTGAAGCTGCGGGCTCTTTGATCGCCCCCTGGAGGCTGGATGCAGTACAGGTCATAAACCCCGCACTCTCAATGCAGACGAATGAGACTTAAGTTAAAACATAAAAATAAATTATGCTTCAAATAAAATTTTCCGAAAGATGGTTTTGGTCATTTAAGGTAGTTGTTATCACGCTGATTTATATTCAATTGTTCGTTTTTGTGATAAGTTTGATTTTAGCTAGTAATTTGGTGATATAGAAACGGGGCGTGTCATCATGATTCACAGTTGATTGACAGCTCGTCTGAGGACTGTTGGAGCTTCGGGGAGATTGAAAATAAATAAATAACTATTAATTTTCAATTTCTGTGTTATTTCACACCGATAAAATGAGTTGTTCAGCAGTAAACTGTACTAACTGACCTACAGGATCTGACGGATATCTGAGCTTTTCTCGGTAACGTTAAATGTGGACTTCATAAGCTGATTAATAAACGTTATTAGTTAAGATAACACGCCTAACGTTAGCCATGACGGAAAAAAGCAGGTGATCATTATCTGGCAGTTATAATTATTTTTATGGGTATAAAATAATAATTAGCAGGATAAAACTAATGATAGCCTACTCTGATTAATTATAGAGAACTGTCTACAGCAATCGATCTCCTGTAACGTTAGTTTAAACATTTTATTTAAAATGGCAGGACATTTTAGAGTTTCTAGAGGTATTTATATTGAGTTCATCTACTGAATTTGCTGTTTCAAAAATATTATTTTAAATCATAAGCTCATTCTGTATGATTTATAATCCTTTTGAAAAGTGGGGACATGGAGTAATGTCGTCATAAGTCACCTCTTCTTGTAATACATGTCACACCCATGTCATTGTACACATTTGTGTCCTGATATGTCACAAAAACACCACACACAACAACTGACAACTGCATTGCTAGAGAAATGAACTAGCATTTTTCCTGAAACCATAGTAACTTTGTCACAATCATTAGAACCAAGATTGTTCAACAATATAAAACTATTGTCAATGACAAAACACAGGTGGAGGAGGAATAACTACTTCTAATTAATCTATTCAGCACTACATTAATGCCTTGTTAAGTTTGGGTCTTTATTAAATGAATTTGAAAATGCAAATGTCAACATCACTTCTGGTTACGACTGTGCTCTACACATGCTATTAAATGCAGGGTTTATCATTTTAGAACTGAACAAATCTTACAATATATGTATTTTTTATTAGCAGTCTCTCTCTCTTTCTTGTTCTCTTCTAGCATGGTTTTTTAGACTCCTCCCGGTTGTGCTGTTCTTCATCTGTTACTATTGCTCCCAGTTCTACTTTGAGAGGTTAGTTGTTTTCATTGGTTGTATAGTTGCATGCAAAAGCTTTCAAGGTGTACATATTCTCACTTTAACTACTCAAAATATATATATTTTTTTCTTGTCTTTAAGCTATGGAGGCAGCGGAAAGTCCCCTGAACCCACTGTTTCGCTTTGTCACAACTATCGCTTGCAGAGGAAGTGGGACAGTCTTAAATTTAAGTATGTAACCTGTAAACTGTGTGGGGAAACTGTAGTTTACTGAGCTTGAAACTACCTTTCAAACATGGCTTCTTTATTCTGTGGAACATAAAATAAGATGACATACATTTTGGGAAATGTTAAATGTTTTTTTTTGTTTGTTTTTTTTGGTTCAATGGGTTACGACATTTTTTTGAAGGAGAGTAAATGGGTGGATAATTTGCAAGTTAAGTAGTATTTATCTGACACAAAAAAATCATCTAGTCTTTGGCAGATCTTCAAATTTGGAAAATAAAACCTCAGATGAATCATAACACAAGAAAAAAGCTGTGGGTGACAAAATAAATACACCCTATGATTCAGTTGCTTGTATATCTAATTTTAGCAGCAATAACTTAAAGTAATCATTTTCTGTACGACTTTATCAGTCTCTCACGTTGTTGTGGAGGAATTTTGACCCATTCTTCTTTACTATGTTGCTTCAGCTTATTGAGGTTTGTGGGCATTTGTTTACAGCATTTCAGTCAGGATGAGGACAAGACTTGACTGAGCCATTGCAACACCTTGATTCTTTTCTTTTTCAGCCATTCTGTTGTAGATTTGCTTATAATCTTCAGATCATCGTCCTGTTGCATGACCCAAGCTTTAGCTATCGGATAGATGGCCTCACATTTGACTCTAGAATACTTTGGTATATAGAGGAGTTCATGGTTGACTCAATGAGGTGCCCATTTCCTGTGGCTACAAAACAAGCCCAAAATGATTACCCCTCCACCAGCATGCTTGACTTTTGGTATGAGGTGTTATGCTGATATGCTGTTTTTGGTTTTCACCAAACGTGACTCTGTGCATTATGGCCAAACACCTCCACTTTGGTCTCGTCTGTCTTGTCTTGTCTTAAAATACATATTTGTTCTTAGAAGTCTTGTGGTTTGTTCAGATGCAGCTTTGCAAACATAAACTGTCCTGCCATGTTTTTTGTTTTTTGTTTTTTTTTAATAGATAGAAGAAGCTTTCTCTTGGCAACCATTCCAAACATGCCATACTTGTCCCATCTTTTTCTGATTGTACTGTCCTGAACTTTATCATTTATAATGTTAACTGAGGCCTGTAGAGTCTGAGGTGTAGTTCTTGGGTTGTCTGCAATTTCTCTGAGCATTACACGGTCTGATCTTGGGGTGAATTTGCTGGGACGTCCACTCCTGGGAAGAATGATGTCTGTTTTGAATGTCTTCCACTTGTGAATAATCTTCCTCACTGTAGAATGATGGACTTCAGATTGTTTGGAAATGGTCATGTAACCCTTCCCAGACTGATTGCAGCAACAGTTGCTGATGTCTTTCCTCCTTGGCATTGTGTTAACACACACCTGAATGCTCTAGACCAGCAAATTGCTAGAACTTCAGCTTTTATAGAGATGAAAAGACATTTGATTAGCAGCTCCTGACTAATACTGACCCTCTTCATTTCTTAGAAAACAAAAAGGGTTTCCTTAGTTTGTCACCCATGGATTTTCCATTTTGGTCCAGTTTTTGCTAAATAAACAATGACACTGTTTGATATGTCATGTGTTGTTATTCATCTGAGGATTTATTTTCCAAATTTTAAGACCTGCCAAGGAGCAGATTATTATTTATTTTTTTATTACGTCCTCTTAATGAAAACCACAAAATTCAATTGGGTGTCCTAACTTTTTCACATGACTCTACATTCAAACCTGTACACAGGCAGAGAGAATAAAATGAATGGAAGTCTAAGACTGTAAGCATTTCTGCAAAACTGGAAAATGTCTAAATAAATAAACATCCAATGTATATTTTCTAAGCATATAATCTAGAATTCACATAAGTGGACACTTCAGCCATCTTTTGGCCATTTATTATTGTCCTCACAATTTTGACCTGACATGGAGTCAAGTTATTTTTCTTTTCTCATCAGATGGCAGTAATCTGGACCAAATACATGATACATTCTCATATTTTCATAATGTTTCAACTTATAGAAGTGCATATTTTTACTGTACAGAAGTTCCATATGTTTGCATATATATGCTTATACGGGACAAATGATTGTGAAATAGAGGAATTTACATATAAATAAGATCTTAAGATCTAAATGACCTAAAACACCAAAAGAAGTGCATGAAGTTATGGGGAAATTAGTGTTTAATTTAATTACTCTTACTGTTCTGGGTCATAAATGACTGCGAACAGCCAAGGTGTGACCCTTTATCGAAAAGCTTAGGAGGGTTTATTAGTATTTGAACAGAATTATTACAACATGTGTTTTCATCCTCAGTGTTATTAGTTTACACAGCTGGCCGTTCCCTATCCGATCTGAGCACATAGAGCCTCATCATTCTCCATCTGGAGTTTCACCACTCCAGATGGAGCATTTAGCATTTAGTTTACTTTTGCATTTAGTTCTTTGTTTATTCGTTCACTAGAACGCCTATCGGATTTTGCTGCAAACATTGTAGTCTTCAGGAGACCTTTAACAGTGGGGGGCATTGCCTGACCAATTAATTGGGTTATCTTTGCAGCTCTTCAACGAATCAAAATTCTTTTGATATTTTTTTTGTCATGAATGTCTGGAGATGATGTGTACCAAGTTTCATGTAAATCGCTTTTTTGAAAAAGTTGACTTTTTTTAGGGAAAATTTCCATGACTGAAATGAAATATAGAGCCAGAATCATTATGAAGAAGAATTCTGATTCTAGACCTTTATGGTTCCAAAGTTATAAACCAAAATCCAAAGGCACTTATTATAGCACCATCTAGTTTCCAACGGATGTGTGTCTGTGCCCCTGCGTAGTGGGGTGGGATTTCTGATCATCCCACCATGTTTGGTATCTCTACAACTTATGGTCCCTGACGTCAAGATAGTTTTAGAAAAAGAAAAAGAAAATCCTTACAAATACAATAAGAACTGACAGAACTGTTGACTCCAAGCCAAGCACTTAACCCACACTTAAACCTAACCACACCACAAAACCTGCACTTAACCTTGCACCACAAATGCAGCAAAAGTGCTTTGTAATACAACATGAACACGAGTACATTGTACCAAATAAATGCACTTTTGGATGTAAGTACATAGTAGTTTTCTTCCTAATTTAGTTGAGTAATAAACCTGCCATTGTATATTGTCTCTTTGACAAATTGCTTTTTGTAAAAGCATCTGCTAAATGCATAAATGTAAATTTATTTAAATACACATAAAATCTATAAAAACTTTAAATAAATTTTTTTTAGTTGCAAATATTGATGATTATTATTTATCATCATCAACAGCCACCATTTTATACTATTAATGGTTCTACAGACCTTTTCAGACATTTTTTCTCTTCATTTGCTCCTCCAGTATTTTCTTCCCAGCTAGTCCACCCACTCTCAAACTTTTTATATTTGATAATTATATCAAATATATGCTACTGGTTATGTACCGCCTGGACTTAAAATAGTTGCTATCACCCAGTATAAAAAAAAAAAAAAAAAAAAAAGTTTTTATCAGTCTTGATAACTGTCCTGAGTAACTTTAGACCAATTTTCAACCACACAATTACAGTCTCATTTGGACAAACACAATCTGCACAATCTGTTTTTTGTCCTCTCCATAGTACAGAGACTTCTCTTTTAAGAATAGTGAATGACCTCCACCTTGCCTCTATTCTGGGCCCTTCAGCATCCTTTTCTCCTTGGATCTGAGTGCAGCTTATTCAATTCAATTCAATTCACGATTATTTGTATAGCGCTTTTCACAATGGATATCATTTCAAAGCAGCTTTACGGGAAATGCATGTCAACATTACAATTTAGAGTGATCTGTTATTAGAGGGTACTGTGCCCAAATTATGTAATTTCAGAAATGTACATATACAAATAATGCATGTATTAATTTAAACAATGTGTTAATTTGATGTAGAAACAATGAGCTCATTAAAGTAATTAATACGTGTTAAAAATGATATATAGGATATATAGCAATGATTATGATAATGTTTGCCATTCAGTAATCCTATCTCGTCTAACTATCAGTATCTCTAGTACTGTCTTTCAATGGCTAACTTCATATCTCTTGGACAGGCAAAAATTTATTAATATTAATAAACAGAAATTTTGCTCTGTCACTGTTTCCTCTGGTGTACCTCAACAATACGCCCACTTCTATTTCTAATCTATATGCTTCCTCTTGGTCAGATCATCCAGCGTCATGGTCTTAATTTCCATAGTGATGATACACAAATCTATTACCTTTCAGCCCAATACTGTTTTTCCTCCTCCTTCCATCATTTCCTGTCTACAAGATCTCAAAGTACGGATGGCTCAAAACTTCTTAAAGGATTAGTCCACTTTTAAATAAACTTTTCCTGATAATTTACTCACCTCCATGTCATCCAGGATGTCCATGTCTTTCTTTCTTCAGTCGAAAAGAAATTAAAGTTTTTGATGAAAACATTCCAGGATTTTTCTCCTTATAGTGGACTTCACTGGGCACCAAACAGTTGAAGGTCAAAATTGCAGTTTCACTGCAGCTTCAAATTGTTGAAATAAGGGTCTTATATAGTGAAACCATCGCTCATTTTCTGAAAAAAAAATTGAAAATGATATGTTTTAACCTTAAATGTGGACTAATCCTTTAAATCTGAATACTGACAAAACAAAAATCCTGTTAGTAGGCCCAAAATCCCTTGTCTTTTCCCAGCATGACTTCTCCATTCATATTGACAGAGGTATAGTTCATCCATCACCCACTATATAGAATCTTGGGGTACTATTTGATTCAAAATTATACATTGAACCCCATATCAGCCAGCTTGTTAAATCATATTTTTTTCTAACTTCGCATCAAAGATGCGTTTTTGTCAATCAGATCACAAGAAGACGAGCGACACATACCCGTTTACATCTCTTTTGTCCACTTTTTTAACCACTTCTGTCTTGATTTCTTCGAGAGGAGGGTCTATGGGTCGGTAAATGTGTTTTTTTTTTTTTCCAAAATAAGCTCACACAATTTACATATGAATGTGACCAGAGGAAAAACACGGAGCGTATCAGCTTTAGTTTCTGCTCCAAGAGCTTCAAGACCACGTCGAACGCTGTGAGTGCATGTTAGAAATCGGAGAACATTGTGCTTGGTATGTTTTTTTCATCTTCAAACCAAACTTGGGTCTTCAGCCAACAAAGTTTAAAGGTGTCCTAGAACGCTTTTTCACAAGATGTAATATAAGTCTAGAATGTGTCTGTGAAGTTTCAGCTCAAAATACCCCATAAATTTTTTTTAATGCATTTTTTTTAACTGCCTATTTTGGGGCATCATTAACTATGCGCCGATTCAGGCTGCGGCCCCTTTAAATCCTCGCACTCCCCACCCCCGAGCTCTCGACTCTATAATACATTACATAAACAAAGTTTACACAGCTAATATAACCCTCAAAATGGATCTTTACAAAGTGTTCGTCATCAGATCATGTAAGTACAGTATTTATTTTGATGTTTACATTGATTCTGAATGAGTTTGATAGTGCTCCGTGGCTAAAGCTAACATTACACACTGTTGGAGAGATTTATAAAGAATGAAGTTGTGTTTATGAGTTGTACAGACTGCAAGTGTTTAAATAGCGACGGCTTTTGTCTCCGTGAATACAGTAAGAAACGATGGTAACTTTAACCACATTTAACAGTACATTAGCAACATGCTAACAAAACATTTAGAAAGACAATTTACAAATATCACTAAAAATGTCATGATATCATGGATCACATCAGTTATTATTGCTCCGTCTGCCATTTTTCACTATTGTCCTTGCTTGCTTACCTACATAAAGTCTGATTCAGCTGTGCACAGATCCAGGCATCTAATGCCTTGAACATGGGCTGACATATGCAAATATTGGGGGCGTACATATTAATGATCCCGACTGTTGTGTCACAGTCAGTGTTATGTTGAGATTCGCCTGTTCTTCTGAGGTCTTTTAAACAAATGAGATTTACATAAGAAGGAGGAAACAATGGAGTTTGAGACTCACTGTATGTCATTTCCATGTACTGAACTCTTGTTATTCAACTATGCCAAGATAAATTCAATTTTCAATTCTATGGCACCTTTAAATCCCGTCTGGCTAGAGCGCTTCCAAAACTGTTTACGCGTTACGTCAGTAGGCGTCTTTTGCGGCTGTTTGAACGCATTCGACCACATGAGCATTTGCACTTCGAAAGCAATCCAGTCGAATGCGTTTTCAACTACGTCTGGAAGTGGTCGAAAGTGGACAAGTTCAAAATGTTTTACACCCCATTTACACCTGTATTTAGCGTCGTCCACTTGCGATCCGATCGAACAAAACACATCTTAATACCAGGTTGCTTTTATAACCTTGAATCTGGACTATTGTAACACTTTGGTCTGTGGCCTCCCCACTTAAGCCCATAATCGCTTGCAACTAGTTCAAAACTCAGCTGTTCGTGCCCTTACATTTAACAAAAAATCAACTCGCAGCACTCCCATCCTTCAACAACTGCACTGGCTCCCATTCAGTTTGAAATACTCGACCTAGTTTTTAAGGCTTGCCGTGGTTTAGCACCTTCATATCTTACAGAATGACTACACCCTTATGTTCCTGCCTGTAATCTTAGACCGAGTTCTGAGAATTTGCTTGTACTTCCCAAGTTCAAACTATCTACTGTTGGTGGTAGGATGTTCAGCATTTCAGCTCTTCAGCTTTGGAACAAGCTGCGCCAAAACATCTGCGCTGTCTCCTTACTCAAGACTGAATTCAAAACTCACTATAAATAAAAAAAAAAACTCTATATAACTCTATATAAATAAAACATATTAGTATAGCTCTTTTGTTTGCACACAGAATATTGATCTCCGGCTGAAAAAGGATTTTGCCTAACAGCAGCTCTTAAAAATCATCAGGATTTCTCTTGCAGCTGTACTCAGTGATGTAGCCAGAGAATAACAGGGCACTTAATGAAAAAGGACACTCTCATGGGCAGTGGGAGTGTGTAGATGCCTGGCAGCACTAAAACAACACATCTATGTGTAATGATTCTGGTTGTGCTGGGCTCCGCTGCACTGTTATAACAGACTAGCTTGGTTAAAACCAACATGTCTATCTCAAGCTTTTGTGCTTTGCACAAAGACAACACAGCAGTGTAGCCAAACTAGTGCCCTGCGTAATAAGTATCTGTGTTGTTTGTTAGTGGTCATCAGTCTTCAAAGGTGAATGCTGCCATTTTTGCCTTTTCACAATGTAACTTCAACCACAGTTCAAATTATGTATTGTGACTGGCAGCGTTTTGCAGTGGAAATGATTGTGATGGAAATGGCCATCTCTAACTTGAATGCTAATTTCATAGGATTCTGGAATCCACTGCCGCTTCAATATATATCTTTTGAGTGATTTACCTCTGGTGTACCTCAAGGATCCATTCTTGGTCCACTTCTATTTCTAATCTATGCTTCCTTTTGTTCAGATCAGATCATGGTCTTAATTTCCATAGTGATGATACACAAATCTGAACAACTGGCATATAAAATGACCATCTTTTAGACAAACTGGAGCCTATAAATGCTGATACGTGACCTTGGTGGGTCACTTTGTGCCTAAGCCAGGTTCTTTAGTGTCATCAGTGGATAATCAGTGGAGATTGCTTCTGTCTATCAGTCCATGTGTGGATATTTTCTAAGTTTATCTACACTGTAAAAAACGACCGTGATTTTAACAGTAAAAGACTGTAAAAATGCTGCGGCGAAAAACTGTCAATTGGTTTACAGAAAGTAAAGAAAACTGTAATAGATCTAACGGTACATTTAATGTAATTTTACGGTAAAATACCATTAAATTCACAGTTTTTGGAAGTGAAAAATAACAATTCATTGTAAAATTTACAGTGAAAAACCGTAAATTGACATTCCCACAATTCCCTGCGTGACACATTTGATATATTTTCGTTGAAATAACTCTGTTTCTTCTTAGTTTTTCTCATTTTTTTCTAATCAGTTATGTACATTAGGGTTTTATGTTACATCTAATGTTGTTAAATTAATTTTTATTGCATTTTTAAAATTTCATGCATGTTACCATGATGGTGTTTAGTGTGTGTGTGTGAATGACACTGTGTGCACCTTCTATATGTTAGGGCGGGTTCACACCGCAAGCGCGTTCACACGCGGAGCAGGAGCAGAAGCAGCACTAGCCAAACTAGTGCCCTGCGTAATAAGTATCTGTGTTGTTTGTTAGTGGTCATCAGTCTTCAAAGGTGAATGCTGCCATTTTTGCCTTTTCACAATGTAACTTCAACCACAGTTCAAATTATGTATTGTGATTGGCAGCGTTTTGCAGTGGAAATGATTGTGATGGAAATGGCCATCTCTAACTTGAATGCTAATTTCATAGGATTCTGGAATCCACTGCCGCTTCAATATATATCTTTTGAGTGATTTACCTCTGGTGTACCTCAAGGATCCATTCTTGGTCCACTTCTATTTCTAATCTATGCTTCCTTTTGTTCAGATCAGATCATGGTCTTAATTTCCATAGTGATGATACACAAATCTGAACAACTGGCATATAAAATGACCATCGCACCGATCGTTTCGGCGCTGGGTCTATTTTTGCTGAGCTGCTAACGCTCAATTAAAGTGAAAGTACACCTTTGATGGACAAAATAAATATGATTTCACACAAAAAGTGCTCAAAATGCACAGAATAAGCATATCTATTGTGTTTTAACAAGAATTGAAAAAAAATCAATATTAAAAAATATTTATAGAAGATTTACTCATTTAAACTTGTTTTTAATTATTCAGTTTGGGCTAAAGTATGGTATATTATAGAAAACTAAACTAAACTAGCCAGAAAATATGATAAACATTATTTTAGTTATTACACAGACAGCAATATAGGCTCTTGCATACCCAAATCAAACCCGAGTTTGCTGTCTTTTTCGCCGAGTTTGCAGTCTTGTAAACATGTTCATGCGTCAGATGATGTAAAACACAAAGCTTACCTCATTTGTGTGCAGCAATGGATGACACGAGGCTTTTATTTATTTATTTTTATTTATTTTATGTTTATATATGTAAGTGTTGTACACCTTGCATGCTAACAAACTTTCAGGACTATCAAGTTTAACAATGACCAATTATAAAAACAAATTTATAGCTGTCTTTGTAAAGAAATGCTCACTTTATATGCAGCTTCGAGCCGCTGCTGTGACGCTGTACAAACGCTTCCAGTGTGAATACACTATTCACAAATTCAAACTACGGAAGCCCATTAGACTCAAACTCAATTAGACTCAAGTGCCATTCTATGTACTATTTCTAATCCATTGAAACTCATTAAACTCTATCTATCTATCTATCTATCTATCTATCTATCTATCTATCTATCTATCTATCTATCTATCTATCTATCTATCTATCTATCTATCTATCTATCTATCTATCTATCTATCTAACTCATTCAAACTCCTATGTATCTATCTATCTGTCTAACTCATTCAAACTCATCTATCTATCTATCTATCTATCTATCTATCTATCTATCTATCTATCTATCTATCTATCTGTCTAACTCATTCAAACTCATCTATCTATCTATCTATCTATCTATCTATCTGTCTAACTCATTCAAACTCATCTATCTATCTATCTATCTATCTATCTATCTGTCTAACTCATTCAAACTCATCTATCTATCTAACTCATCTATCTATCTATCTATCTATCTATCTATCTATCTATCTATCTATCTATCTGTCTAACTCATTCAAACTCATCTATCTATCTATCTATCTATCTATCTATCTATCTATCTATCTATCTATCTATCTATCTATCTATCTATCTATCTATCTATCTGTCTAACTCATTCAAACTCATCTATCTATCTATCTATCTATCTATCTATCTATCTATCTGTCTAACTCATTCAAACTCATCTATCTATCTAACTCATCTATCTATCTATCTATCTATCTATCTATCTGTCTAACTCATTCAAACTCATCTATCTATCTATCTATCTATCTATCTATCTATCTATCTATCTGTCTAACTCATTCAAACTCATCTATCTATCTATCTATCTATCTATCTATCTATCTATCTATCTATCTATCTATCTATCTGTCTAACTCATTCAAACTCATCTATCTATCTAACTCATCTATCTATCTATCTATCTATCTATCTGTCTAACTCATTCAAACTCATCTATCTATCTATCTATCTATCTATCTATCTATCTATCTGTCTAACTCATTCAAACTCATCTATCTATCTATCTATCTATCTATCTATCTATCTATCTATCTATCTATCTATCTATCTGTCTAACTCATTCAAACTCATCTATCTATCTATCTATCTATCTATCTATCTGTCTGTCTAACTCATTCAAACTCATCTATCTATCTAACTCATCTATCTATCTATCTATCTATCTATCTATCTATCTATCTATCTATCTATCTATCTATCTATCTGTCTAACTCATTCAAACTCATCTATCTATCTATCTATCTATCTATCTATCTATCTATCTATCTATCTATCTATCTATCTATCTATCTATCTATCTATCTATCTATCTATC